>NC_088715.1:60028480-60366813 GCF_963576615.1 Watersipora subatra
CTTTCTCTCTCTTTCTTTCTCTTTCTCTCTCTTTCTCTCTCTTTCTCTCTCTTCCTCTCTCTTTCTCTCTATTCCTCTTTCTTCCTCTTTCTTCCTCTTTCTTCCTCTTTCTTCCTCTTTCTCCTCTTTTTTCCTCTTTCTTCCTCTTTCTTCCTCTTTCTTCCTCTTTTTTCCTCTTTCTTCCTCTTTCTTCCTCTTTCTTCCTCTTCTTTCTCTTTCTTCCTCTTTCTTCCTCTTTCTTCCTCTTTCTTCCTCTTTCTTCCTCTTTCTTCCTCTTTCTTCCTCTTTCTTCCTCTTTCTTCCTCTTTCTTCCTCTTTCTTCCTCTTTCTTCCTCTTTCTTCCTCTTTCTTCCTCTTTCTTCCTCTTTCTTCCTCTTTCTTCCTCTTTCTTCCTCTCTCTTCCTCTCTCTTCCTCTCTCTTCCTCTCTCTTCCTTTCTCTTCCTCTCTCTTCTTCTCTTTTTCTCTCTCTTCCTCTCTCTTTCTCTGTCTCTTTCTCTCTCTTTCTCTCTTTTTTTGTCTCTTCTTCTCTCTTTCTCTCTCTTTCTCTCTCTTTCTCTTTCTTTCTCTCTCTTTCTCTCTTTTTCTCTTTCTTTCTCTCTCTTTCTCTCTTTTTCTCTCTCTCTTTCTCTCTCTTTCTCTCTCTTTCTCTCTCTTTCTCTCTCTTTCTCTCTCTTTCTCTCTATTCCTCTCTATTCCACTCTCTTCCACTCTCTTCCTCTCTCTTCCTCTCTCTTCCTCTCTCTCTTCCTTTCTCTTCCTCTCTTTCCCTCTCTCTCCGTCTCTCTCTCTTCCTCTCTCTTCCTCTCTCTTTTTCTCTCTTTTTTTTCTCTTTTTCTTTCTATCTCTTTCCCTCCCTTTTTCTCTCTTTCTCTTTCTTTTTCTTTTTTTATGTTTCTTTCTCTCTCTCATTTCTCTCCTTCTCTCTCCCCTCTCTCGCTGCTATTTGCTATCTTTATCTCTCTCTCTTTCTCATTTCCTATCTCTCCATCTCTTTCTCTTTCCCTTTTTCCCGCAGTCAGTCGAAGCAGCTAAGACTATAGTTGTAGCTTACATCTAATAACAGATCTCAAACCAACTCAGTCACAATTTCTCTTTTTATCTTCTCTCTCTCCTCTCTTTCTATTTCTCTTATTTGCTATCTTTATCTCTTTCTTTTTTTTTTGTTCTATCTTCCCAACTCATCCTCATTCCCTCTCTCCTGCTGTCAGTCTAGGCGGCTAAGACTATATTATATGTACATTGTAGTTGTAGCTTACATATGATAACAGATCTCTAATCAACTTAATTGCAGGCATTCATCTGCCATGAGTTTTGATTGGTCTGCCTCTATTTTAAACTTCTCTACGGTACACATTTACAGCAGGCTCTAGACAATCTTTAATTTGATTTACGTTATTTAGATGAGAGTGCAATAATTGATGTAGAACCGGTATTGTTTCATTCTATGTATATGACCCAACTATCTCAGACTTTCCTATGGGATTATCAGCCATTGATAATAGGCCTGACCAGACCAGTGAACAGGAAGTTAGAGTGCAATTTACCGAAAATTTGATCGGTGGTGACAATAATGGGGGCCAATTTTAAACAGCTCTCATAGCTAAAAGTGTCTCCAGTCATCAGGGTTCTCCTGCCACTTGGCTCAGACATGTCAATTTTAAATTCCAAAGCTATCGTATTTGTAGCAAGGTTTTTAAGAAGATTTAAGAACCAGATACTTAATCTTTGAGTTATCACCCAAAAGCATTTATCACAGATTACAGGCTCATAATGCCTATTTGGTCATTAGCTACATGTTCATGCGTGACTACATTTTTTCCTTTGAGAAAATAAAAAATCTGTTGCTTTTCAAACTATTAAAAGAGCGGTAAATGAAAGAACTTTTTGAAGGCATGAGCAAACTAATTGCAACAGAATTAATCTTATGTATCTATGCGACCAACTAATTAGGCACAAGATACCAAGCCTATTTATGAATCTAACATTTTTAAACAGCTTAAAAGTAATTTATCTTCTAAATTTGTTTATATAACTTTTAGCCTTTGTACCAGCAAAGTATATGAGTGCAGAGTTGAATGAGGCGACCCGTGGTATTGGATAGTACTCATGCTTTTATCATGATTAGCATGATAGAGGCCTTTGGCCTGCCTCGTGAATGGCTGTCTTATGACACAGCTAGATGGCATATTTTAAAAACAAAAGCAAATGCTGTCAGAAAAGAGCTATAAGCTTGAAAATTATCGATTTATAGATTTTTTAACTCTTGGTGAGCCAGTTAAGCGATTGTGCAATATATTTTTGCAAAGTTCACCATGCATTTATTTGGCTATGCAGAGGCCAAGTTTATAGTTGAGCTAGTACAAGGGTCTGTTCTAATCAATACGCAGCTTCTATTTTGAGTTAATGTTTTCTTCTTGAAATCAAACAGCTTTAACTGGGTGCTATAAATAACAAATTAGAATGTATGTTGAAAAGAAAAGGCTAAAAAAGTTGAAAGAAAAGTTCGCTGTCGCCAGCTAATCAAAACTTGTTGGTTCAAGATAAAAATACCTAACAGAAATCTAGTTTTTGCGAAGAGAGTTACTGGTTTAAGGCACATGGTAACAAAATGCAAAACATATTCACTATGTTTCCATAACACATAGCATGCAAATTTGGAGTTGTGCGCAAGTTAGGTTTTCATGCAAATTCAGTTTTTTATGGACATTCACATGATGCGGATCAAGCTCAACGCATGGATTAGAAAAGGTAAGAAATTGTATGCTATAAGTCAAAAATTAGCGACACAGTTAGCGACGCACGTGTTGGCAACAAAAACGCATAAAACTCGATCGAGAAAAGACAACGAAAGTATTGAAAATGTTTACAGTTGAATAGCTGAGGCTGTATTTTAATGCGCAACATCCGCAAGTGCTGTTTCCATGATTGACAAGCATGATGGATTCAATATAGTTTTGCAAATAGCAAAACTCACTTAGCTTGCGAAGTTATGCCGTTTCCATGATGTTGGTAACTTATGGATTGGCTCAAATTTGAAAACATCCTAGAAACATAGTGATTAAAAAACTTCAAGCTACAGATGAAGGATGCAGCAAATCATTTTAGAATGGTTCTAATAATCAAATGACACGATAAATAGGTTGACAGTGCATCTGGTTTCTTCGATAATTCACAATCATCATCATCAAATTCTATTTTAGCAAGCACATCTACTAGCATTAAATATTTTCTTGGAAAATCTTTTTTTACCGCATCTAAAAACTTCAGGTGAGTTATCCTAGCCCCACGATCAACACTAGTTCTTCGTCGATGATTGTCTTTAAAGGAATCTAAACGTTTGAACAAAAGGCTCACACTTTTAATCTATTTATCAAGATTATTAGGTATCTTAGTAACAGAGTATTTTTCAAGCGGTTTAATGCAGGTGTACTAAAAATGTCCCATTAGTAAATCCTTTATAGAATCAAACAGAATTTTTTGATTTAGACAGTAAAAACTAGATTTTTAACACTGTGAAGTCTGGTCTTGTACACGCAAACAAGCCCTCTGATCTTACACTGTGTTAACAACTTTACACGAACTGTAAAAGCACTTACAATAACACAATTCCTAACTTTCTTCACACTACAAGCTTGTAGAACTCAACGAGAAAGAAAAAAAAAACAAATAGAAAAAAACTTTTTTCACATTCTCTAAAATAAGGGTTTTTTAAAGTTAATTGAAAAACAATGGTTTCATTACTTTTTATTAATTATGAACAGTATTATGCTATAGAGTATTTGTTACTAATGGGAAAACAAATCGTTATAGAGATAAAAACTTTATTGCTGTAGAGAAGCTATCTAGTATTGTCTATTTTTTATCCTTTATTACCAAAATATTCAAGCAGTGCGTAATTGGAAACTAATGTTCTGTTTGCAGCTATTTTTCATTTCTCGGTTGGTTAGAACTGGCCTTGGCATTTTTGTGATATCTCAGAAACTATTTGTCCAATATACCTGAAACTGTAAAGTTATGTGGAAAACTTATTGCGCGCAAAGCACCCGTGTATTTGTAGTCCTACCCTAGTGTATAAACTGAAAGTGTAAAACAAGGAAAGCTATCTAACCGAGTTTACTCAGGGCCAAGTTGGAAAACGACACCTCAAATTATCTCAGGCCAGGCCTTCAAAATATTAGCTTACGCATAAAAAATACAAAAAAAAACTTAACTATTTGATTAGCTACAATCAGATAGTTACTGGAGTCAATTTCAATCAAAACCTATGAAGCGGAAATGAAAGATAAAACTGTTTGAAACAAGATTTGAACCAGGATACTCGCTATAAAGCTAGTAACTGTCCAGATATTTGATGCGGGAGCAACAAGAAAAGACAAAGAAATGAGTTATGACCTGTTACAGCTTGTCATTTACAGATATATTGCTACCTTGAGCCGGTCACTCAAACAGCTAATCGTATTCCACTATCTAGTCTGCCCTCTTACCTGGTAGTCTGCTTTGGCAATTGCTTAAAAACAGAAAGAATGCAGAACAACAAAACCTGTTGACAGGCTGAAATTACCGAGGAACTATAAAGGCCGTGAGCCTAGGCAGTTTATCTTGTATTTCCGTTGGCACCTCATTTCAGTGGCAATTTCTGCAGTGATTTAGACTAATTTTGGTATGGAGAATTCAAAACTGAAGTGTTGCCACAGCTGCCATTCCCAATTCTATGAGAAATTTGATAAAAATGATTATTTAGGACTTATCTCCCCTGTAAATAAGATTCCTCTCATAGAAGTATCAGATTTTCAACTTTTTATTATAATTATTTTGCAGTAATTTAGGATGTCAGTGGTGAAGTCAAAATTCATCTTCTATCTATTTTCGATCATTTCATATCCTACGATTGTTACACGCACATGTCAACTTTATACATGTTTATACATATATATGTACATGTGTGTATAATTGTATGGTTTAATAGCTTTATTTTACAAAAAAATCGAAACACCATAGTTATGTTTCATAACCTGACACTGATAAATCATAGAAAATAATAATTGGTGATTATTATTAGCATTATTATTAGTAGTAGTATTAGTTTCTAATGTCAACAGTCTTACAAAACGAGCTGGGAAATTTCAAAATACCGCATATCCTAACTATTTGTTCAATGTGTTGAGTTCTTAGTCATTTTCCTCACCATCGATATCCTCTGCTTCTTCTGCTACAGTTTTGTTTCAGTGCACGCATGTGCAGAGCTCTTTGTAACCTAGATTCACCTCACCTAGATTTTTGACACTCCCATAAAACTGCTTGTAGAATATCAGGTGGGGCGATGATTCTGGTATGACACTTTACTGCATACTCATTGTTTTTCATACCCAGTATCCACTCGTGTAAAGATGGAAATGGTGCAGTGGCAAGTTGTGTTGTTGACTCTTTCCATATACATGTAGGTAGCTGCTACATAATTGACACAATGCACATGGTTTTTCAGCGATTGAAGAGAGGGAGGGAAGGACTGACTGGCCTAGACCTAAACACAAAAAGCCTGTCCCTTAGTCAGTTTAAGTCTGTGCCATTTTCCTGGGTGCTATCTTCTTGGCCTTAAAGTCTACATGTGTAAGTCTCACAGAGAAAATAAAGTTGTCCCGAAACTTAAATGATTCTCAGAGTCCTTTCATTACCTGCTGAAGGTCGACTTCTGTTTTGATGGGTTTCCTATGAATCCTTTTTCCTTAGCCTGCAAAGGATGAAACTGCATCACAGTCAGAGAAACTATGCAAACCTATGAGATTTTCACATTGGAAGTTTATCTCCGCACATAGTAGCCTTAGTAGCTCTATTCTTGCAATAGTTTTCAATCACAAAATCCACACAAGCAGCCTTGTACTTCTTAGCATGAGAAATAAACACATCTAGAATGGTATCAGCAACTTGACGGAATGTTGAAGGAATGGCAATGGCAGACAGGGCTTGGATAAGCCTCATGCCATGCATAAGGATGGCCCACATCCTCAATAGCTTGGAGTCACTGCATTTATGGTAGTTCAATCATGTCTGCCATAGGTATGAACTAGTCCTTTGAAAGCTTTCTAACTCAGTGGCCCTCTGGAAACCTGGGCTGCAATATTCACAAACTGCAGTTAAAGGCATAGATATCTGCTTGTTCCCTTGCATAAAAAGTTCCAAGATACCATAGGTCAGTAGTGGACAATCTTAATTGACTCTGTTGAGGCAAGATTGATCAACATTTTCACCACTTATGCAGTTGTGTATCGAGCATTACGCAGATATACTCGTCATAACACTTGTTATGAGAAGCCATCTCTAAAGCAACCACATCTTGATTCAAATTCTACAAAGCACACGTTTTTCCTGTTTCATGGTAGCAGCATTTTTCAATCCAACTGCATATGTAGACAGGTACACTGCTCGCAAAATTAGCAAGTTTTTCTATGTGAAATGATGCTTGAAGATGGCAATAGGAGTTTAAATCCATTGTGAGGGCCATAGTTGCTTGTAGGGCGATATGATGCCAATCATTGGTGCTATATCAGTACAAGTTGATTTGCAAAACAATACAGGGCACTGCTTATCAATTACTTATCAATTACTTAATCATAGTTGTAGTCACGATCCGTTATAAGGAAGAGTGGTTTATGACTGATATGAACTTTATTGACGTAGTTCACACCGTAAAAACTACAAAATGGTAAAATGCAGTTTATACAATACTATATATGCATTGAGTTTCACATCAGTCGATTTCTTTAAAACATAAGCAAGTAAAACTACAAGTGAATATAAGTAAAAATACAAGCATGATAAAATAAGCCAGGCAGCA
This sequence comes from Watersipora subatra, assembly GCF_963576615.1. Taxonomy (NCBI): domain Eukaryota; kingdom Metazoa; phylum Bryozoa; class Gymnolaemata; order Cheilostomatida; family Watersiporidae; genus Watersipora; species Watersipora subatra. The sequence continues at coordinate 60,035,314 of NC_088715.1, forward strand.
GTTCAACACTACTAATTCTTCAATGTCAGCATATTGTTCATCCTATGTGACATTTCAGATGACTGCTAATACAGCCAAAAATAAGCAGTTGCCAACCTTGTGGAATTCAAAGCCTTGATTAAATACAATTGTAGCAGTAAATACAAAACTAAATGTAGCAATAAAAAACACAACATACCTTGTGCTCTCTCCATAACAGATCTGACTGGTTTAATACTGTGATTAGTTTGATCTTCAGAATAATTCCTAATACATGTGATATGACTGTAATACTTCAGAAAAATAATATGTAGGTGAGAGAGAATTCTCAAAGCGCTACTGTCCACTTGTGAAAGTCTGCCTGCTTATATACTATGGCATCTTGTAAACAGGTATAAAATTAGAAATTGTAGCACCTAAATACTTTTGCAATTGGTAAGCAACAGGAAAGTTGATTCATCTTTTGTTACTTAAAATACTTGAAAATCAACAATTTTCGGCTAATGCAACTCGTGACATCATACATTTCTTTGTGCTGACAGCATTTGTGCTGTGACATCAACAAAAAGAACATCCGGATAGGACGGTCACCCACCAGTTCATCAAAACACAAAACCAGATCAGAGCAGCCCGCCCACCCAGTGCAATGAGCTACAACAGCACAGTCATCAGTAAAACAAACAAACAACCGTGCCAAGTTCTACTTCTAACTAAGCGCAGCTACACTCCCCTCTTTAATTCGACCCCTTTTGTCGAATTCAATACTAGCACGATAATCCTATAGGAGCTAATGATAACATATAATCAGCAAAACTACAGAAAGCTATAATAAATGAATGTTTGGCTAAATATTTGCATGAGGTTTGCACAGAAGTATTACTTTATTGATAGGTCTTTCTAAAAATACTTGTGATGAGAGTCGTCTACCCTTGTTGTCTATACTACCATCTGCTAATAGCAGTTTAACTTTTCTGACTAATTTGTCTTTGCTTGGGATAGTTTCCATTACTCTTGCGAGTGGCCAATGATTCCGATGTTTGGAGTCATCTTGTAAGATGACAATGTCATCTTTCTCTATGTTGGGACATACCTTTGTCCACTTTTGTCTTTTTTGCAAGGTTTGGAGATATTCCTTACGCCAACGGGACCAGAAAGTGTTGGCCAATCCCTGCACAACTCTCCATCGTTTTCGAGAGTAGGTGTCTTCAGAGTCAAACTCTCCAGGTGGAGGCATGACTACTTGTGACTTCATTGTAAGCAACTGATTTGGAGACAGTGCAGTTTCTACACTACTGTTGTCACTAACTGCAGTCAGTGGTCTGCAATTTGTTATGGCCATGGCCTCATAAAGAAACGTACGAAGTGTGCCTGTGTCTAGTCTGTTATGACTGTTCATAAGAATAGAATTTAACACACTTCTGATGGTTCTGATGTGCCTTTCCCACGCTCCTCCCATATGACTAGAGTGAGGTGGGTTTGTAACAAAGTCAAAGTGGTTGCTTTGGGCAAATTTTGTAAATTTGTTGTGGCTGCCCTCTTTGAAAGTTTTAGCAAACTCATTAGCGGCACCGATAAAGTTTGTGCCTCTATCAGTGTGGAGTTGTCTTATTGGTCCCCTGATTGCTATAAAGCATCTAAGCGCATTGATGAATGCATCTGTACTCATGTCATCTAGGACCTCAACATGAATTGCTCGAGATGCCATGCATGTAAATATTACCCCATAGCGCTTTAGCTCTTTTCTGTTCTCTTTCACTATAAATGGTCCGAAGCAATCGCACCCCACATATGTAAAGGGTGGAGCACTATTCACCCGTTCACTTGGCAAATCTGCCATTTTTTGGCTTTCTGTTGGACGCCGCTGCTTTCTACATTGTATACAGCTATGTATGTATGAAGCTACAAGAGAGCTGCCTCCTAGTATCCAATAGCCAGATGACCTAATTTCATTGAGTGTAATACCTTTTCCTTGGTGCGCTACTGCCCTGTGGCAATTTGCTATCACCAGTTGTGTGACATGTGATTTCTTGGGTAATACTATAGGGTGAGTTTCTGCAAAGGGCAAGTTTGCTTCTTTAAGTCTGCCACCCACCCTGATTATTCCTGAACTGTCAATAAATGGGTCAAGCTTTGCTAACGCACTAGATTTACTTAAGGTTCCTTGCTTTATTTGTTCATATTCTGTGAGTCCCCCTTGCTGGGCCCACTTTAGGATTGTAAGTTTAGCCTTTTCATGAGCCTCTACTTTAGAAATGATACTGTGTGCACCTGTCTTAGATCTCACAAAGCTTTGTAACTTGCTTACTGCTCTCACAGCTGACTGGAGGCTAGAGTATGCTGTCAGCCTGTCAGTCATGGTCAGTTTCTTTGAGCTTGTGAGACTGTGACAGGTAGCTTTAATCTCAGGGTCAGTAGGGTTCAGTGTTGTGTATTCTTTAGCTACAGGAAACAGTTGGAGGTTACTGTTCCTTAAGAACTTGGGACCAGTTAGCCAGCATGAGTCCACCAGGCTTTTTATATTAGCTCTTCTAGAGGCAATGTCTGCAGGATTCTCTTGAGTGCTGATGTATTGCCATTGATCAGCAAGTGTAATGTCAGTTATCTGCTGAACTCTGTTGGCTACATAGACATGGAATCTGCGAGCCTCATTGTGTATGTATCCAAGCACTACTTTGGAATCAGTCCAAAACACCTCCTTTGTGAGGTTATTCAGCTTTAATTCTGATTTCAGGTTGTGTGCTATTGTAGCTGAAAGTACAGCAGCTTGTAGCTCTGCTCTAGGAATTGTCACTTGCTTTAAAGGTGCAACTCTAGATTTACCACAAAGCAAAGTGCAATGAACTCTATTGTCAGCATTGACATATCTTATGTATGAGCATTGCCCATAGCCTAGATTGCTAGCATCTGAAAAATGATGCAATTCAGTTGAAATGATATTTTCAAAGTCTGAAGGTTTCAAACATCTGTCTATTTTGATTTGTGCTAATGCAACTAAGTCATGCATCCAGCATTGCCATTGGTTCTGCAGATGCTCCGGTAGTGGATCATCCCACTCTAGATTTTCTTTGCACATCTCTTGCAAGATTTGTTTCCCCTTCAAAATGAAAGGAGAAATGAGACCTAAAGGGTCAAAAACTGAAGCTATTGTGGACAGGATGCCACGCCTGGTTACTGGCTGACTTTTTAAGGCTATTTTGAACTGAAACTGGTCATTCTCCACACACCATTGTATGCCTAATGCACGCTCTATTGGAAGAGCGCTATTCGCAGCCTGCAAGTCTAAATCTTGGAAGTTGGCTGCCTTTTCTGTCTCAGGCACTGCGGTCATAACTTCCCTGTTGTTGCACACAAACTTGTGCAATCTTACATTGCCTTTTGAGCATAACTCTATAGCATTGTTTATGACACCTATGGCCTGCTCTTGTGAGTCCAAGCTCATTAATCCATCGTCTACATAAAAGTCATGTGTTATGAAGTGTTTGGCTTGCACACTATATGGTTGCTCTGGGTCATGCTTGTCTGCCACTAGCTTGCGTAGGCCAAAGGTGGCACACCCAGGAGAAGAAGTGGCACCAAATAAGTGCACAGCCATTCTATACTCTGCTATTTGTGACATGGTGTCATCTTTGTACCATAAAAATCTCAGGAAATCTCTATCAGACTCATGCACTCTGAACATGTGGAACATCCGTTGGATATCGCACATAATTGCAATTTGTCCTTTTCTGAATCTGTGCAGTATGCCTACAAGGCTATTCAACAAATCAGGTCCTTGCAGCAAATGCTCATTTAGGCATGTGGCTTGATATTTAGCACTACAGTCAAATACAACTCGGATTTTATCAGGTTTTTTAGGATGGTATACTCCAAAATGCGGAATATACCAAACTTCACCTGGAGTTGCTTTGCTGTCAGTGGGCACCAATTCAGCATCCCCTGCTTCTATTATTGCTGCCATGAATGCAATATAATCATTGCGGTACTGTTCGTCCTTTTCCATTTTCTTTTGCAAGAGTGAAAACCTCTTTTTTGCCATGGCTAGGTTGTTAGGCATTACAGGCCTTGTTTTGAATGGCAATGGCATTGAGTAAAAGCCTTGCTGAGTTTGTTCTGCTTGTTCAGAGAGTGTACTGACAAAACGTTTGTCTTCTTGAGACATAGGGATTTGCTTCAACTCAGGACTTTGTTTCTCTGTAAAGTCTTGTTGTAATAGATCTATAATCTGTTTGCTGCAAAGTTCATCAGTTGCTTCTGCTTTACACACAAACGTTACTGCTTTTGGCTCAAGTTCAGCATGATTTTGGTTTTGCAATGTCATGATCCTATGACTGGTGTGATTAAACTCTTCTTTCGAACCTTTTTGCAATTTTCCAACTATGCTCCAGCCTAATGGGGTTTGTACTGCATAAGGGTCTGCATGACTAGCGCCAATTATGGACTTTAAAGGCACAAGAGCTCTAGACATGTTATACCCTATAAGCATGCCTACTTCAACTTTTTCTCCTTGCAGGTTTGGAATTTCATGTGCTATTGCTTGCAAATGTGGCCAATCTTTGGTCATTTGTGCACTTGGTATGTGGCTCTTATCCAAAGGTATAGAGTCTCTAGTATAAGCACAAGGCACTTGTATACTATCGTGAGCGCTATAACCTCTGATTACCAAATCTGTATACATCTTACACTCTATGTTTTTGCTACTCGCAGTCATTGTCGTCAATTGAAGTGTAGTTGGTTTCCCTACAGTGTTCAACCGTCTAACTGCATTGTTTGTGACAAATGTAGTATCTGACATTGTGTCTAACATTGCATAGACTAGAATTTCCTTACTAGGTTGGTTTGTGCTAGATAACCAAACTGGCACTATCATAGAGCTGAGACTGTTGCTTGAATTTGCTTGACTGTCACTACAAGTTGCAAGTGCTTTTGATTCATTATTAGCAGCCTTTGCTGGTGGATTAGGTGTACTTGCACCTGTGGTTGTTGCCATGTGATCCTTTGTTTTTGTAGGGCTGGCAGCATTGTCATTCTTTTGATTTTCTGTTTTTGGCACTCGTTCAACATGCAGTGCAGTAGGATGATTCTTTCCACAAGCCTTACAAGTTGCTTTGCTAGTGCACTGTGCTGATCTGTGATCAGTAGCTTTTAGGCAAGAAAAGCATAGTTTTTGTTCAAGTACAAACTGCTTCTTTTCTTCTGCAGTTTTTCTTGCTAGCTTTCTGCATTCAGCTAAATCATGATTAGACAGGTGACAAAAGGCACAAGACGGCTTAGCTTTGGAGTTACTATTAGAATCACTATTGCGGTCACCACTGTTACTGTTGCTGGTTGCCAGGTGAGCTGTCGATTTAGATTTAGTTGGCTTTTTTGGTTGCTTTGTGTCGTCAGAGCTAGTTGAGTAACTGACAATTGAAGGATCATTTAGAATGTCAGACTCATTATTTACAAATTCAACAAACATGCTAAAAGCAGGAAACTTTCCTGCTGACTTTTTGTGTTCTACAATTTTACGTTTCCATCTATTTGCTAGCCAATCAGGCAGCTTAGCCGCGAGTGCCATGTTGTAACGTGAATCATTGAGAATTTTCAATCCTTCAAGGTGTGACATTACTGTCTCACATTGGCTGAGAAAATCTGCAAATTTTTGTATGTGTGCATTGTCGTTGCCTTTGATTTTTGGCCATTGTTCCAGTTTTGACCTGAAAGCTTCTGCTACAGCACAATCAGAACCAAAACGCTCCTTTAACTTTTTTCTTGCTTTTTCATATGCATCGCTAGATTGGAGATAAAATAGCCCACTCACTGCCTCCTTTGCTGGACCTGCTAAGTATTGCTTAAGGTAGTGGATTTTATCAGAGTCTGGTATACCAGATCTCTCCACAAGTGATCTAAAAGACACTTCCCAATTAACATACTCTAATGGATTCCCAGAAAATATTGGAGGTTCAGGCACAGGGAACTTACTACTGTGTACAGCTTTTGCGATGGAATCTGCTAATATTTGAGCTTCCGATACATTACTTTTTACTGACACTACCAAGGATTGCTGATCGTTTTCAACTACATTTTCCTCTGCTGAGGGTTGCGCAATCTCATTACTAGCTCCTACATATGGCGTGTTGTCAAGAGCTTGAACAATTTCTTCTCTTTCATCTACACCATTTTCTTCTAGTAGTCTGCGCCTCAAAGAAAGCCTATTTCTTTTGTCAACTAAAGACTGCTGTTGCATTTTTAATTTCTGGTCTTTTAATTTCTGCTCAAGTTCATTAAGCACACGCTCATTTTCTGCTTGCACTCGCAGTGCTTGAATTTCAGCCTCAACCTCTTCGGTTTGAATTCTTGCTACTTCTATAGCTATTGAACTCTTAGAAACTTTACTTTGACTATGACTGTGAACCGAATGCGAAGCTCTTGGAAATTTGTCACTTTCAGTTTTGACATATTTTTCCATTAATGCGACTTGCTCTCTAACCTGTTCATCTTCAGTGAACTCAGGTTCAAGCTTACATAAAATGTCTAGCTCGGCAGTTACATCAAGGTATATGTCTGTTATTTTGTCTTTTATCTCATTAGTGCATGCAGGACCTTTTTTGGTCAGCTTATTGAACTTTCTGATACAACTTGCTATATTGTTTTTACGCAAAGCAATTTCGTTTTCAGTAGCCTTTCTACTTTGTTTTCGACTACGTTTGGACTTAGTCATCTTGCTTTTAATCTAGGACATACTAAATGATGGCAGGATTGCTTGCCTGATATGCATAGTTCTGATATATGTCATAAGTCATGCACATAAACCAGACAAAACTACCCATAACCCCAGCCGAGCTCTGAAGAACAGTAGCAAAACCTACCCAGCCAGACGTTTTAATCGATGTCCGTTTTCAAATGCTTGCCAAAAATTGGATTTTTGTCTCAAATATGATGTCACACTGACAGAAGTATGATTTTGCACTTTCCAATGGCTTACCAATCGCAATTACAAGAAAGATTAGCCTAAGTAATGATTGCCAAGAAAAAACCAAACTGTGCTGTTTTTTAATGTCTTTTCTGATAGCTGAAGTGATTATCACTCACCGACCTCAGACTTCAGTGTTGATGTGTATTGGCTAGGTATAGTCTCAGATATCCATGTCAGTTGTTTCAATGTTATTGATTGTCTTTGTAGAAGGTAGGCGAATAAGCTATTCCTGCTGTATGCTGAGCTTTCGCTGGCTTCTCTTGACTCTTTTGGGTGAATAGGTTGTTTATTGAGCTCTGGTTACCACTCTTGACTCCATGGGAGAATAAGTTTTTACTGTAGTCACGATCCGTTATAAGGAAGAGTGGTTTATGACTGATATGAACTTTATTGACGTAGTTCACACCGTAAAAACTACAAAATGGTAAAATGCAGTTTATACAATACTATATATGCATTGAGTTTCACATCAGTCGATTTCTTTAAAACATAAGCAAGTAAAACTACAAGTGAATATAAGTAAAAATACAAGCATGATAAAATAAGCCAGGCAGCAGTTCAACACTACTAATTCTTCAATGTCAGCATATTGTTCATCCTATGTGACATTTCAGATGACTGCTAATACAGCCAAAAATAAGCAGTTGCCAACCTTGTGGAATTCAAAGCCTTGATTAAATACAATTGTAGCAGTAAATACAAAACTAAATGTAGCAATAAAAAACACAACATACCTTGTGCTCTCTCCATAACAGATCTGACTGGTTTAATACTGTGATTAGTTTGATCTTCAGAATAATTCCTAATACATGTGATATGACTGTAATACTTCAGAAAAATAATATGTAGGTGAGAGAGAATTCTCAAAGCGCTACTGTCCACTTGTGAAAGTCTGCCTGCTTATATACTATGGCATCTTGTAAACAGGTATAAAATTAGAAATTGTAGCACCTAAATACTTTTGCAATTGGTAAGCAACAGGAAAGTTGATTCATCTTTTGTTACTTAAAATACTTGAAAATCAACAATTTTCGGCTAATGCAACTCGTGACATCATACATTTCTTTGTGCTGACAGCATTTGTGCTGTGACATCAACAAAAAGAACATCCGGATAGGACGGTCACCCACCAGTTCATCAAAACACAAAACCAGATCAGAGCAGCCCGCCCACCCAGTGCAATGAGCTACAACAGCACAGTCATCAGTAAAACAAACAAACAACCGTGCCAAGTTCTACTTCTAACTAAGCGCAGCTACAATAGTCAAAGCAACTGAAGAAATCATATCCTAGGTTAATTTACAGAATAGATGGACATGCCAGCAGCCTCATGAAAGACAGCTTTTTGAGTAGTTGATTTGTGTGAGCAGTACCGCATCTTCTTTTCAAAAATCATGCATATATATTTAGATGTAGGTCTTGATGCAGATAAGTGGACAACATAATATAATTGGATCTTGTGATTTTCTTTGGTAGCTCATCTTCATCTTGACAATGTGTATCATGAGTGGCAGGTTTCCGACTCTCTTCATGTAGCTAATTGAATGCCAGGACATCATTGACTGGGGAAATCACTATCACTTAATCAGCTTAAAGATGCAGTTGCGTCAAAATTTAAGTTGATCTTAAAAGAAAGCATTGTTTTTTCTCTATCAGTTGATATGTTGTTTTTTGTGTTACGCGATCGCATTGCCAAGATATTTGAAGATTAAAACCGAAAAAATCTGATCGCCGTAAAAACGCTCAGGCCACAAAAACGTGCCCAGCCTCGCCAAAAATGATGTCACGCGTTTGGCAACCTGTCTCTATCTCTCGTATTCACATCGGCTATTTGCGATAAAAGTCTAGTCTTACGCGGCTCTATTGGCATATATCTTATTTTGTATTTGCTCATGTTGGCTAGAATAAAATTTTAAATCCTGCTACAGATGCATTATTATGAATGTTTAAAAGGCCTCAAATAACAAAAATTGAAAATTTGTTCTACTCACTTTCTCCAAATGTTGTGTAAACATTTGGGTACTGACTACCAATTCTACCGTCTACGGTAATTCTGTCAAGTCACTTTTGTAGAACGCGGTCTTTGTATCAGCACAGTTCTGCATCTACCCATACAAACGATATACAGCCTCCCATAAACCCCGCCCACATTATGTCGCCTATTACCTACGTACTCGTTTCTTGCTAGTAGTATTCTTACCGAATACTAGATAAGTGAATAAGCAAGCCACCTCTTTGAAAAGAATATAGACAGGGATAGAGTTTTAAGAATGAGAAGTCTGCTGCAAACTGGATTTGAACTCACATTCTCCAGTTCTGCGGACACCCATATACCATATCCGATACACTACAATATTCTGCAAATCATGTTTTGCATTATCTTCAACAATATTATTTTATTATATAATTTTTACAAGCAAAAATATTTTCATCTCGGCATAAAACTTTTATTAAAAATATTCATCAAGTCGTGGCCACTCAGATAGTATTAGCTGATACAATAAGACAAATTCATCTACTGCAACAAACTCAAACAAAACATCATGGCTTATGCAGCACGCATTCAAGTCTCTCTTTCCACTTTATGGCAGTTTCCACACTGACAAAGCTTCTTCGGCTGGTGGGACGACATAAACATTCTGTAATCAGTAAAAAAAATGCAATAAATATATGTCATTCTAAAGCGTATCTATTGACAGCTTCCAAATTGGGAGTTAAATAGATTGCGAGTGTAATTTTAAAAACGAATAAACATTTAATAAAGGCACAAGTACGCCAAGCCAACGATTCGAAGCTTTGGTTCTGGAAATTAAAGATTTGCAATGATCAATCGATTTTACCCACTTCCTATGAGTGAAAATAATTTGTAATCATGACTCTAATTTACCAAAGAAAATTCGAAAAAAATATTACAGCTAGGTAAAACGGCAGATAAGCTATGAAACGATGATTGGAGATAGCAAAGAATTATCATTTTATTAATTAGTATATGTATTTATGACTATAAAAAATATTACATTTACTAAAGTATAGAAGACTCTAAGTTAATTTACCTCCATTCTGTCTTCTTCTGCAGCAAAACGCTGCTGACGCCTGTCAGCTTTGGCCATAGGCTGTCTACTCTAATCTTTTACTAAAAGTTGCTCAGATAACTCTGAGTAGCTGTCGCTCGAACTTGAAGCCATTTTAAAACTATGTATAACTTATTAATTGTTGAAACGCGTTGAATCAGTAACGAGTAATGAGATCTATTTAGGAGAATCTTCGAGATCACAGACAACGCGTTTTACGAGTGATAACATTTATTACGGCGTATATAAAAATTTCGCACGCATGATTGGCTAACGAATCGACCTCATATTTATCGCTTGTGGTTTCGTTTCAGATAACAAGCTTGTGACGTCACGAAATTGCCACCCGCTGGAACGTGAGCTTTTTAAAAGAGGGCCTCATTCAAACGCATATATCTCTGGACAGGGTTGGTCTACAAAGACAAAAATGGCATCAAATTGTAGCTGATGTTTTAGCCTTTTATGGGTCCTAATTTCATTTTTGACGCAACTACATCTTTAAACCAATAACCTAGAGTGAATACATGCATGATTTGTTCGTTTGATAAACAAGGGCAAGACTAATGATTAATGCCTGGCTGGATGGAAATTTGGTTGTTTTTTTCAAACTGAATACAAGCATCTTGATCAGTAGCCACCACTACCGGTTTGTACACATTACCATGTCAGCATTCTTTTCACCTTAATAATAATTATGCAACTAAATTACATAATTATTTTATAGAATAATTATGACTCCCGTTATCTCATCTTAAATGTTGGAGTGGTAAAGTATCACAAGTCTAAAAAATACTCACTCACCTCACTGTGTTTTCTCATAGCAAGCTCAAATTTGCTGTTGTTAGTCTCTGATAGCATATGTTCTGTGAATCTGGTAGCCCTTGCAGACAACTTGAAGGCATACACCATTGGAAACAGACCTTTCAGGCTCTTTAAAAAGTGTTTTTTCCAGCTTTCTAGGCAGTGACTAAGTGTTTGACCTGTGTGCTTAATCAATGTTTATCAAATTAACTTCTTGAAAGTCATGTATGTGAGCTACACAAGTCATGTCAAAGCTCAAACCATGAATGCACTTATTTTGTATCTTATTATTTTCTATGATTCACCTGTGCCAGGTTATAAAACATAATTATAGTGTTTTGAATTTTTTTGTAAAATAAATTTATTAAACCACATAATTATACACACATGTACATATACGTGTATACATGTACATAGTTTGCATGTGCGTGTAGTAATCGTAGGATATGGAATGTTCAAAAATAAATAAAAGATAAATTTTGATTTCACCAATGATATCTTAAATCACAGCAAAATAATTATGGTAAGAAGTTGCAAATCTGATGCTTGTATGGAAAGAATCTTATTTACGGGGAAGATAAGTCCTAAAATATCATTTTCATTAAATTTCTCATAGAAGTGGGAATGGCAGCTGTGGCAACTTTCCAGTTTTGAATTCTCTATACCAAAATTAGTCTAAATCACTGCAGAAATTGCCACTGAAAGGAGGTGCCAATGGAACATCATTTCTAGAGCTCTTTTGCCTGCTCGACCCATAGCCTAATAGTCGACTAATCAAAAGACATGTGTTAGTGAGCTACTATAGAGCTATCTATTCAATAACTTACAATAGCCAATGGTATTTCCTTCCAAAGGATTTTATCCTCATTCACGCACATGTAGTAAGAGACAATAAAGAGAAACTAATATAAACTTCAAAAACATAAATAAATAATATAAATCATAAAATACATACTATTTTAAGTTGATAGAGTTACTTCTAGTTGTAAATTAGATCTTGATTTTTAGTTCGTGCGATTAAAGTACGTTTATATTAAGGATAGCAGTTTAGCAATCCTAGTAAAAGACTTGTCGGCACATGGCATTCGGTTAAGTCTAATATGATCAGTCAGCTAGCTAAGTTTTTGCAGTCTATGAATTGTTAAAATTGACTTTTTGTGGTGAATGTGAATAGAAATACAAGTTTACTGAGGAATCTGATTTTTACGTGCATGAACAACTTTTTAGTAAACAATAGAATATCACAGTAAACTAGAGTAAGCTAGGTCGCTGCCCTTTAGTCTGCTGACTTATCAAATCAGAGCCACTTTCGCTGCCAATCCTTACTAACAGTTGCATTCTGCAAACATTTAACAATGAACATACACAAATTGTTAATATATTTTATTAGAAAGTTTTAATATTTTTCTATCATTGGCATTTTGACATTTGAGATGATTGGACTTCAAAGATATTTTAAAAGTAAAATCGAAAAAATTTAATAGCGAATAAAACACTCAGATCAAGTGCAAGTGCTATTATGACGTCTATAGTTGCAAAGATATCGACAGCAAAAAGACTTGTAACACTGCAACTAGAACTCAATAACCGATATTCTATATTCTATATTTTATACCAATACTAATAACCAATCAGTATAGTAACTATAGCATCTAGTGACATCATTTCGAACATTTTTTTGAGCATTTTAATCATGATTAAGTTTTGTCGATCTTAATCTTGAAACATCTCGGCAGTCAGATCCCGTCAATTATCACACACAAATACAAAAACAAGGATCGCAAAAGATAGAAAAATACCGACATTTTTTTATAAAATCTGCTAAAATTCTGCGTAAGTTCATCTTTAGTCACAATCTTAGACAATAGTTTCAGCCTATCAAAAAGGGGCTTTTCTCTTGAAGTTCAAACAAGAACCACTGCAGTTTGAGTACAACATTAGAGTCCGGAAATTTGCAGCATGTTGTAATTTAGGTTATTTCAATCAATATTGTAAACATTTAATCACGTATCCTCCTCCGAGCGCAATTGCCAACTTCAGAATATAGTAATTGTTTTGATCAGCTTCTTTTATGCAGTAAAGCCAAAAAACATCAGGCTTCAATCATCTGAAGTCATTATTCGCCTTCGCATAGAATTCCACTTAATTTTGTGAAAACGGTTGCTGGGCACAAAACTCACCACTACATTGTTATCCTGTATGCAGGTACTAGTCGACCTTGGCACAATACTGTATATTTTTGGAGTTAATCTTCCTTGTGCACTACAACGCTTTTAGTTAGTTATTTATTTTTAGCAACCATTCATACAAACTTTGCCCACGGTTGTGCAAGATTGTCCACTGAGTCTTCCACTAGTTATGAAAACCATGCATGACATAGCAACATTCTGGCATCTTTTAAACAAATTAAGATCTGTCCTAGTCAAGGTATAGTTGCAACATCTGTCAGCTAGATATAGTACGCAAGACCGGTCACTTTTGTACAATTCAGAGTGCTCCCTTCTGTAAGCTGGGTAAAGTGGAATTAATAACTGTAGGCGTTACAAAAACAGGATATTCAACTGAGTGATGACATTAGGTGACTCGGCCTTGTGCGTCAATAAATTGCTGAGTGAATCATTTGACATTTCCGCTTCTTTTTCGGTGCAATCAAGTTGATCTGATTTTTTTCCAAGAGTAATATTTCTATGTCATGACCAATATTTTTAATAGCAAGTCAGTCCCCGACTATATTCTTATTGACCTTGATGGGATTTATGCCTTATTATGATAATTTTATCGTAAATAAGGAGTGCAGAAGAAAATCACGCTTTGATGTAGCCAAAGGTTTTGTTATAGACAAATGTGTTTTTTCTCACAATGAGCAGAGGTTAGGTAGTGCACCTGCTATATAGAGTATTTTAAAATAAATTGTTTCTTATGGTCAATGAATTGCAATAAAATGTTCAACGAATTGCTGCTTGTGATAAGATTTGCTGCCTATTTAACAATGTGTTGCTTACGGAACAACACGCTGCCTATTTAACAATGTGCTGCTATGTGACGGTATATATGCAGCACCATGTTGCTTATGCAACATTGTGCTGCGTATATAACAATGTACTGTTTATGTAGCAATGTGCTGCTTATGTGAGAATGCGTTGCCTACAAAACCATGTTTGCCTATTTACCATTGTGCTGCCTTTGGCAATGGGCTGTCTATGTAGCAACATGCAGCTATGTAACAGTGCGCTGCTTGTGCAACATTGTGCTGCCTATGTAGCAATGTGCTGCCTACAAAAAACTGTGCTGCTTTTGTGTTTCTACTCAATGGTCATGTTTTCTGAAATTGTTTAACTGCCAAGCTCATCTTTCATAAAGATTATTGACAAATTAATCATTCATGGAGTCTTTTTTGTTGTGAGGAGGTTGGTTAGGGTTGCTCACACAGTTTGGTATGGTAAATGCAGCACATCAACTGAAGGTTTGAAGGGGTTTTTGCTGGCTTATCATTCTTCAAAACAGTGATATGCCTATCAAGCCCGTATGGTTATTTGTAGATGAATTCATCAACTTCATTGTATGCATCAATTGACCTGAATGTAAAATTGTAAACCATTACATAGGTGAATCAAGTGCACGGTTTAAAATGACATTTAGATGGTTTGTAAACACAGAATGTTTAGTATCACAGCTGCTAAGTAAAGAACTATGTAAACTCATGGAGATTTCTTTCCAATAGTTTTCATTTCTACAAAAGCTGACGAGTGTAGAAAAAACACAATCTCACACATTATAGCAGCAACTGTACACACATCCAACGGCTATGATTTTATGTGAATTTAAATTCAGAACAATAGCAAGTAATAGCTTTTAAAATTTTATAAGAAATCTTTACGAGGGATTTGCACTAGAACACGCGGATTCTGTTTGGTGGTATTTTGTTCCTTCTTAGATTCAAACACTGTCAACACAGTGTTCCACACGACACATCAGAATACTTGTTGTACATAATGACTTGCCCAGACCAATGCAGCTAAGTTGTATAAAAAACACAACCTCACACATTAGCAGCAAGAGTAACCTCTACATACATCCAACGGCTATGATTTTATGTGAATTTGGATTCAGAACAATAGCAAGTAATAGCTTATAAAATTCTATAAAGAAACCTTATGACGAGTTTGCACTAGAATATGCGGTTTCTGTTTGGAGGTATTTCCTTCCTTCTTAAATTCAAACACTGTCAACACAGTGTTCTACATGACACATAAGAATACATGTTGTACATAATGCCTTGTCCAGAGCAATGCAGCTAAGTTGCTGCACCCTGCTATGCAAAGTTTTGTAGGTGTAATATTGATGAGAACCACAATACAGTGTATCCCCATCCTACGGCGCCCGGGTTCTACGGTTTTTCCGTATTACATTGTGGAACACGATGCTTTTTCATTGCTTCTATACAGCATTTTTTGTCGTACGACATCAACAGTAGTGTCTCTTGATGTTTAAATTTGGCAGTCGATGTGCTGAGTACATCAGAATAACAAAGATGATGATATGCTATTTGCTGAAATCCTTGCCACAATGCCTGAAAGAGATATGATGCTTGCTTTCTTCCCTCAGTTCAGAATCATTTATTACAAGTTATAGTGAAACCAAAACCGGAAACAGGTAATCAAGCTTAAGAGAATGACAGAACTAAAGTTTAGTTTACTAAAATGCATAATAAAATATAGCTTCAAGGCTGTTATTAGTAAACTAAATTCCTCAAAATTAAATTCATTTCATATACGTCTGTCTTGAAGGTAAAAGCTCTGTATAGCACATACTGTTCATAGTAATGCTACAATTGATTACACATCATAACCATTAGGTAAACTAAAGTTACTGTAGGTAACTATAGTTACTAAGAATAATATAATATTTTGGTATTAATTTTAATATGTTCAATATGTATATAACATTTTGATGTTTTGTATCTGGGAGTGTTTGCATTAAATAAATGTTATGGGTTGATTTACCCTTTTATACAACATTTCTGCTTTACGCTACCAAAATTAGAATTAATTAATGTCGTATGGAGGGGTTCACTGCAGCTTAAAAACCGCATCATGATGCAATTAAATTCTATGTGCATTCCACAGGAGCAATGTCTTGCCGGAATAGTACGTTGTCGTGGGCTAGCTAAGCTAGGCTAGGAATTATGTAAATTGAGTGGCACAGCGTAATCTCAGTTTTGCTATGTCTCCCGCCAGTAGAATGTGAACACAAAGTGTGCAGCTATCAGTTGTGCCAGTAAACACTCCATAAAAATCATGCTGGTCTGAAATAGTCAGAACTGCTAATTGTAATTCAAATCAAAGGTTAGCTGTAGAGCTACATAAGTTTTTCTAAATCTACAAAAGACTGTGGTTGGGCATCAACCAGGCAGAGAACTGGATAATCATAAAAATTTGTTACAGCAACGACTTCACACTATCAGTATTTTGGCTTCAGTTTAGCCAAAAAAAATAAGTGACTGAGTGGTACAAAGGGAGTGTTTTTCAGGTGTATCAGCTAATGGAGCAATAGTGACTCTTACAAAAGCTTTCGCGTCTGTCATAAGCAAAGATGCAAGCAGTGTTGGTTCAAACATCTTTTAGGATTCAAAGATACAGGTTTGTACACATTTTTGTGCCAATTTACACTAGACAGTCAATTTAACTATAGTTTTTATGATGGTGAATGATTGGATGTACAGAGAAAGTTTCACTTTAATGCAAGAGGAAAAAATAAAATCAAAATCAGACCAGAGACGAAATCAGCATTATTTTGCCGATAAGTTGGGTAATGCGTTTAATAATTCAACATATGCTGCTGCGTGCTGGCTTTTGGTATGACTTGCCTTTTTATTGCTCTGTGTTTGCAAAAACAAAAATAATATTTTTTACTATAAAAAGAACTGTGTTTGTTTACCCCTGCGTTTGTCCGTACATTCATTTGTTTGTCCGTCCATCTGTGCCTAGCGACAGGAGCAGATTGAGGGTTGCAAAAAAGGACTGCTTCATGCAAGAATTGAACTCAAACAATCAGCATAGTGCCCTACGCTCAAACAATTGCACCAATCAGCCATTCCTGGTGTTCCTGAAATAATTTCTTATGCTGTTATTACTGCTGACCATTTCATACAGCACACCAGACTGCCATGGTGTGAGTAATAATAGAAATGACAAGCTTGCTACTCCAAAAATATATTTTTTGTTGAATGAAAATAACGCACTGCTAGAAGTTACTTTGAACTGGCAGTTTACTTGCCAATGCACAACTAGCGCATAAATCATTAAAAGATGCAAATTTATGCAAAATTTCTCGGAAGAAATCTAAAAAGTCGTATTGCAGAGTTTTGCCATTTGAAACATATTGATCAGGTATGATGCAAGAATTTTCAGAGCAACTTAACGCTTGGTATATCCAAACATACAGCCTACGCAGCAGATTGTTTATGGCACTTGTTAATATTGGCATGCTTCCTGGGCTTAACAATCAACTTATTTGACAGTAGCCAGACGAGTGGGCAGTTCTGTTTCATATCACGTTACTTCGTAGGCCGTCACCTTAGCAAGCCTAGCAAGCCTAGCAAGCCACAACAACGCGGTTTAGATAGGGAATCTCTTTTCATCAGTCTAAACAGCTTTAAAAGAACTGTACATGTATTTACATGTAGAAAGTGGAGGAAGCACTTGTTAATACTGAAGTGTAAGCCAGAGATAATTAGGGAGTTGTTTTCTCACCTGGTCCTGTACCCAAGTAAGTTTAGCTTCATAGTTCGCGCTAGAATTTGCAGTTTTATTTTAAGTAGAACAATCAACTTTTGTTAGCTTTGTTCAAAGCAAGGGTTCAATATAATTCGAAAGTTTCAAGTTCACTAAATTAATATTTTTTGAAATATCGTCAAAATACCAAGAGCCCTTTTGACCGACCGATAAATTAAAAATGGCTGCTGACAGAACATCAGTTGCCAATGGCATACAGATTGAAATTCATAGTCTTGAAGGATAAAACATAAACAAAGCTAAAAAGTTTCTCATTGTCAGCAACAAGAGCTTTACATTAAAACTATTAGTTTTTCTGTTTATTACAAATATACACACTCTATCAGACTTGGGGTACTGCAACCATTTTGTTTATTCGGTTATCTCTAAAATATCACATCTTTGAAAGAGTGTGAAAAAATATTAACTTTACTTGATTTTTTTTCTCATGGTATTCCACAAACTTGTAGCTTTAAATTGATATTCAGTTCCAAAAGAATTGTATTATTCTAAGTGATCACATCCAATTCTAAGTATTAACAGTAGATGGAAAGTTGCTAATACAGTCTAGAATCACTGGGCCTGCTTCTATAAACAAGACAAGGTTTCAAAGTGTTAAGCTAAGTCACATTACCTGTTACAACTTATTAATTTCAAAAATGAAATCAGTCAGTGACCAGTTACTCAAACATAGTTGTTAGGCTGGATACTTGGCCACTTATTTGCGAAGGATTTTTCTCATGGCTTTAAAAATCCACACATGTTCTCTGTTTATACTGCCAATTTTTCTTCAAATCATCAAAATCCTATAATTCAGTCGAATTATGTTATATAAAAAAAATTAGGCGTCGTTATATATTTATCTAAAAATAAAATTTTATTAAAGATTGTCTGCAGTTGGGAATCTATAGCTCTTACTCATTTTACATATTACAGGCACTTAATTAATGCAGCATGTTTAGGTTCTAGATAGCAGTATTTTGTTAATTTCCAGGTTTTTCTGGTCGAAATGCTAAATTATTAATTTGGGCGCTTTTATGGAACTATCTGACTTTCCCTTGAGTAAATAATTAAAACGATACAATAGTAAACCATAAGTGATCTTACATCTATTCAGCACGCAGCCATAATTTTCAAAAAACCAACTGTTAGTTTTTAAGTAGTTGAAATTTTTTTGCACTTTGAAAATAAATAAAAACAACTACCCTAGCTAAGTGTTAGGCTAACAACAGATTAGATAGCCACTTAAACATGATTTAACTATGCTCTGTGACTTTCTAGACACTAGAAAAATATCTCAACAATTTGAAGCTTTTTCCTTTCCACAAAAACGTTAAAGCTGACTTTAGTACAAGTGGTCAAACAGCATCACCTGAGAGTTAATAGGCGGCTTGCAGTGTGCGCAATCAACACAATGAAACTTCCCAACATTTCAAAAATATTTTAACATCGTATCATTTTATCCATTCTAAAGCAGATTTCAAAATTCTGTTCAAACAAATTCACTATAGTACTTTGTTTGCTGCTCAACAAAAAGTGCAATATATCATGTGGTACTTTGAAAAAAAACTGCAAGTGCAAGCAGCATAATCAATTAAAACAGTTTACAGTTTTGTAAAATTGTCCCTCCCTCTCTCTCCCTCTCCCTCACTCTCTCTCTTTCTCTCTCCCTCTCTTTTTCTCTCTCCCTCTCTCTCCCTCTCTCCCTCTTTCCCTCTCTCCATCTCCCTCTCTTTCTCCCTCTCACTCCCCCTCTCTCTCTCACTCTCTCTCCCTCTCTCTCTCTCTCCTTCTCTCTCTCTCTCCCTCGCTCCCTCTCTCTCCCTCTCTTCCCCTCTCTCTCTCTCTCTCTCTCTCTCTCTTTCTCTCCCTCTCTCCCTCTCTCCCTCTCTCCCTCTCTCCCTCTCTCCCTTTCTCCCTCTCTCCCTCCCTCCCTCCCTCCCTCCCTCCCTCTCTCTCTCTCTCTCTCTCTTCCTCTATCTTTTTCTCTCTCCCTCTCCCCATCTCTCTCCCTCTCTCTCCCTCTATCTCCCCCTCTCTCTCTCGCTTTCTCTACCTCTCTCTCTCTCCCTCTCTCCTTCTCTCTCTCTCTCTCTCTCTCTCTCTCTCTCTCTCTCTCTCTCTCTCTCTCTCTCTTTCTCTCTCTTTCTCTCTCTCCTCCTCTCTCCTTCTCTCTCTCCCTCTCTTTCCCCATCTTTCTACCTCTCTCTCTCTCTCCCTCTTTCTCTCCCTCTCTCCTTCTCTCTCTCCCTCTCGCTCTCCCTCTCGCTCTTTTTCTCTCTCTCTCTCTCTCTTCCTCTGTCTGTTTCTCTTTCTACCTTTATTTCTCTCTCTTTCTTTCTCTCTCTTTTTCTTTATTTTGCTCTTCTTTCTCTCTTTCTCTTCTCTTTCTTTTGCTCGCAGCCAACCAGTCGCTTGAACAATGGCAGTCTTATGGTTTAGGCTTCATCACAGACTTCCACACATCCCTGTTTTCTACCTTCTCTGGCCATTTGTTTGTGTCTGTTTCCCTCAACTTCATGTTTTGCTTAGCTACATCTGTTTATCTCAGCCTGAGTATACCCTGTTTCCTTTTTTTTTGTAGAGCTGTGAATATATTAATTGTATTGGCAATCATCTTGCTCATTTTTGCATATATGCCTCAGCCATCTTAAGCTATCAAAATGGCCACCATGAAGGAGAAGCAAGCCTGTCTTAGGATTACGGTGTTCTTGACATTATCTTTCTAGGTGAGATTCATTATGCTGCGTAGTAGTAATTTGTAACAATGCTGCAGTTTTTATTATTAGTTAACAATATTATCACCTGACAATAAAATTAAAACATGAATAACAGATCTGTAACTTCTGAGTGAGTTTTTAATTATGTATCACACTGATATTGAGATAGGAATGACTGTACAAGATTCTATTGTCTGCTAGTGATAGTGTTGCCAGTACTATTAGCCTGCTGGTAGCACAAAACTGTGTTAATTAATTGGGTTAATTGTGTACTCTCTTGCAGCTGACAACAATTTTAGGTAGTTTATCACAATGTAGGTGCTTGTAGCTACTTTGGATATGTGTATAGTTTTTAAGATAAAACGATACCATTTATCAAAAGTTTGCAAAGATCTCTACTTTATGTTTGACATCTTATAGTAAGCTTATCTATATATATTTCAAAATTTCTTGTCATATGTGTATTTGTAGAATTGATAGTGCAGCTATAGATCTTAAAATTTTGGAATAAGGTTTCCGTACTGAAAAAGATTTGATCCCAGGCCCTGCTGTTGACCAGTCTAACACCCTACCCACTAGACTACAGAAATCTAATATAAGTCATTGTATTAGAGTAAATACCTAACTGCTTTGCGTACGATGCAGGTCATAGCATAGGTGTTCGCTCACATTATTAAACATACTGGCTAACAGCACAGGCCAATAGCAAAAACTCTCACTACTTCTCATTGTTTATAAGAAAAAACACTTTTCTCTTGATGTGTAGTTTGATAGTTAGAATGGCAAATGTTGTTATATATTAAATACAAATCTGTTTTCTGTCCAAAGACTTTTCTGTTACCCGGGCAACGCCGGGTAGCACAGCTAGTTTATTTATATATTGATAGACATCTGTGAGGGCAGTCCATAAAACTGAACTTCTAAAAAAGTTTAATGAGTTTTATCAGAAATTATTGAAATTTTCTATCCTTTTCAGGGTATTTTGATGTTTAAAGTGATCTGATGATGAGGATGTTTTGAGATTGGAGTTGACAAAGCTTGATTGCCATTAAAATGCACAGAAGAAAAATGCATTCAAACTGACATAACCAATTGCTAATTTTGCTATGGTTGATATCGGTTACTACATCCAAATTGCAACTGTATGCATGTCTATTATGTCAGTCTCGTGCAACTATACACTAGATGTCATAACCACACTTTTGCTAGATCTAAGCATTTAACCGGCATCAAGTTTTGATGGTTTTAATCTTAAATATCCTGGCAGTCAGATTACCCCAAACATTTGAATATCTCAACTGCTTGGTGAAAAAGGGGCTGTGCACGTTTTAATAGCATTGTTACACAAATATTGACCTTGTAATTTTGGCTTGACTTGTATGAGTCCGGTGGAATAAGAGCTCTCACAATTGGAGATAGGCCCAGTTGCAGGCAGCACTTAAGGATGACTGTTAATCCTGTCTACAGAGGCAGACATTTCTGAGAATCAAACTTCAAAAATCTGTCCTGAGGTCAGCTGACGAAAATTTATGCGGTATAATTTTTAGTTTAAAAAGTTCAGTTAAATTTTTAGTTTTATGCGTTGCACATTATGGTAGCCTAAGTTATTTATGCTTTCAATGTCGTCTGTGAGCAGCAATTAATAAACAAACTTTGGCTTTCAAAACTTAAAAAAAAATGTTTTTGTTCCTGTTAGCTTTATTAGTGACTTTTTTTTCAAAAATAAAGACTTCTCTTAAGATGCTGTTTAAGATTGCACTCACATATTGTGCAAATACAAAATTGGGCAAAACTTTTGTACACAGAGAAGACAACTTCTAAGATAGAATAATACTATTTTCCAATGTAGCCTTGATTGAACATTTGTTAGTACTCATAATAACTGCAAAACTAGATTGTTTCAGCGTAACAGAATCTTGAACCTTGAGCATATGAAAGAGAATTCTATACTTGAAGAATATCAGGCAAATCTGCTACATGTTTCTCTGTTCTAAAGTAATGCCTGCTTAAAAGGGTTTTATTGGACAGAAGGGGATGACTCTTTAAACTGTATTTTGCCCTCTGTAGCTACCATAATCAAAACATGGACTGTAACAAATAGTCTTTTGCATGTGAAGTTTGCTAGTTATTCTGTGAAACCTTAGCCTAGCAACAATGATATGACAAACAACATTAAATAAAATTGACCAACCGCTGGGTTACTACAAACAGCTGTGCACAGAGAAACAGATTATGTTTGCATCTTTACACTAGCCAAATCATCTCTCTTTGTGTAAATTTTGGTTTTTAACCTTTCACGTGACTGCTTCTATGAACATTAATAAAATATGATTTCTTAACAAATGCAAAAGTCAAGGAGCGAAAGCTATTAAACTGGTTTCTGGCATACCAGAACATTCTGAAAACCATATTTTTGAACTCTCTCTGGTAAGCAACAAATTGCTTGAAAGCCACTTTTAATACTTTTTTCGCATTCAATATTCTAACTAATGACAAAAATAGTTGGTAGCAAAACCAACAATTTTAAATTTATGTTAACGCTATGATTAGATATTAATATTATGTTCCTCCTTAATGAGGTCATGTACTTAAAATGGTGGTGAATACATATAAGTGAGTACATATCCTACACTTATATGTATTCATCAGTTCTTATATCAGTTGCTACATATTATGTAGCAACTGATATTTGCTAAATGGTTTCTCTGAAGCTTTATACTGACCTAGAAATTAACATCCGGGATTGGAAAGGAGCTGTTGACTGGATTAATCCCTAGTATGGGAATGGTTCAACATTATTTTATGTTATTTTGTTCTTTTGTCTTCTACATTCTTTTGGAAACACAAAAGTTTCCAAACTCTTTAAACTTTAACATTAAAACATTAAAGTATTAAAGCAACAGTTGATGTGTGAAAAATATACTAAATGGATTCAGTAAAGTTGGGTTTGGTACCTATGCCTAAAGCTTTGCACCAAAATTTTGATGATTTTGTTCAATGCTGAACTTTTGCTTTTTGCGTACCTAAAATGTTGCAGCAACTTTACACTGATCTCAAAAATGCCAAATTAGCTAAATTCTATAAATGACTGCGAAGGTCTCATTATGATTACATGAAGCAATGGATTTGTCATGATTCTTTTGCTCTATCAACTCGCTCTACGATCTGTGTATGTTTTCTACATACAACAAGACTAAACAACGCCTCTCGACTTAGAGCCACCTGGCAGTTGGAGTCAGAGGTCAAAACTTGTTAATCAGTTTTCCCAAAAGTTCAAAGAGATGCCAGATACACTATTTTTACGCTTGCATTCTTTGTCTATTTTGCTCATACGCGCTTTTATGTAAATATTTATTGTACCGCGCAGAATTCATTCATTATATTTAAGGTTGATGACCACTGAGAGAAATACTATTCAAAATTGTATACATTATCTAAAACTATAAAGACATCTAGGCCAAAATCATTCCTGTTGCAATTGAATTAGTACAATTTATTCCAGTCAAAAGTTTTCATGTTGGAGCCGACAAAAAGCAAACTAAAATCAAATACATTCAGAGCAAGCTAAAATAAAATACATTTAGAATAAATAGTCAGAAAGTTTGCATTGTGTGACTTGACTTCAGTCTATCTTAATTCTATCTAACCGTTTCTTGGTCAAAATTAAATGTATAGGGGTTCCCCGATGCCGATAAAACAAATCATGCCAAATGGAAGAAGAATAACATGAAAAATGCAGTCACGTGGTCTCTGCATCTAGTATAGATGACAATGAAAGTTGCGAGTCCCCAGTGCAATTCTCTAAATATGCAATTATTTTATTTTTATGTAAATTTAATGCCGAACAAAAGGCACTTGATTTCAGCCGGATCTGCATAACTTATCATGACAGTTACCAGCATGTGACCACAGCCTGTTTTCAGCCACATGACAAACTATAAATCAGGCTGTTTTGATGGACTGCTGTGTGAACCTAAGGCTAAAAGATCACAAAACAGAACATTTTGTTAAACCGATGTTGATGGTATGCAAAACTTCTGGCATTCAAGACAGGTATATATACAAATGCGTATTTGAAAACTAATTTGTAAACATTCTCTTAATTGTCACAGCTCTTTTTTGTCCCAGTCAGTAACGGCAAAGATTAGTGTACAGTTTATGACCATTATGACCCTTTGCTCACATCATAACATTAAAAGTGATATTCATTTTAGAGTGTGGTTGTATTAGAAGGCCTGATCAAAGTATATAGTTCTCAGAGGCTGCTCGCTTACATCCAATTAAACTTTAAAGATAAACTTGCAGAGGATTTTATTAGATTTCATCAGAAAGCATCGGTATTTTTCCATCATTTTTGGTTTTTAGATCTTTGAAGTGATCTAGCGGTCAGAATGTTTCAAGGTTAAAACTAATCACAAAAGATTATAACTCAATCGCGGTTAAAATGCTAAGAAGAAAAAGACACGCTCAGACTTTTTTAAAAATAATGTCACAGTTGTGGTGCATATCACCTATAAGTGAGAAATCTACAGTCTCATCCGCTTCCGGTACTTATATGTAGTCGATGCAGATGAGACCAGCATTTAGAGAGAAAAGTTGGCTTTTGTTGGCTTTAATCTTGAAATATCCTGTCAGCCAGATCACCATGAAATCAAAAACAATCGCAGATGATAAAAACGCTGTTACTTTCTGATAAAAATGTACAAAAATTTGGGCGAGTTCATTTTAACTATTTAGCGTAAGCTGAACTTTTTCTTAAAAATGTCCTTCCTCAATGGAGTTGTCTGCACAACTTAAGTATATTTTTACTGTTTTTATACATATAGCGTTTTGATGATTTGTAAGTTCAATATCATAGTGTCTTCAAAAATTGGTTGGATATCAAATAATTGATAAATATTTGATCTATAAACATGTAGCAAGTTTTCGTTTGATCTTTTTTATTATAAGTAGCATCAAAGTCAGTTTCTGGCGACCAAATTCTGAAAAATTGTTTTGCTAGTTGATGCAAAGTAGATTTGACGTAAGCTTCAGCAACTACATCTGTTTATTAAACTTTGTGAATTCCTGTCAATAAAACTTTATACATTAAGAATTCTTCCTTTTCAGGCTTTGGTTTACACTTGGTCAAGACATTTCGTGATATTCGTGTGAGTTGGTGTGAATGCTTTTGTGATTCACAAAACAACTGAACACCTATATGCATGAGCTAATGTTTCATAGATGTGAATGACCAGTTGTACTTTTGTGTTGATGCAAATGCCTGCTGCTTCTGGCATCCAAGTTTGTACAAGACTTGGTGCATGTTGTGTAAATTTGTTAAAAACAAATTTACACAAAAATTTTGTAGATTTTTTCAGAAAGTATTGTTATTTTTTATCATTTGCAATTGTTTTTGATATTTGAGATGGTCTGACTGCTAGTAGAACAATAACATTGAGTGAATTGACTGCTAATCAAATCAGGCCTGCTAATCATGCATATTTACCGATGAACTCGTATTGTTGTGAATTTTTATGAGCTGGAAGGAAGATTTGTAATTGGTAAATTTATAAAAATGACAGTCGGTGACAGCGGTGAATAGCCCATCACATTTCAATCACCTCTTGTAGCCCAATTCTTCAATGAGGTCAGCCAATTTCAAGTACGCATATGTATAGTAGTTTGGATGGGCGCCATGAGTACAGACAATTTTCATTAATTTTTCTTTTACAGGATTTCAAATGCAACAAATCTATGCAGGCACCAACGAGATTAGCTTATAAGTGGTGTGCACCCCTTCTCTTTCTTCATAGAGAGAGATAGTGTGCATCCTTGGCTTCCTTCAGAGGATATACTGCTTACAGCTGAGTTACCCTAGCCTTGGCACTACATAGCATTTCACTAGTTCAAGTGTTGCATGAACCCAACCCAAGTGTTACATGAACCCAATGCATCAACATGATATTCTCTTCTACCTTTATCCACGCCTGAGCAACTACCACATAAAAAACCTGGCTCACTACAGACTGTTGCCAGCTAGACGTCATTAATCACCCCGCTCTATTTAAAGCTAAAAAATGGGTAAACACTTTTTGCTACAAGTTATAAAAAACAATTCCTAAATTGATTGATGGTGGATTGGCAAAATCACCTGTCTGACTATCGACTACAAGTTCTTGTTCAAAAAAACTAGGCGACTGCTCAACGACAAGTAGCCGAAGCAATCAGAACATATTTAGGTTGGGCTGTAGTTCTTGTTCAGGGAAACTAGGCGACTGCTCAACGACAAGCAGCCAATGCAATCAGAACATATTCAGGTTGGGCTGTAATTTCTGTCCTAATTTCCCCGTGTCACTTATGAAAGAACTCTTTGAGATAGATAGTTGACTTACTCGTGCAAAGCTCAATCAAACTATGCAAGCAGCATACATACAAAGCATAAAAGGATGCCTCTGCTTTTACGAAATAGGTATATTTTTAAAATCATAAAAATGCTATCTGTTTAAATTTATTTTAATTGCAGTTCGCAAAAAGCAATAATATTTGTTTATGAAAAAACTGCTAAATGGCTACACAGAATAGTTGTCACTCATGGTACTGTGGAGTTGCTTCCCTTTACAACTAATCCGCAAGCTTGAGGTTAGCTCCATACTGGACACTTCTGATAAAAAAGTCGATAAAATGTAAAGTCTATATGCAATTGTTAAAAAACCTATATGAAAAGTTGATCAACTGTACAAAAAGATTTAGTCGTCTACTGTTGTCTAAACGCTCTAAAATTTTGCTGCAAGAAAATAAGATTAAAATTCTATTGTACAATGCTTCTGGACGAGTTATATGATGCAAATACAAATAAATACTTTCATATTTCACTTGCGCGGTGAATTTTAAGCTGTAATAAGGATAAAATATAAAAATATTGCGTAATGAATCCGATTTTACTTGCGGATCAGCAAAGAAGCTGAAGTAGAGGTGAGCTATAGAAGTTTATAACTGAAAAAGCTTGGCACATGCTGCCGAACAGATGATAATCAGCGGCAGCTATTGTCCGACTTTGCTATCTACTTGTTGCTGTACATGATAACTCTATGTACATGATAGCTCTATGCTCCAACTCTAGCCCGTTGTAAGTGTATGTACATAGATTATAACAAGGCTGTAGATAAGTATCCTATTGCTGATTTAGCGAAACTGAGGGTAGCTCTTCTCATTGGTTTAACAACTTCAGTTCAACGGCAGCGTTGCCACGACTACTGGATTCACTCTCAGTGCTGCCAAGATCTTCAATTGGAGTCTTGCTTTTTTTTTCCCCAATGAAGCTTTCGCTGTCTAGAGCTCTTTTTTCTAGTTTAGCTTTTCTCTAAAACATTACGAAATAAGGTCAGAGAGCGTGTCAATGGGCATGTTATCATAAATCACTAAAACACTAGGATTTGGCTTGCCAGCTTTTGAAAAGCTGAAAGGAAGTTACAGTTTATAAAGTCCTGCAACAGTGACACTGTTATCGTACCCTATAGTGGCGAGAATTATCATGTCAAGAAATTAGTTCTTTTTTACCAGCCATCTGATTTGGGACCAGCAAATCAGATGTTAAGATTTGTGATTGGTTACCACAAATTTTAACATCTAAGATTTAAGACATTTTGGGAGTATTTAGCAGGTTTTAAAGTCACAGTTTGTTACACATTGCATAAAAAATCTTTTTTGAGAATTTTTACAAAATTCAAGCAAGTAAATTTTTCAAACTTACAAGAAACATAAACAACGAAATTTTCTAGAGCGTTAGTTGCAAAAAGAAGATTACGTTAATAGATTTTAACAATGCTAAAGAATTGAAATTTTATTATTGCTTTAATAGGTGTTATTTTTAGTAATGCCAGGTAGAGCTTTATCATCTTATTTTAAGTTACAAAGAGAACTTTTAGCAGTAAGCAATAAAGTAATATAACCACAAAAAGTTTCTTGTAGGTTTGCAACTATTTTGTCATGACAGAATCATAAAAAAGTGGTGACGTTTGTCATTCATATGCTTGGTCAGCAAGGAGTGCTTAGTTTAATCATCTCTTAGCTTGGCCGCTTTAAGTTTGAAGGTAAATTAAAACTACTTGAGCTTTACAAGAAATAGAATTCCTATTTGCTCATGGGCTGACAACTTCAAATTTGAGCTGGAAACAACCAGTTGAAATAATTAAGATTATTACTGTCAACCGCAAAGGATAAAAAATAACAATACTTTCTAATGAAAGCTACAAAAATTGTGTGCAGGTTCATCTTTAAACCATAGTTGAAAGTTTATTAACTAAAAGTGGTCAATTGAAAGTTCAAATTTTACCCTTTGCAAAATCTGCCTAAAAAGTAAAACTGTTGTTTAAAAAAGTGATTACCTTTTTTATTATTCTCTGTCTGAGCATGTATATGGGTAGTAGGATGTAGAATGGCCATCCGGCTACTATGGTAGACGCTGTAGGTAGAATTAGTGCAAGATCCATATCTGGCTGTCCTGAGACCGACATCACAACGAGTATGCACACTGCAGCACTCTGCAGTCCTGTTTCTATTGAAATTGTCTGCAAAAAATATTGTTAATGTATCCTCAATAATACTGTATGGCATGAAAACGGAAGGTATATCTTGCACATGTTTGCCATAGCTGCTACATAGCTAGCAGAAATATAATCAAGTCTTTAAAACTAGGATAGAAAGTTGTTCGGTATTGTAATTCAATAAAACAAAATCTACAATTAGTTTTACAGGATTATGGTTGGTATTGATTGATATTTAAGGTATTGATTGATATTTAAGGTATTGATTGATATTTAAGGTAATGATTGATATTTAAGGTATTGATTGATATTTAAGGCATTGATTGATACTTAAGGTATTGATTGATACTTAAGGTATTGATTGATATTTAAGCTAAAGATTGATACTCACTCTCTCTCACTCTCTCTCACTCACTCTCTCTCATTCTCTCTCACTCTCTATCACTCTCTCTCTCTCTCTCTCTTTCTCTCTCTCTCTCTCTCTCTCTCTCTCTCTCTCTCCTCTCTCTCACTCTCTCACTCTCTCTTTCTCTCTTACTCTCTCTCACTCTCTCTCACTCTCTCTCACTCTCTCTCACTCTCTCTCACTCTCTCTCACTCTCTCTCACTCTTTCTCTCACTCTCTCTCTCTCTCACTCTCTCTCTCTCTCGCTCTCCTCGTTCCTCTCTCCTCCCTCCTCTCTCCTCTGTCCTCTCTCCTCTCTCCTCTCTCTCCCTCTCTCTCTCTCTCTCTCTCTCTCTCTCTCTCTCTCTCTCTCTCTCTCTCTCTCTC
Source organism: Watersipora subatra (assembly GCF_963576615.1). Classification (NCBI taxonomy): domain Eukaryota; kingdom Metazoa; phylum Bryozoa; class Gymnolaemata; order Cheilostomatida; family Watersiporidae; genus Watersipora; species Watersipora subatra. Next base: position 60,064,910 of record NC_088715.1, read on the forward strand.
TCTCTCTCGCTCTCTCCCCCTCTCTCTCCCTCTCTCTCCCTCTCTTTCTGTCTCACCCTCTCTTTCTGCCTCACCCTCTATCTATTTTTCTCTGTCCCTATTTCTCTTCAGCTAATCTCTTCCCTCCCTTTCTTTTTCCCTCAATTACAAGCAGTAATCTGCCGTGAGTTTGTATTGATCATTTGTTGACAATGGTTGATAAAAATCCACTAAATCAAAATATGTCAACTCAAAAGCAGCTGGGCAGTCATGTGATGTGACCATGGACAGCTACTGCATGCATACCTAATTGACAATGTCTACGCATTCCACTCAACTGTTTCAAAATGTTCCACTTTTTGTCAAAGATATCTTTGTTCCCGCTTGCGTGTGGTTATTAGGTAGAATAATTGAAACCTTTCAACAAAAGCTGAAAGCTTTGTTTGCAAAAAAAACTTTATTAGATTTTATCAGAAAGTGTTGTATTTTTTTATTATTGTCAATTTCGTTTGGTGGTTGGGGTTGCCACTCATCATAACTACTAACAGATACTACTAGGTGAAAATGTGCTTTCTTACGTAAGGAATTTATAAGCTGGTAGTAAGCTCCTTTCATAAAATATTTCAAGGATGCTAATAACAACAGCTCAGAAGTAATACATGTCAAATTCACATTCACCTTGGCAGGGCGGCTATTTTCAAAAGCTGTATCCCATGACAACATCAATGTGTTTTCATTTAATGAAAGAAAAAATCTATTATGCAATAATTGAAATAATGTTGGACACGCGATTAATCAACCATCTAGCGACCAGTGACCAGCGACCATCAGCAGGCAGAGTTCGTTGATAACATATATGGACAGTGGCATAACTAAACTTTCAAATTTCTTGCTAAGGCTGATCTTACCAAGGAATTAGATCAGAATTAAAAGTACAAGTAGTCATAGTTTAACTGTGGTAAATCTTTCAAAAAATTTCGCCAATAACCAAATTTGTTGCCCATACAGGTGCAGCTATTTCATCACCATTCAGTATTATGTTATCGTTCAATTTTTCCTCCTTTATACATTAAAGCCTCGTCTGCTTATTTTGTAGCATATTATGTAAGTCTTACTTAATGTTGAAGTTATAAATTTTAAGCTTTTAAGAACCTTAGCTAGACTAAAATATTGGAATCGAACATCTAGCCATTTTGTCGTCCTTCGACAATATTCACGGTAGTTTCCTACCGTACATATTTTCGAAAGAAGCTACACTATTTTCTACTTTCTTTTATGTAATTAAATAATAAAAATTATTGACTTACATATATTATAGATTGAGTAATCATTGATACATAGCACTAGTACTATTTTCCCTAATATTCTGAAGAGACATTAGAGTATTGAACATCAAACCCAACACTTCAGAAAAATATAATCTTAGAAACCATATGACTAATGTGGGAAGATAAAGAACAAAAGATGGCATGAGGGTAGTGTGTTACCATAGCCTTCAAACTTATCGTATGTATGCGACTAGACTATCGTAGTTAAAATTGAATTGCATTAAACAAATATTGAAGCAGCTTCATCATTTCTCCAAGTTCTAGTTAAACAAAGACTACCTGCACATTAGGTTCTGACATTTGCCGTTAAACTAGTTAATGTCAAGGCTAAATTAGAATAACCAAGTTACCTTAATCAAGGGCCAGTCAAACCGGCAGATCCATGCCAAAAGGCCACCCAGCACAAATCCTCCGAATGGTAGCGAGCTTGCTGCCAAGATGAGTTCAGCATCAAATTCATAGAATATGTAAAACTTCACATAGATTCCGAGAGTGAGGAATGTGATAAGGGTGAGAATAAAGAGAACCTGCAAGAGAAACTCATCGTGATACACTTATGCTTTCTCATTCTAACTCATGTAACCTCATAGCAGCAATTATAATATAATATTATTACCCTATATTTTAATTAGGATTATATAGTTTTTTGTGTTTTATTGAATAATCCATCATAATACACAATTGTAGCTGAATTATTGTAACTGAGTTTGATATTATCAAAGTTTTGTTGAACTGGTGCTTAACAAAAACAAATTGAAACTAGAAATGATTATGCTCCTTTGACGTGTTAATTCTAGCAGCAATGGCCTGCCACAGTTGACCACTTGCTATGTTTGTCAATTATGAGAAATGTAATTTTTTGTAATGGTTGTGAGAGACTTGGGTGGAGGCATGCTTCATATTTATGCTAATATTCTGGTTCAGAAGAATAGTAAAATTTAATTAACATATTATTAGTAACGTTGGTTTAGCGTTTACTGAGTAGTAGAAAAAAGTAGCATCTTTTATCACAAACTTAGTAGAGAATCTATATAGCAGTTCTGATAAAATTTACTAGCTCAGCTTGCAGTGACCCTTGGGGTCATTTCAAAAACCTCTTAACCCATTGATCCTTTTCTAAGGCTGAAGCCTTGAGAACCTATGGCCTACTAATGGTTGTAGTTGCTGTAATAACAAATACAATCATGTCTGTGATTATCCATTGTCGGAACAATCATAAGTACAATTGAAATCAAAATCCCTTAAACCAAAATCTGATCTATTGTATTCAACTCTGTTCATAAGCTTGTCTATACCCTGATATGAAACACTAAAAGGTTTTTGACAAGCGATTAGCATTCTCACTTCAGGAACGGTGTATAAAGTAGCGTAACTCTGTTTGTAAGCTTGTCTATACTCTGATATGAAACACTAAAAAGTTTTTGACAAGCGAATAGCATTCTCACTTCAAGAACGACGTATAAAGTACTAGCACATGAGCAAGAAGCAATTTTTATTGCTTGCCAAAACTCATTTTCAAACTTCAAAGTTTTTCAGTGTTTATTCAAAACTTGTAAAGTAACACAATCGAGATGAGTAACAATTTCATTGGTCTAATAGTCCTTGTTTGATTAAGTCTGATGCTTCAAGTTAACTTTAGCATTAACTTTTTAAACCAACTATTCCATAGACTTATTATTAAAATTTAGTATGCTTAAAATAGGTTTATTGCATTGCTGAGGTTGTCACTCAGAATAATAAATACACTGAACTAACCTTGAGGCATTTCTTTATGAGCAAAGCTACCCGAGGCAGCTTGTATTTCATCAATGCTCCGATTGCTAGTGGGAAGACGATAAGTGCTAGACTCTGTAGTATATTCATGAATGGTAGCTCCACATTATCAACTCCTTCATCAGCAGGTATTGTTGCTCCGAGAGTATACAACCACAAGGGCAGCATTCCTGTAAGTTAACAATCAACAGCCACATTATTAAGCTTTTCAATGTTTTTAAACTTGGCAGAGCTTCAATGAATGGCACATTTGTTATGGTGGTGTTTTAATGTGGTACTAGTTATATTTGAATTAATTCTAGTTTATAAATATGCACTAACACTTTTGGCATTTCATCTCTGGGTTATGTAACAAAAGTCTAGCCTCTTTTTTGGCATAGGTTCAAACACCATTTAAGGCTACGTAAACTATTATAGAAGTCAATCACCCATGACCTATGACAGGAAACGCACATATGCAAGTTATTACATAAACGTGGCAGGCCTTTACGGATCATTTACGTTCTCACTGACTCTTGTTTGTAAGACACTAGCACCCTGGCAGTCTAGTGTACTAGCACCCTGGCAGTCCAGTGTGTTGGAAGAAATCATCAGGTGTAATACTTATATGTACAGCTATTTCAAAATTCAGGAAGATGGTAGCGTTGCACATATGTAAGTGCTTTTGGCTGCCAAACCAAAAGTATAGGTTTGAATATCATACGACCCAATATTGTATGCCAACATCCAGCAATGGTTTTGGGCAGATGAATGAATGGAAAGAATGATGGACACGACTCTTATTATATCAAAACTTGGCTTCTATAGCTGTATGCAAATCACTTTGACAATTCTTACCTAAACATGCAATAGTGCTTAGTGTAGTCATCGTTACACTGAGAGACAAATCTCCATTGAATAGCTTTGAGTACATGTTGCTGGTTCCACCTCCAGGAGAACAGCCCAATGTAAAGAATCCAAGAGCTTTACCTCCTGTGTAGCCCATCAGCCATATTATTCCATAGGCTATCTAAAAATAGAGACATTAATTCGGTTTTCAATTACTGCCATTTTATGAAAAGTTTGGTTAATTTGTCTTGGTTATGTATAAATCGCTATAATAACTTACATAAATATGTGAACAGGTAAATTCATTTTGTGAATTCAATTGTTGAAAGGTTTATTTACACACTGAAAGTATTCTTTGAGTATCTAAAGATCACACATAAAGAAGAAGATTGTCTATAAGCGGAGTTGAAGGCACTTACCAAAGGCATTATGGTAAACTGTGAGATCAAGGCTATAATTGGGGCTTTTGGCTTCTTTAAGTGTTCTTTGATAGTTTCAAACTCTAGATTGTTCCCTGTGGCCAGCATGACAACTGCAACCTAAAATAAATTTATATGTCATCAGAACAAATTTTTTTGTTTGAATTGAAAACTGTCTGAAATTTTCAGATATTTTGTCAAGGGAAAAAAAGTCTAGGGTCGCTGAAGCAGCTTTAGCAAGGCTAAAAAAGATCAAATACCTTTTATCATTTTTGTTCAAATGAAACCAATTTTTATGCGCTAAAAAGTCATTAATAAAACAAGTAGTTTTACTAAGACATTCACTTATTATACTTGTGTGTATATAACATACTTTAGAGCCTTGAAGAGTTTTTTGGTAAAAGGTTCATAGTAGCAATTTACTTGCAACAATTTGCGTTAAAATTCAATTATGTCAAGATACTTTTAGTCAAAAATGAAAATTGAAGCTCTTGTTTTGATAAAAACAACAATGGCTCACTGTTTTGCATTAGCATCCTGCAGTGGTACTGTCTGCGGCAATTAGCAATTAGTTGAGTGCAATGTTTCGTTAGCCAAATTATAAAGTAAAGCAAGCACACTCAGTCAAGATGATTTAAAGGTGGTGACATCTTTGATACTTGAAGCGGGAAAGAAAGCTTACCAAAACCATAATAGAGATGTTGTAGGCGCTGTCTAGTGGTCTGTATGGTCGTATAGATCGAAGCAAAACAGATTGCACATAGAGGACTTCCGAGCTTTCATTGACCGAAGCATAAAATTTCAGAGTTGAGTAACCAATATAGACTGCCTCCGCTGTAGAAAATACAAAAAATAATCAATAAGTGTGTACTTTTAAATTTGCTGGGTTTTACAGAAAACTTGAGTGTAGTTAACTCAAAATTCTAAGAAAGCAGGTGTTTTTAGAACCCATATAAATGTTTAACAAACAGAGAATCTGAGAAAATAGATCAATTTTGCAAAAGGTTTACCGGTAAGGTTAAAGGTTAAAGATAAACTTGCACAAAAACTTAGTAGATTTTATCAGAAACTGCTGGTATTTTTTTTTCATTTGCAACTGTTTCTTTATGTTTGAGGGGATCTGACTGCCAGAATGTTTCAAGATTCAAATCAACTAAAATTGATCACGGTTAAAACGCTCAGATCAAGGAAAAATGTGATTATGGCATTTACTGTCGCAGAGACCAAAAGAATAGAGACGCGCAACACTGTAACTTGAATACCAAGGCAGATATCAGGTATAGCGGTGACAGAGGCAAGTGACATAATTTGGCATGCATTCTTCTGCTAGCAATTTTACTGGCAATCAGATCATCTCAAGCATCAAAAACAACTGCAAACGATAGAAAAATACAGATAATGTTTAAAAAAATCAACTAAAATTCTGTGCAAATCCATCTTTAAGTGCACATTATATGTTGAGGTATTATTTATGCACTTGGGAAAATGCTTTCAAATGCTAAAAATGGCTATAAATTCTTTGAATATCATGTAGATTGCAAAACGCCTGACTCACTGTGAAATGACAGGTTGTAGCAGGTTTGAGAGCTTTGAACTTTTTCGAAACTGTACTCGGAAGTTGATGAATAATTTTGGTCGTTGGTAAAATTAAAACTGTTTGTCTCTTGGCAAGGAGAGATCATAACTTCACCCTGTAAACAAAAAATTGATCGTCGAGCAGCTGCTAGCCAAAGTATAAATGGGGAACAGATCGCTTCAATGCCATTTACATTCTGTCATACAACATAATTTTAAAAACCCATTGACCCACTCGCTGTACAAAAATGTAAGTAGCTTTGCACTGAACTACCCAAAATTGCTGGTCTGAGAGCGGCATGCTCGACAAATATTTCTTATTCAAATAAGATGGTGGCTTGCAATATTTGCTGGTAATTTGTTCCGTACCAGCATAAATAACATGATTGTAAAATGACATTCCTTCGTGATGGCAAATATCGGTGAGACCCTCATGACGTTGTTCATATATGGTGTTTGCGTATTGTACCCTTATTTTCTGTAAGCAAATGAAAATAAGGGCACGTCTACATTATACACGATGTTTCTATGATGTGGCTAGTTCCCAGGCTTGAGTCATCCACGATATGGAAACAGTAAAAACCCGAAAGTCAAGAGTTTTATTACTTTTGCCGAAACTTTCATGTTTGCAAAAGCTGAAGATGGTTTTTGCAAATAATGCACAGTCAAATACCGCGAAGCTATTCCATTTTAAGCCTTTTCTTCACTCAGCCATTCTTTTTTTGATTCGAGCAGTTCTGAAAGCACCACATATCACCTCTCACATAGAAATCTTTATCTTTTTTTAACATAGCGCCTTCGCTAATCTGTAACATGCAAGTAAAAATGTAAAATACTCATCGCATAAAACTCAATGTGCACACAACTCCAAATCTGCATCATTCGCGTCGCGGAAACAGGGATAGACTTTCAGCTCTATATCTTGTCTACGCTGTGTTTTAAAAACGTGAAACTAAAGTTCATGACGCTTGGAAAGAGTACAAGAAACTCTATTAAACTGCCTGAAACTTGACACTTTAGTATTTAGCCTGTGCAGGTAAATGCTATATAGGTTAGGAACATGTCCAAAACCACCCTTACAAGGAAATTCTTATATAACTAAAAAATTTGACTGAAGCTTTTCTCGGGCTCTGCTTGCTTATATAAGTAATTTGATTATAATAGCGAGCATGGATGGCCTAAATTGAGTCACAAAGCATGACTTGGCGCGATGTCAATTTTCAAAACAAACACCACGTGTTCAACTATTTGCATTTAGGAACATCTCACATATCAGTCCAAAGAAGGCTTTCTTTGCAAATTGATGTGTTGCAGGTTTTTTCCTTTGGAGCATTGAAATCACGTCAGTTCATCAGGATTTCATAGTAAAATAAATAGCTTTTTATTACATATTTGCAACTAAGTCGAACTAAATGCAAAAATAAGTTTTAGCCTTGAGCATTATATTCTATTGTGAAGTGCAATTTAAAGCCTGTGTTTTGAAACTAAAACCACTGTTTGTAGGCTGAGACAGAATAGTTTGGATAAATGCCTCAAGCTGAGTAGGCCAACTAGAACTTTTGTCTAGAAATCTTTATCACTTTAAACAGAAAAGAAAAACTATGTTATAAAAATGGTGGCCAAAAAAGCCTTGCAAGCTCGTTTTACTAACCCATTTAGGTCTTACAAGATTGATTTGCATTACCAGACACTATGCGTCTGCACTTGATATTGAGGTATGAATCTTGGCATTGTGACAAGAATTTTTCTGTTTATTGGGATGAAGCAATCATCACTCAAACCGTATAATCAGCTCAAAGCGGATTAGGCAAAGTTCTACAAAATGTATATAGCTAGTGCCGTACGCGAGTAACTCTAGGAAACATCTAATAGAATTAAATAAACCGCATTTTCTTGGTTGTCACATTGGGCTAGTGATACTAAAATTCTAGTCAACAGGTTGAAGCCTGGATTGAGATGATTTAGGGATGTTTTTTGTGACAGGAGAAAGCTCAGATTCGTAGTATGTTTTTATCCTATTTTTGATTACTGTAGGGCTACAAGGTTTTGGTGGCCTTACAGGTGATATGTTCTCAGTATACTTTTATAAGTTCAACTCAATCAAACTATTAATTCTCATAATATGATTGAAATATCTAGGACATTGAAAACTTACCAAGAAATGAAAAATGGCAGCCAGCTAGACATTAGTTTTAATTTTTTTCTTTTAAGCAGCAAGAGCTTTGCTCAAAACCTTTTTGTTTTCTATTTATGACAACTATACATACTCTATAAAACCCGGTGTACTGCAACCAATGTTTTTACATTTATGTCTAAAACGTCATTTTGGAGAGAGACGATGAAATGAAGACTATTCCTTCTATTTTGATTTCATTTTCTTTCAATATTTTCTATAAGCTCAGAGCTTCAAAATGATATTCAGGTCACGAGGTCAAAAGGAATTGTGTTATTCTAAGTGCTTTCACAGTCGAGAGTCTGTAGTTTTGTCTATGATCAGGTGAGTTGCTTCTGTATACAAGATTAGAGCTGAAAGTGTTAACGATGTATTTGGACAAGATTTTAGTAGAGTTTGCCAGAAAGTGTAAACACTTTTCTAACATTTGTGATTGTCACTGATGTTTGAAGAGATCTGACTGCCAGAATGTTCGAGATTAAAATTGACAAAACTTGATTGCCATTAAAATGCTCAGAAGAAAAATACGTGTGAAATGACATCACTAATAGCTAGTGTTGCAATAGTTGATATCAGCTATTGTGTTCAAGTCGCAGCGTTACGCGTTTCTATTCCATCGTCTATATTCCATCGGTCTCTTTGCACCTATAGACATCATACAGTAATTGCACTTTTGTTTTATGTGAGCATTTTAACCAAAAACATGTTTTATCAACTTTAATCTTGAAACATCTTGGCAGTCAGGCCACCTCAAATGTCAAAAACAATCACAATGTCAAAAAATATCGATACTTTCTGATAGAATATACTAATAATTTGTTTATGTTTACAAACAAACAAGTAAGTATGAATAGCAACAGAAATTCTACTAAATCTGAAACAGTTGAAAGAACATTTGGCACAGTGCATTTTTTGAAATATTTGTTGTCAAATAACTTCCCATCAGAAATCTCACATGATCTGATACACGGTAACGAAATTAGGAGTGACTTGTTTACGCTCATGAGCTGATGTAAGCCACTGGGTCACGTGTGACTGTTCTGTTAATCAGTGGATTACTGCAGTTGCCTCGCCATCAGAAAGACTCTAATAGCTGTTTTCCAAGCACATTGAACTAAGAAAATGTAAAATAATTACAGGGCTTGCATAACCAGTGTTTGTTAACTTTGAAGCGGAACAAAGCTCAAATAATCTGGCCCCAGAGATTCAAAGCTTCTTGCCGACTTCTTGACTGAATGAATGGCTACCTAGTTTATTTCATAATTTATTTGTTCTTCAAACTCACACTCCACACTTCTACAGAGCTCAGACACGTGTTCACAAATCTAGATTAATTTACTGGCTACCTCTCTTGTTTTATCGCTACCCAAAACTCAGTTTACCTGCCGGGTTGAGCTGATAGTTCTACATCAGTTTCCTGATAATCAAGTTGGTTTACCAGGTATGCTTTAAAGAACAGTAACCATTTTAAAAAAAATTAATTTTTGTTAAGATATTCTGTAAAATCTTAATACTCATGAAATTGCTTGAAAATGCTGTTCAGATTAAAACAGATAAGTTTTTCTTCAAAATTGGAAGAATTTTCTCTCAAGCACTTAAAACCATAAAAAATGATTATTATTAATTAGCATTACTAGTAATCTTGCAGTGCCCTTCGCTGTGGAAGATTGTCATGCGTAATAAGTAAGCACACAATTATTCGTAGATGTGTAAAGGTAGCAGAGTGGCACATGCATAGCATGCCTGGCTCTGAATCTATATATGCGAGTTCAATTCATGCGCTAACCAGTTTTTCCGGCACGGCTGCTCTTATTATAATAAAAATTGCAACTTCCAATGAGTAACATTTTACTACCATTCATAATGCTTGACTAACCAATAGTTGACATGGTGCCTAAGGTCGAACCACTTTAAAACCAGAATAACGTGGAGAGGTGCCATGGTATCAGTACAACCGTGTTGTGGTTTTGACTTATTCAGCACTTATTAGCATGGGTTTTGGCAAAGTTTATTGAGAGTTGGGAGTAGGAGGTGGACCTTAGGTAACCTATGAGATTGTTGGTATGTTTCATTGGCTCGACCTAACTGAACTTAGGAAAAACCACAGAGGGTAAAGGTGAATAAATTAGTATTTCACGAAATCTTTTATGAATATCAGTCAAGTTAAACTATTAGAATCTGTGGAAAAACCTACTTTGTTATAGTAACATAATACCTACACATTCATTCACTGTTTACATGAGGCACTTGAACTTATGGACCGAATATAGAGCAAAGGTCATAAAACCGTTTTTAACCGGCTCTAAGAACCTGATCCCCTCGATATCACCTGAACATAAACAATGTGCTCTCAGGCTAATTTTAAGTAGAATTTATTCGCTATCTCCAAAAGTTGCATGACCCATGCTGTTAATTCTAAGAAGGAGGTACTTACTGGAGCCATTATCACAGTTTCATATGTATAATGCATATAAGGGTTTACTTGCAGTATACATGAGATCGTTTTGTTTAAATATGGCCATGTATTCTTTTTTCAATAAAATGACCAACATAAAAACAGCACATGCAGAAAAAAAATTAAAATGCATTTATGAGACTGTTTACTGCAAGAAAGAAACATATTATACCTTAACGTCGTTTATAAAAAACACCACCGTTTTTTATGGTTAGGATTTTGATTTTGTTTCTATTTTCACAGTTACCGCTGTTATTTGTGTCTTCCGATATTTAGGCTTGTGTTCAGAATAATTTTGGAAAAGTTCTTAGGTCAGTATGAACTAGATTTAAAACAAAGAATGATGCTAGCTTTGTTTGAAAGGTTCTGGTACTCCTTTTCTTCCTAACTCTGCACAAAAGTTACAAGAAGTTAGTAACATCAATCGAGTAATTTTTTGCTCATTAATTTATTTAAAAAGAATTAGGATACGTCAAACTTACAAATATCTTGGCAACTCCGGTGTTTGAGCTCTCTATTAATACAGACAGATTATGAAAGCTCATATCCGTGATCAGTAGAACTGTGTTGAGAGTAGGCTCATTGCCATAATATGTTGTTAGGGATTTCTCCTCAGGGGAGATAAGTCTAAAGGTATCCGTTGCATTTCCTTCTAGAACTGAAAGAAACAAAGAAGCCAAGGTTAGCAAAACATGCTAGAAAAAAATAAAATTTGTATTAAGTTGGTATAAGTGTGAGCCAAGTAAGAAGTTTTGATGAGTGTATGTTGGCCAGACATTCAATGTTTCCATGAGATTGTTAATCCGCAAGTGTTTATCATCCAAGAGATGAAAATAGCATAATTTGTCAGTCAAACAAGTTTTGTTACTCACAAGTTTTTACAGCGTGTTTCGTGACAGCAAAAATTGAGGCGACACTTTTGAATGTTGTACAAGTGCCGCACAAGCTATTCTAGCTATAACACTTTTCGCATTTTAGTCATTTTTATTTTGATATAAGCAGTTTTGAATGCGCTGCTATATCCTCTGACATAGAAATCTTAATACTCTTTCAACAAACCGCTCGCGTTAATCTGCAACTCGTGAATGTCTACCGAAACGCTTATAGCATAAAAACTCAACGTGAACACAACTCCAAATTCACATCATTTGCTCCATGGAAACATAGTAAGGGTAAACAAGCCTCTATTTAACCAAAATGATTCTCGCAAGAGTCTAATTGAGTAATGATGGTTAAACCCGTGTTTACTAACTGCTACAACTTGTTGCACTCAAGGTTAAGTAAAACAAAGCTGTCACAGAAACTACTGAAAACCTACCTGGTAGAGTATCGGCAGTGATTTGATACACACTGAAAGTTATCAGTAAGCTGATACAGATCCAACACCTCGACATTTTGCCAAACACACCTTGATGAAAGCTACGTGGAAATGTTTCTAAATGCAACTGAAGAGCATATGTATCTTTAAATATGAAACAATGGACACCCAACCCAGTCAAGCGGAACAAGGCGGCTATACGCAAATTGAAATTCTGTCATGCTAAGCTTGTTCAAGCGTACAGTACCTCTTGTTGATTAATATTCAAAATTGACTGGACCTAGCTGGTTACTCTTTCTCTATGCAAGTGTTATATTTCTCATGACAAATCGGCCATAATTGGGCAATAGCTGCTGAACTGGAACAGACGAAAGCGAGCTAAATTCAGAATGAGTGTAATTTAGGAAGTTCCTAGATGAGAGGAGGACAACACAGATGCAATAAATAGTTGGAGTAGAAGCTTATTGGTTGATTCAGGTTGTTACTCTAATCATTTGTACCATCTTGAGCTTCCTGAATGGGTTTACCAGTTAGGATTTACCACTGGCGTCATTCCTCGTAAAATAGCTGTTTTTGGTTGCCAGAGTCCTTACTTTATACTGATATCCTGACTATCAAAGATAATTTTAAGTTACGTCATCACAGATTAGGCATCTAGTAGTATACTTCTACTTATAAATTATCTCATAAGTATTCTTCACTTCCCGGCTTTTTATGTGAATAAATTCCAAGTCATACTTCATGATAAGTTGAACTCTCCTGCAAACAAGTTTGAAGTTATCCTTGTTGCCTTCTCACCCTCTCATGTTCTAGAGTCTATCAGGTCATAAGGTCATCACTGGGTCATTGGTCAGGTAGCTAATTAGCAAGAGCTCAGTCATTCCCCTTTATCTGCCAATAAATCAAGAGCTGATACCACCAGTTAGCCAAAGGCTAGTGCCCCGCTTTGTAGTATTCCTGTACTCACCACAGTTATGGTGAGCCCTCAAAAATTGTGCACCAATTTTTTATATACATGTACACAGGATGTAGGCCTATAGTAAATTACGTATTGTATGCTTCATAGTGTGAGCAAGTAATTTTTTTAAGATGGGGTATGAAATTTGATTAGCTTACTGCAAGCACAGGCTGGGCAGTTTTCTATAGAATTGTCAGTTTCCACACTGACAAAGCTTCTTCGGCTGGTGGGACGGCATAAACATTCTGTAATCAGTAACAAAAATGCAATAAATATATGTCATTCTAAAGCGTATCTATTGACAGCTTCCAAATTGGGGGTTAAATAGATTGCGAGTGTAATTTTAAAAACGAATAAACATTCAATAAAGGCACAAGTACGTCAAGCCAACGATTCGAAGCTTTGGTTATGGAAATTAAAGATTTGCAATGATCAATCGATTTTACCCACTTCCTACGAGTGAAAATAATTTGTAATCATGACTCTAATTTACCAATAAAAATTCGAAAAAAATATTATAGCTAGGTAAAACGGCAGATAAGCTATGAAACGATGATTGGAGATAGCAAAGAATTATCATTTTATTAATTAGTATATGTATTTATGACTATTAAAAATATTACATTTACTCAAGTATAGAAGACTAAGTTAATTTACCTCCATTCTGTTTTCTTCTGCAGCAAAACGCTGCTGACGCCTGTCAGCTTTGGCCATAGGCTGTCTACTCTAATCTTTTACTAAAAGTTGCTCAGATAACTCTGAGTAGCGGTCGCTCGAACTTGAAGCCATTTTAAAACTATGTATAGCTTAGTAATTGTTGAAACGCGTTGAATCTGTAACGCGTATTTAGAATGAATTCTCTAATTAGGGGAATCTTCGAGATCACAGACAACGCGTTTTACGAGTGATAACATTTATTACGGCCTATATAAAAATTTCACACATTTTCACACCTCATATTTATTGCTCATGGTTTCGTTTCAAATACCTTGCTTGTGACGTCACGAAATAGGCACCCGCTGGAACATGAGCTTTTTAAAAGAGGGCCTCATTCAAACGCATATATCTCTGGACAGGGTTGGTCTACAAAGACAAAAATGGCATCAAATTGTAGCTGATGTTTTAGCCTTTTATGGGTCCTAATTGACTTTTTTGACGCAACTACATCTTTAAGGTTATAGATGTCGTTCTTGCCATCACTGGTGTAAATTTGTTGAAAGTTCAACTCTAAAGATTCAAACACATTAGGCTATTTTATCGCGTGCGTCATGAGGAGCGTGGAGATGTCGCTTATGTTTCTCTAAACACAGTTGAGTGACTCACCGGCAAACCGTAATGTGGGCATGCTCACAAACTGCCACTTAAATTCTGTATCATTAGTTTCTTCGAAGTTGGTAATAAATTTAAGTCAATAGGGGGCCTTTTAAGCAACGACGAAAACAATTTCTGTTTTTGTTATTAGGCCTTTTTCACTTTCATGCAATGTTCACTACAAAAAGACATAAAAAGCAATTAGTATATTTTTAATAGCAATATTTTAAGGTTGTCATACATGTATATAGTTTACTTAATAGTAGTTTTTTTATTTATAAGATAATAAATATTTACTATTCTCAACATGGTCAACCTGCTCCACAATTGACTCCCAAGTGTTGTTTTTCAACTGGGCTCTGTTGTAATTTTTGGGTGTTGTGTCATACAGGACTGGGTGTGCTCTTATTAAATATATGATCAATTAAGTTTTCGTTTTGATGATGTTTTAATGGGAACAAATTGGTAAAGATGTTGTTGCTGTACGTTGGTGAACATCGACACAAAGATATTCCCAGCCATAGAATCGCAATCTGGGAAAAACCAACCAATTGAAAGACATTTCCTCATGATAGCGTTGTAATAGAGAATGTCTAGCGTTATCGCTCTCCATGAGCTCGCTGAGCGAGTTCGAGCACAGATTAGCGCCACACAGCACGATCTTGCACTAGATATCGCCTAGTTCATTTGCACCTTTAGGCTGTTGTTTTCAGGTTAGGTGTTCTAGACCACGAGGCCTCGGCTGTTTCACTGTCTTTCGTAGTGCTTCAGGAGTATTTGCTTTCATATTCTATGGTTTGCTATATTTATGTATAGTACTTGTACTGTAACAATAGTGCTTAAATGTGGTGCTTCAATCATTGACACTTTCGTTTAGCCAGATGATGTTACATAAAGCTTGCTAAGTATTTTTCACTCTACCTCAATATGCATTGTAGAATAAAAGTAACGCTTATATTAATTTAATTTTATCGGACCACCATCTGTGGTCTCACTGCTATCATCAGCTAAAATCTCTAAGTTTAGTATCGCTTAGAAGTGTTTTATGGTAACAACAGCAAAGAAAATAAAACAATTAGGATGACTACTCAAACTGCACCAAGCAATAGTAGCACCTACGGGTATTACGTCATAAGCCTTGATTCAAAAGAATACACATATTTATAGACACGCGCAATTATAGCTTGAAGCAAATCAGAAATAAAAAGTCAAAGTGTCGGACTTAGTAATGAAATCATAAATGATTCAAACAATTCATATTCTATAGAATCATAGTACAGGCAATATGTTTCAAATTAAAGTTTCACTACTCCTCGTAATAGATGTTAATGTTTTTAAAGTGCAAGCGTGGTTTTAACATTATTGATTTTATCAGGAAAGGAGTTACAGAATATTGGGTATGTATACTTACTGTAGATTGTACTTCTGTCTCGGAGAGTCTGCTAATAAAGGATAAAAGAGCCTCAGGAGTTAAACTCAGACTGTCTCTTTTGCCAAACCATCAATGCCAGTTTGTTGGCTGTTACCAACTCAACTAAGGTTCTGCATACAAGTTTCACAGATTTATCCTAGATGACAATGTAACACAAAAGATGCAAGAAGGGCAGCAGTTACTATGACGGAGTTTGCATTCCTTCAAGGTTAGAAAACTCTCTTATACTATTCAGTAATCTACTTACAAATAAGAATATCACAACATGGTGGAGCTAATTAAATACCATTACGTCTCTCATACGTGTAATATAAAATCACATTCTAGCTTTTTTTATTTAAATGAAATGGTGTTGTTAGAGCACACTTCAACCTTTCAAAAAAGATCTTACCTATGTAGTACTTAGTAAAGGGGCATATCATTAAAAATAGCTTACGTAATGTGTATATATAATTGTACGTATGTATGTGCAAATGTGTGCGCGTAGTACGCGCCAGTACAATGGAATTAAGGCCAGTGGTATCAAGTTAATATTGACGTATAAAAGCTATTTATTGCTTGTTGATTTCACTGATGTAAGTAAAAGGAAAACCAGACAAACTAGTTTTAAGTTACTCTTAAATTGCTGCATTTTTCACGCTTGATTGAATTTTCATACAAAGTGTCGGCGCCCTTCTCAAGTGAATGAATATTCTACTTTAGGCAGCCAAACAAAAGGTATGTAGGCAATGATGAAAAGTTCAAAGACAACACGACAAGCAGTTATTCAGGCGTACACTAATTAACCCTAATATTCCCCAGTTTATCGTCTGTGATAGTCTTATTACCGCAGAAGCACCGAAAGAGAAGCAGACCGGCCTGTCCGAAATGATCTTCTCCATTTCAATTATAAAATGAGCAATTGGTTTTTTAACATAACCATGAAACCAAACAAAATTCACCAATGTTTTAATCTATGTAAGTAGGTATGTGCAGGTGAACGTATGTACGTAAGTATGTATGTATTCATGTGTGTATTTATGTATGCAAGTAGCTACATATGTACATGTTTGTATAGTTATGTATGTACATGTGTACATGTATTTACATATGTACTTATATACATATGTACATTTTATGTTTGTATGCATGTAAATATGTATGCCTATGTATGTACTTATATACGAATATACAATGTATGTACTGTAGTAAACAAACTCTCATTCACCTAGGGCCTATGGAATAGCCATGAGATCATCATCACATTAATGAAAATATAATAGCTTAGTTAGTGATGTTTGTTTATATAACTTATGCTTGTAGATTGCACTGATGCTGCCTATGAAACAAATGGACCATTTTAATCCTTTTTGTGTATTTTTAGCTAAGCTAGAGAGATTCATAGCTCTTGCATTGCTATTTTGCGATAAATTGTATTTTTGCTTATCTTATAGCCAACAATGTATAAACTCTGCTGATTTGTACTAAGCCATTTTATACCAAGCTACTCTGCTAGTTGGCAGCATGTAGTTTTTAATATTTACGCTTTATCAACAGTCATAGATTGACATACAAGTGATCAAGGCTTTCTACTGCCTCACCTGGGTAGAAGGCCAAAGAGGTTTACAATTTATATTATTAGCAATCATTCATGTAATTGTTGTAGCATTTGCATATTATAGAACTTATATATTTTATTGATTTTATATTGCTTGGGAGTGTGCAAATTGCCTACTGATATAATCTTCTATAAACACATGCCAAAAATTTTACCGCATTATGTTACGCTTTTATTTTAGTTTTCACGATTTGGGTTCCAAATTAACAATGTGAACATGAATCAGTTGGACTCAGTTCTTTAACCCGTAAGGACAGTACATGTACATATATACCTAGCCTATGTACATATGGGTGTGTAAGTATACAAGTATGTACATACATATTTATGTGCATATGTGTGTACGCATGTCTGTATGTACATATGTAAGAATGTATGAACTATGTACACACATACATATCTACGTATCTAAGCATTTATGTATGTACATAGGTACATAAGTACGTAGGTAAATATTTATGTATAACCTTTATTAACATGGGAAATTATTCAAAAAGCTATGTTTTCCTTTGGGGTAAAAACATGAGATGACAGAAGTCCGCAATTATAGAGTGAGCTGAACAAACCTTTTTGAAAGTGATCTAATATTATTGCAGATGAGTCGGGATAGTGAATTGAAGGTTGTAGTAACACAAAGTTAATCAACTAAAACATACAATGACGGGTGTTTATGTTCATGCTGAGCAGTTTGAGAGAGTTGCATGTCTTCACAAACCAGCCTTCACTTACAACTAAGTCTAGATATCCCCTCCCAAAACTTGACATGAATCACTTTTTCAAATTTTGTCTTAGCATATTAAATAGTTTCTACCAGAAGACAAAAATAGGGTATCAAACCTTCTCAAATGGATTTTTAAAGAGTTGATAAACTTCAAAGTAAAACTAGTATGTCATAAAATTACATAAAATAATGTTTTTTCAACTATATCTAGTAAAATCAAGACAAAGTCATGCTACATATAGTGTATCAATCACCTAATCCAACACTTAGCTTTTGCATGGTCAAACATACCCTCTCGTTCCTGTGTCTGTAAATTAAGGAACCTCGTAAAAGTACTAAAATCACAATTTTTTAACAAATTTTTATAGAACTCTTCACAGATTAGTAGTTTATTAATTGGTTTTTGCATACGATTTAATAAAGTTTCTATGCACCATTTCTGCATCACTTTATATATTGCATTTTGATGCCGTATGTAATTACATGAATATTTGTTTTTGCTTTTTGGTTCAGGAAAGAGTTTTAAAAAATATGCTGTTAGATATTCTTAGATGTACATCGCCTCCAACATGCATAGATTCGAAACACAAAGCATAACGCATGTGCAGCAGAGCACATTGGTATGTCGAGGTATGAGCATTATATATAGGCATATATAGGCATACATAGGCATATATATATATATATATATATATATATATATATATATATATATATATATATATATATATATATATATATGTCGAGGTATAAGCATTTAAAAAGCTGTAGAGGTCTGAGACAAGTGTGAATTTTCTTTTCACATTTTGAAGAATCCTAGAATCTATCAAGACCACAAATATATTGGTTCAAATTTTTTTGTTAGAGAGCAGTTAGGCCTACCTAAAATCTTTATTTGACCACCAATTTTATTTTAACGTTTTAGAAATAATGCCACTATAGAAAAAAAGTTAAAAAAATGAGCGCTACCCTTTAATTGAATGCCACCTCTAAAATACCGCAACTTTATCATTTATTATATTTGATCTTTATGAACTCAAAGTAAAAATCAATCAGGAAAATTTTTCTACAAAAATGTTATAAATAATAACTATATTACATCAAAAAACAATTAATTTTTTCATGGTTGCTTTAGTGGCTGCCATGTTTTTAGTGACGGTGTACCTGAGGAGATCGATCGTTATGATCATCAGAACTACACTCTGATTCGAAGCCACTAAGGTTCGAATTTGACCCAGCGCTTCCAGATTTATCCATAAGAATGGCTGGCAACCTGATATGAAGACTTGAGAACGTTTTGATGAGTGATGATAATACTCTTTAAGAACCGCAAGCAAGATAATAACATACCTTGTTGTGAATTCAGTTTTTTAACTATAAAGTGTTTTGGCTTTTTTTCTATACTTTAAAGCGACACCATCCATATATGTATTAATTGTATCAGTCTCATATGTTTTACTCAAAGTAGTTTCATGTTTGACCAGGTTAGATATTTTCATGTGTATGAAAAACCGTTTGACAAAAATGCTGACTCTCATGGCATTAATATCACCCTGTCCAAGATAAGGTGCAAAATATAGACGACATTAGACTCAATCAACTCGTAAAAAGTTTGAATTTATTTGGCTTAAACTCTGACCTGTCAGTGGCAAAATACAAAGCTACCCTTTATTTGAGCGTAACCTCTAATACAATGTCACCATAGAAGAAGTGTTTAAACATACCGCGCTATGGCATTCAAATAATATTTTTAGAGTAATTCTTCAATTTTGAAGGTTTTGACCTCAGAAAACTGCCAACAAGCCATTAAAGGTTGCTTTGCGCTATCACACGTTATTAGGTACAGTTCAATTTTATGCCCCATTAGAATTCGATCAGATATGATGATCATGCACCAATGAATATAAATTATTAGCATGCATGTACATGTAAGTAAAAAGATTTGTAAGGTTTGTTTGCTGATGTACGTACATACATACACAGTTTTTCATCTAATCATGCAAGTGAAAAACTTGTGTAAGGTTTGTTTGTTTTCATCAATTTGATATAAAAATCCATTTCTTACTTTATACTTGAAACGTATGAGATTATTTTTGACAGGCCGGTTTGCTTTTTCTTTAGTGCTTCTACGGTAATAAAACTATTAGAGACAATAAATTGGTAGAAAAATAGGGTTGTTTGGTGTACGCAAAGTAGTCGCATGCGATATTTGAACTTTTTAGCAGAGAGTACATACTTTTTGTTTGATTGCCTTAAGTAAAACTCTTGTACTACTGAGTAATACTCTAAGACACTTTGTACGAAGGTTCAATCAAGTTAGAAAAATGCAGCTTTTTAGGAGTAAAGTTACTTAAAGCTGGCTTGCCTGGTTTCTTTTAACTTATATCAGTAACATCAACAATCAATAAATAGCCTTCATAAATCAGTATAAGCTTAAATCATTGGCTTGAGATACATTCCTCTGGTTTGTTTTATCTTTTAGCAGTTAGGAGTGATTTTATTTCAAATGTTTTGAGCAGAGCTACGACTATAAAATATGTTTTAATCTCACTCTTTTAAGATCGCTAAATAATGTTCTACTTTGTGTTTTCTTCTTACAGCTTGTTCTGGCAAGACTTTAATTTTAAAATTTTATAGACCGTTTTTTGTAGCATACACTGCACACAATAAATATATAGGTTTTATTTCATTTTTTCCAAGAATAGCTTCACAAAAATAGTGACGGTGAACTGCTGCCCTTCCACGTATCACGTGTCAATTTCATTTAGGACATACCATTGTAACACTGTTTGACAAAATCCTAGTCGGGATGGCAACAACATACAAATTTGGATTGCTGATTTGAATGAAAGAGCAGCTCTGGTCTATATGTTTTCCTTGTCACCATCACAGGGTTTTCTAAGAATAGAGCCATCACCTATTACTTCTCAGCCAATCTCACTATGCCATTCCTATCTTAATAATACATTTAGAATGAGAAAACAAAATGAACACCCTAGCGAACGTTTTGGGTGTTTGTAAAAAGTACTAAAGGTGTGTTTATGTAGCATCATTCTGTCTCTACACTCAAAGGTTTAGTGTTCTATGTACATGAAAAATATGCTCTCAAGTTTTAAAACTTGTTTTAATTTGGTTAAACAACGTTTTAAAAAAGTCTGTGCAATGTACTTGGTGTTTTCACATAGAAAGGCATGAACTAGAAAAATGAACACATGGCTTGCTGTCTGTCGGAAATCGACAATGGCTTGCATCTTAGCGATGCATGCTTGGATGCATGATATTTCAGATTATGTCAAATGTTTCCTGCAAATCATAATAATCAATATATGAGTGTTGAATTGTGGCAAAAATTGTGATGAAGTTTAATGCACATTCTCTAAGGTGGTCATTATTTGATCTTGGATAATCCTAAAACGTAGGCCTAGGGTCTTTTCTTCAGACCATCGTTGATGCAAGATAGGCTGTACTAACAACTACTTTATCTTACAGCTAGTTAAAGTTTTATTCAACATAACTAACAAATAAATTTCAGCTAGTTTGACCACAAGCTTTGATTGAACTTAGACTTGCAAGGCTTCACAAAAAAGAAACAAAAGCTTTGTTCTAGAGACCACAGAAGCCAATGAGTTTGTTATTAGCTTATCTCTATGATATGATTCTCAAGTAAGACAAGCTTGAATTAAGAGCATGTTGTTATCGTACACTGTGTCATTGTGGTTTTAGATATACGTCATGCCTATTGTAAACATACAAAAAATTTAAAATGTCAATCATTTTAAAATTTAAACTCTTCAATAGAACCTTTGTTACAAACATATTATGTCAAAGGCAAGATTTTAAGAGAGGCGGACAAAATGCAGTGGTTTTGTGTTATTTTGTGCTGTAATGTTTGTCATAATCAAAATTTATCACATTAGTTGAAACTTTTCATTGGCTTGACTATCAGCTGCTCAAATAGCTTTCCCAATATTCAAAAATATACAGTTGAGTAAAACCTACTACTCATACAAATTTGAGCAAGAAATAAATTAGGTTCTCACTTAGCTCACCTTAGTGTGAGTGTTTGAGATGTCAGCATGTTTTATAACTAAATCTGCAAGTCTTCATCTTAACAATAAAGCAAAACCTGCTACAGAAAAGCTTTTCTGCTTTGAGTAGATTTTGGAAGCGAGGAAGTTCTTAGCACACTTCAGCGCTGAGAGAATTATGTGAAAACCAGCTTTGACTTAGAAAAAGGCTGGGTAACTAAACAATAGTGTCAAGCTAGATGGAGCAGACCTGCCCAATTTTACGAAACACAAGTGTTTGAAATCTCCGTAAAATGATTAGCTTGTTTTTAAAAAGATGGTAAAAGAACAGTTAGAAACCTCAGCAACATAGAAAGAAAATCAAAAGTATTTGCTCCGCACAGAGATTAGCCTAGATATTTGCCGAAAAATCCCAAAATGTAGGCTTGTGTTTGCCAAAACAATACATATCAGATAGTGGCTAAAATTCATGCACTGCCACTGACTCATGTTTTGTCTGAATTGTTTTTGATAATTAGAGGTAGTTACAGGGTACACAGAAGCCAAAGACTATTGAAGTTGTACTGAACTTTAACTTCTAGAGGGCTATATCAAACTACACGCAACGTTTTATTCTTTACGACATTTTCATAACATGGGAAAAAAAGTGAAAAAAAAGAAGATTGAAAAAGAAAGAGAAAAAGAAAAATTGAGGAACAGAAGAAGAGAAGAAGAGAGGGAGAGAGAGAGGGAGATGGAAAGAAACGTGAGGAGAAAATTGTAGGCATTAACTTAGAGATTCAGATCCAATATTATTGTCAACAAAAAGCAATAAATTTAGGCCAGATATCAATCATACACACTAGTGGCAATTAATATAGACATGTGGAAACCCTTTAATGAACTATCACTTTTTTGTATTATTGCTTTATCTAATGATCGTTAGGAACTGCCAAGTATATCCTGCAACCAACGGTCA
The DNA here is from genome assembly GCF_963576615.1 of Watersipora subatra. Classification (NCBI taxonomy): domain Eukaryota; kingdom Metazoa; phylum Bryozoa; class Gymnolaemata; order Cheilostomatida; family Watersiporidae; genus Watersipora; species Watersipora subatra. The sequence goes on from NC_088715.1 coordinate 60,087,763, forward strand.
ACAGATAGTTTAATCACATCCTATACTACCACGCAACATGGTTTATTGGCAAAATTCCATAGTTACTTGGCTCACATAACTTGTTTTGTGCGGATCAGCGTCAATGGTGACCCTTTTGTGTTGTATCTAGCCAAATAAGGAAACTCAACAACAGCAACATCGATACGGAACAAAGATTAGAAGTGTTTGCATCCCATACCAACGTAACAGAGTTTCAAAATATTGATCTACATGTAAAATAGTGCTAATTTTTACCAATTGCAGATACTTATTTGCTGCTAATAGTTTATCACATGGTGATCAACTGTGGAAGTTTAAAATTCTTCACTTTTGCTTTAGTTTAGTGTTCTACAGGCTTCACTGTCTTGTCTGTATTACTTGTTACAATTACAACTAGGTATGCCCATTGCTTGCTGCAGACATCAATCGTGGTGAGTATCGGTTTACCTATCTTATCAATCGTTGTCTCTAACGTGGAATTTAGTCTCATTTTTTATTATTTCAGATGTGCTTTTTTATGCGAAAATGTACTGATCTACAAATCAATTCCAAAAAAAAAATGTTCCATTTTTAGGCGCCATCTGATTTATATTTACTTTTACACTGACAATCCCATATGTAATAGCTATTTGCACAACTATTTTTAGATGTGGCAAAGTGCTTGACTGGTGAAGTGGTAGCGTGCTTGGATGGTAATGTCAGTATCTGGGTTCATTTTCTGTGTTGCTACCTTTTCTCCTAACGTTCTTAGCACTGCTTCAGAAAGGCGGACGGGTAAATGAACGGACACAGCTCTTATTATAGTAAAGACTACTAAGCGAGATGATATTTTCAAGTGTAACAACTATACATACAATTATTCCACAATGACAGTAGATGGTCGTTTAGTGCAGTTGTTGGAGTGCCGGTCTACTAAACGAAAGGTAGTACACACCGAATCTTGTACAACGGAAATTTTGTCTAAACTTTTGGTTTTGGCTTTGGACAGACAGACCATGGTTGTATTATGGTAAGTATTTGGTATTTGTCCGCATGTGATCATAAAGGTATCTCACGCTGTGTGAAAATCGGTATTGCATTCAAGTTCTTCCTATACGGACACATGCCTTGACACGGGCGTCAGGACACATGCCTTGACACAGGCGTCACGCAGCCAGTCCTGTACTTAATATGTATTTTTCAGAAACATGATTTGCTTGCCAGCCTAGCATAGCACTTCGTAACAGGCTTATCTAGGTGTAGCTACATTATCACTGTATGGAAATATAGCAAATGACCTGCTTTTAAAAACGGTTGATCCTATACTTGTGGCTTCAACTTGCATTGACCTTACTAGCAGGTGTCACTTTTATAAGAAAAAAATTAGTACATAAATAATATTAGTCTGTTGGGCTTTGCAGATTACTGTCATGCTGCACAGACTTTTGTATCACGGTAACAGCGGCACAAGTACAAATTGGTCAATGCTTATTTTCTTACTGATAGTATTTTACCTTAAATTGCCTGCATAATCAAAAGCAGTTTACTAAAAAGTACAGACAAAAATAACTTAATACAATACTGGTAATTCTTTATAACTGTACTTCAAGCATTTCTGGAAAATTCAAAATACATTATAAATTAGCAAATGAACAGCAGCTCACGTCATTAAAGTTTATACTGATTCAGCTTGAAAAGAAAATAAAATTGTTAACGGTGCCATTTGTTTTGTACAACCTGCTTTCACATATGCTATGGCACTATTTACACCGGTTATGCTAAGACGTGTAACAATAAAATAATGTCAAATTCAAATTTAAAAAACTTTTGTGTAACTTTTTAAATTCACCCTTGGTCAGTTTTAAATTTAGAAAAACAAATGCTGAGCTGAAACTGTGCTGCATTTAGACTCGTGTCTATCAACCTTGATCACCTTGGGTAAAGTCCAAAATATTTATCATTCTTTAATAATATGGGTCTAGTTTTCTGGCTATTGGTGGTAAGCAGGATTGAAAGCAAGCACTCATATGAAAAGACTACAACTAATAACATCGATGATATTTTCACCATACGATGAGCAGCCACAGATCGAAATGAATCTATTTTAAGCTCAACACAAATTCAGTTCGGCCATTTCTCCATAAGCCAAAACAACCTAGCACAAACTTAAAAAGTGGGTTGGAAGTTTTACTTGGCACGCATTTACCTTCATTTACGCTTACCCATTCTAAAGGATGGTCCATATTGTATTGCCGTAAGTTGGAGTTGTCTTTTTGGCATTTATTATCGACCATGTACAGCGTAAACCGATAGCATCAACAAAGCAACATGTATATGTCGGAAAAATTTGTAGCTGTCAAATTCTGTATAACGTGCATCGCTCCGGCAATAGTAAATTGCGGCCACAGAAAGCTTGATTCATTTCTGTGTTTGGTAGTTGTGGCGGGACTAGTATTTAATTCGAGCGCATGAAAATAAAGCTGTCTTTTCGATGAAAAGTTAAAGAGAAATGTGAGAACACTACATCATAGAGTATTCATTAATGCAAACACGGATGGGTTTGTGATAGCGTGAACATTGTTATCATTACCGATCACAGAAGTATTGCGGCATCACCGCTGAAATATTATGATATAGTGTGACAACCAGCATTAACACAACCTATCACACGCAAATACCATTGGTTGCCAGTATAGTATAGCGCTTGAGCACTGCTTAAGAATGACTGCTACCGAATAAAATGCTTCATAAAACCATTTATTATGGTTTCCATAAATATTGAATGCCAACTTTTAAAATGTAGATGACAGCCAAAACATGCTATTGGCGTTGCATCACAATGAAACCAGCTAAGAATGTTTACAGGAAAAAAATGTGGAGTGAGCACTTGACACACTGCACCATACCACAGGCTATCTAATTCTATTGTGATGTATGATCTGCTTGGTTGTATGGAATACTATTGTGTTAAAAATATTTTGTTTAAGCGTTGCAGATACACATTTCTTTATCAGTCCTGAAGTTATGTAGTAACAGCAGAATTTTTAGCATTCACATTTGTAATGCATTTGGAAAAAGTTTATTTTGGCCTTTTTGAAACAGCGCTGATTGCTGGCATCTATCAGTGACAGCCATCAATTGCAGTGAGAATGACAGCTACTGCTTCAACATCAATATTTTGGTGTTGCTGTTTTTGACGATGTAACTTTTGGATTTAATTATTTTAGAGCAGAAGTTTAAGAATAAGTTATTGATCTTATATGATCTTAACGAGTTTTATTTTATTATATGTCATTGAATATCTAAGTAATTAGTTTACTCATGTTAGTTTTTGATATGTACGCATTTGCATTTTTCCTTTTCACCTTTTTTGCTATGCTTATAATCAATAGATGTATTTATTCTAAAAAAAATTTGTTTTATTCCTTTCACCTAAAACAGCTCCTGCAGCGACTGCAGAAGAATTTTCCACAATTGGTAATGATCTGGCAATAGTTTACTTTAAAATGTTTAAACTAATTCTGTTCAAAGCATTAAGAAACGATGCCTAAACTGCTGCGCCAAAACGACTGATTCTCAAAAAACTCCATGGTCAAAAATAGAGATATCGAAACCCTGGAGCCAAAACATCAATGCAAAGTAGTACTATTAAAATCTTTTCTACCTGTCCCTACCCGCTTCCACTTCTGCTAAACTTCTGTAATCATTAGTTCACCTTTTTCTACCGTTTTATCCGTTTCTGACTTTTTCATTGTACAGTGGTGTGAAAAATAAACGAACCACCTTATAAAACTTGATCATTGCTAGCGTTCAGCGCTCTAAGTGATTAAATCCCTCATTAAGCTCTTGTTATTGAGTAGAACCTATACACAGTATACATCAAAAGAAAGCTTAGAATGAGTAGAACTTGATGAAATTAATTTTAGCTTAAAGCAACAATGTTAGATAAGTTTTAAAGAGAGTCAAAGTTAGCAATTATTTTTGGCATTTTCACTCATTTTGAATAAAATTAAACCTCAATTTTATTTATGTTCCAACTTAAAGCAGTGATGCTACTCAGATCAAAGACGTTGTGTGAAACAATCCTCATGTCATTACGTTTTGCACAACAGAATAATTTGTCTTTGAAGTTGCTAACTTGCTATAAAAGTGAACTTCTAGCGTTGGTAGATTCATTCAGTCAAACCTCGACATCATGCGTCGTCATCTTACCGAAGCAAAGCGAGCAGTCATCGTACACCTTTACCAGGAACCGTTTGATGGTGTTACAAACAGTACTTTTAGCAACCTTTACTTCTTTGGCAATCTCCCGCTGTGATTTGCCTTCCTGGTAAAGGTGTACAATGACTGCTCGCTTTGCTTCTTTAAGATGACGACTCATGATGTCGAGGTTTGACTGAATGAATCTACCAACGCTAGAAGTTCACTTTTATAGCAAGTTAGCAACTTCAAAGACAAATTATTCTGTTGTGCAAAACGTAATGACATGAGGATTGTTTCACACAACGTCTTTGATCTGAGTAGCATCACTGCTTTAAGTTTGAACATAAATAAAATGGAGGTTTAATTTTATTCAAAATGAGTGAAAATGCCAAAAATAATTGCTAACTTTGACTCTCTCTAAAACTTATCTAACATTGTTGTTTCAAGCTAAAATTAATTTCATCAAGTTCTACTCATTCTAAGCTTTCTTTTGATGTATACTATGTATAGGTTCTACTCAATAACAAGAGCTTAATGAGGGATCTAATCACCTTGAGTGCTGAGTGCTAGCAATGATCAAGTTTTATAAGGTGGTTCGTTTATTTTTCACACCACTGTATAGCATTGACCCTGACCTTCACTAGTTGTCCTTTGCAGTTGAGTTTAGATAACCTGCTAGCAATGATTTTTTTGTCCAGTCCTTTAAGGTTGCGATTTTATAACATGCATGTTCACCAAGTACTAATTAATAACTGACAGCTTATCTCAGTGAAGCTCTATCAAACCAAAAAGCATTAATTTTAATTACCACTTGGCAGGTTAGTCGTTTGGTCAGATATGTAGTTCTTAGTCTTATGACAAAAAGACTCATCTTGAATCTAGGTGAAATAAATAGGTGGACACCAAACATGAGCTCACCAAGCTAATTACTTAGGCAGTGTCAAACCTACGCAGCAGCTTGAAGCCCTTTTGGAAATTTTACTAAAATAAGAGCTGTGTTGGTTTGTTTGACCATCAGTCTGAAGTCAGGGATGGATGTTGTTAAAAATTATCAAATCGGGCAGCTTTTTAAACTAATGCATTCAGCTTAGACGCCAAGTACGCTATTAACTACACCGCCTTGCATATTTTTAGTACAATTGCACACATACTTATAACATATGACGACCTCTATCAATACGCCAGACCATTAAGGTACTTTTCTTTATCACGACAAGAGCTGTGTCTAACTATAAGAAGCCATGGTTAAAGGTTGGAAAAAACGATAGCGCCATACAGGATTGGAACTCCAGTCCAATCCTGAACTCATGGTCAGAAAACACTGACCACTGCACCAACTGGCTGCGCACTGATACTTTAGAATAATTGTACACAAATTTATTGCATTTGATGATCTCTGGAGGCACACTATACTGCCAGGGTACTATTACTATTTATTTAATATATCCGGGTTAATGCAGACTTGCTGTTTTACCGTCTGCACCTATGTATAACAAACTGAATCTAAGTGGCTAGTTTAACATTGCCAAGGCCGGCAGTGTAAGCACTGCTATTTTATGTGCATTTTTACAGGGAGCCAAACACAAAGTTAAGGATTTACACATAGTTGGTAACTAAAAAACCCTGAGACTAAGTTGTAAGAAACGATTTAAACTTCATATATAACCAACTGTAAATGTGACCAACTACTAAAATATAGGAAAACATTTAGAATCTTATTGAAAATGAAAGAAAGCAACTGATGGAGACCTAGAGTTGACCTTCTGGCTCTAGTAAAACATCTATAGAAATACAAAAGGGAAAATCTGAGGAGTTCGTCACTAAAGGCTAGTTCATGCTATATTGGTAGCATGTCGGTGTTAATCACACAGTAATTCAATAATCGCCTGTAATAACAGTGTTCAAAGTATTAAAGAGCCATCCGCGTTTACATCAGCAAAATCTACACGACATAGTACTCTTGTTATATAATAAGGCCATCGAAATGACAAAATACTAACTAGTCCCTTACGAACTGTCATATAAGAAAATATGGATCCAGCAATCCCCGATGGCCAATCACCATAGTTAAAGTGGTGCGCAGTGTGCAGGGTGTTGTGGGTGCTTGACAAACTGATGGGGAATTTTGACAGCTGAAATTTTTCAAACATCACTAATTGGCCTCAACAATGCCATGGGTTTTCGATGCACATATTCGACAAATAATAGTCAAGAAAACCACGCTCACATATTCTGTCATGACATGAACCAGCATAAAAACACGCGTTTTCAAGAACAGATTTCTACTGGAAAATTTTACTATCCTTGGCGAAATTATTTTCAGCTCAATAGAGACATAAGACCAGACATTTGTGGGAAAAGTTTGAATTTTGCCAAGTAATGATAAAGGGCTATCAAAATCTGGTTACTAACCCAGAGAGTACTTTGGGTTCTTTCGGTCTCATCTGCTGTTACCACTACTGATGAATGCAACGGAATTGATATTGTCCTTTGAGCTCCTGCTAACTGCAATGATTCTAATGTTCCTAATATCGGTGATGTGTCACTTAACCTTAGCCACACAAACTTAAATTGGTGTCATCTGCAAGATAGAAGTTTTTGAAGGTGTTGGTTAGCTGACTGTCAAAATTATAAGTCAATGCTAATCACAAACAAAGATTTTAGGCTGCCGGAGTCACAAATGAGATAAGGACCGTATAAAACAAGGCATGTTGCATACAGGCTTCCTGATGCTTGTAACTATCTAGCAGTTTATATCAAGGAGATAGGAAGTAACTTTACAGTTTTTCAAAAAGTACCTGGGGGACTCACCAACATGGTGTTTGTGACGTCTTGAGTTGACAACTATGTACACAGGCTCGCACCTTGACTAGCTATCCTATTTTGCTATGAGCTCTTGTCTCTATATCTTTTCTCTTTTAGTCAAATAATAATACTGCATGTAAATAAAACAAACAGGTAGAGAGGTAACTAAGTACAGAAAAGCTTACAAAAAACATTATGATCCTGAGAATACAGTTTACCTGCTAGCATCAACTAACACTACCATATCTTTGACTGACAGTGCGATAGACTCACCATTATATGTTACAGCTGACTTTCATTCATTCTACTATTTTATTTTATTGTTTGATTTTAACATTAAACTGATAAAAATTATATCCCTTATTCTGTGATGATTTTGTACATTTTACCAGAACACAGTGGTGCAGTAAAATATAGTTCAGGATGTAGTGTCGTCACAAGATTGTTCGCATTCTAATTAGGATTGCATACTGTATGCCTATGTTTCTCTGATGTTATTTTGTTACTATGCAAGTTTTGTTATCCGCAAGATATAAATAGCAACAACTTGCAATTCAAGCGAGCCAATACCAATTTATAGCATGCAAACTTTTATCGAATCATTTTAAGCCTTTTTTGCACTTCAGTCATTGGTACTTCAATTTGACGAGACAAGAGCGCACCACTTTGACCTCTGGCATAGACTGTCTTCATTTCTTTTACAAAGCGCTCATGTTTATTCACAACATTTAAATGTCCATTGAGCTACTTACCACACAATAACCCAGCGTTCACACCATGGGAACATTGTGTGGAACTACCAGACACCTGAAAACAACAATCGTAGTTCCCTTTTATGTAACTAGGTTACTAAAAAGTTAGCACAGATTACAATACTGCATCTCATTTCAAATATCACATCGGCATATAAAGTAAGTCTACAGATCACCAATAAATTTAATAGTACTTATTTTTATGCTGAATTTGTATCTTTATTTGGAGGAGACTAATATAATCATGAATTTTTTACAAGAGATTCAAATTTTTAATACCAATGAAGTGGTTGCCTGCTAAAAAATATATGGTACTTTAAGGCATTCAGTGAAAAGTGTACAGTTTTTAGTAAGAACATTAAGAAACTGTACAACTTTGCAACGGTTTAACTGTGCAACTGTGTAATTGTGCAACGATGTAACTGTGGTCTAGCCGTGCCACTGTGCAACTAGGCTACTGTACGCCTGTATGACTATATGACTGTACAAGTGTGTAATGGTTGTGCGACTGTGTGACTGTGCGACTGCGCAGCTGAATGATTGTACTACCGTACAGTCGTACGAAAGTACGACTTTACAACTTTGTGACTTTGCGACTTTACAACTTTACGACATTACGACTTTGTAAGTTTAAAACTTTAAAACGTTATTACTTTGAAACTTCAAAACTTTAAAACTTTGAAACATTAAAACATTACAATTTTAAAACTTTAAAAGTTTCAAACTTCACGACTTAACGACTTTACGACTTTACGGCTTTACGACATTACGACTTGGAAAGTTTAAAACTTTAAAACGTTATTACTTTAAAACTTTCAACTTTAAAACTTTACAACTTCACGAATTCACTACTTAATGACTTAATGAATTAACAAGTTAACGAGTTAACAAGTTAATGACTTAACAACTTAATGACTTAATGATTTAACGATTTAATGACTTGATGACTTTACGAATTTACAACTTTACAGCTTTACAACTGCATAACTGTAAAAGTGTACAACTGCATAAATGTATAAAACGTAAAGCTTTGCTAATGCAAGCAATGCTAGAAATAGCATGACTTCACAGCAATGCTTGAAAAGGTATGCTATTTCCGGCATTGCTGGATTTGCAGTAACACTTATGAATTATTTTCATTAGGCTGCTCTACTTGCTTCATTATGTCATCTGTCACGAAGTTGCAAAAACCTTTCAGACGTCGTAACCTAATAGATTTGGTCTAAAAACCTTCACTCATTTATGTAAAAGCTAAAAATTGGGCAGACTTAGTTTTTTTTATATATAACACTATATCATATATAATGTTATATAAGATACATTTGCGGAATGTATTATATATAACAGTAATATACTGATGGGTCTTGTTACAACATCAGGATGTTTTTATTGCAATTCAATGTGAATCACCTTACAAGGAAATGGTACCAGCTACAAGTAAACATATCTAGCAACAGAGTTTGGGATAGAGTAATATTGAGGGAGGAAAATTAACCATGTATGGATACAGCTCTGGCTATTAACTAACAGATAATAATGAGCTGGTAAGATAGTAACTCTGTCATTAGCAGATAATCTTGAAAATTGCTAGTGCTTTTGTAAGCTCATACCTTGTTATCAATAATCAATAATCAACTACTAAAAGTTTGTTCAAGTGTGCGCATGTTAGTGTAGGAAGGCAGGCGTTTGCACATAAATGTGGAGAGGTCTATATGAGAGGTGCCTGAGATGACAACTACAGTGTAAGTGAGTATATGTGGATGTACCTAAGCGAAACCATCACAAAGGCTGCCATGACTTAGTGTTTATTCTAAAGTATCTACTGAGATAAGGAATTATTTTCAGTATTTTGTCACGATTTTGGATGCAGTTTGTTGTATTAATGTTCAAAGTATTTGAGCAAATAAAGAAGTGAAGGAGACAAGTTATGACAGCGATGTAATAAGTTCTTTGCATCATAGCACAGCGAGTTGAGATATGAGCCCTTGTGAGTAGCTGGTAACTTAAAGCAACATAGACACTCTGTCAGAGAGTACAACAGGCACATTTTGGAGGCCCTCCAAACATCTCACATTGTTCAGTTGCCGCAGGGGCACTGGAAGATTGTAGAAAGCTGATCTGTGCCAAGCTACGGGCACATGCTGGTCAGATGTGCAGCCGTGGTGTAATATGTAAAACGCTGTAGGTGATATCAAGGAAATTATTAAAAAACTGAGTCTGAACGATGGATTTTAGATGTAAGATTAAACGAAATGCCACCTTACCATTAGATTGGTATGCAAAAAGTTTGGCACTGGATTTTTTTTTGTTCATTTTGTTGTTGGTGGTCACTTTTGATATATATGAATAAATCTAATTTTTTCATTGCGTGAGAGATTGCGTGTGCGTGAATGTGCGTGGGTGCAAGAGTGTGTGTGCCACTTTGCAAATACTTTGCATTTTTCTTGTTTTGACCAAATTTGTTCAAGCTTTACATATATACGCTTTGCGCTTTCCGCTTTTTGCCAAGTTGCCAAAAATATTTGTTTGAAATCTTTGGGTTGCTTCTGAGTGTCGGAGTCTCAAACACTCACCTAAATGAAGACTAACTAATTGAAAAAATTTGGAACATGATGGGGCCACTGCTACCTAAAATAAAAACTTTATAACTTTTGTTCAATGTTGCCGTGTTAATCACTAAATTTGTATTTATTTAAAGAATAAAGCATGAAAATATTGTCCTGTAATTATGGTGTCACTAAATAGTTCAAGTCTAAAGGTCAAAGCATGCAGAGGCTTTGTCCCGCATATTGGCATGCTATCTAGCTAGCATTGACGTTAAGATAGAACGCATAGGAGCAAAATAAAAACCAGATGCTTCCACAAATGCAATTATCAGTGACACGATTTTAGTAAAAAATTTCTAACTACTCAAAAAAACTATTTTATCCTTCACCATAAGTCTTCAGACCAAAATAGAATAACTAATAATGAAAATAATGAATAAGTATTATTGGCAAAGTTGATCTCTCGAGCAGATTAAAAACAGGGAGAATCATATGCGAGTTAGAATAAAGCTGTACTCAGCATTGTATTTGACAATTCTTCTGTTTCCTCAAGCCATTGTCTAACTTTTTAACCGCCGGCTGATATTATGTCTTGTTAAAAATCCCTCAAAGACTGATCAAGATGTCTGCTTAGCAGAGGCTGTGCGCATTTTTAAGAGCATTGGTGCACAAGCGATGGCGTTTAAAAGATCTTGAAAAAGATCTGTTTCTGTGACCTTGAATAGACCTGTCTATATCTAGTCTTGCAACCCCTCAGTCGGCACGGACACCTCGCTAGCTAAGGAGTTGCATACATGTCCAGTTGCAGAGAGCAGTTTAAAGTTGGCTATCATTACCAGTGAACTTTTTGGGAATGGAGACCCAACCTGTCATTTACAGGTCAGGTGTTCTGGACTACTACATCACAGCTGCTGTAGCTTTAATATCTGTGATAAATCTAGCTGCAATAAATGTGACAAAACTCATTAAAATATAATTATACTTTCTGTCGTTTGTAATTATGTTCATATTTCAAAACTTTTCAATCAGTAAATCTGTATAAAAGAAGCCTTATGCTGATAGGACCACCTGTAGCAAATTGCTAAGGGTGGTCATTATTCCTTCAGGTCATTTCCCTGACCACTATAAATATGGCAGATGTTCTTTTTAGGTCAAGCTTTGGCGACTATCGAGATTAAATGCTGGTACTAAAAGGAAAGCCGTCTGGGAATTCTGCTGGTTAAACCAAAATAATCAAATATTTTACTAGGTTTCTTTCCTAGTTGCCCCACAAATAAAATTCTTCTCAGTAAAGTCCTAGTTTGAAGATAAAAGGCTAAAGATGAATTTCTTATTTCTAGGATAAATACCAAACACATTACCAAAGTTTTTAGATTGCACAACTGATTGTTTATGTTTCTCATGACCGCAGCTGTACCTAAGTGGTTTATAATGCTGAAGTACGTCATCAATCAGCCCCCTCTTATAGTACTAATGTGTGACGGAGAGAACCTCATACCCATCTGCTTTCTATTAAGCTAATTTTTAAGCATTCAGTGGTATGAGAGGTGATGCAATGAAGCCCATATGGTATAAATAGAATTAGATATTCAACTAATTTATTTTCATGCCTGATTCACATTATTTCATAGACCATTTTTTACTAGGGCTATTTAAGAACAAGTGAGGCTCCACCACAAGGAGCGCCATTAACAGAGCTGATAATCTGTTCTTAGCCAATCTTAAATTGATCTACACTGTTTATTGACATGCCGTGCTTAGAAACATTAGGCAAAATTATCAGTTATTAGAGTACGCTAACTTGTTCTACATAAGAAAATCAAACAGCAATCACTTCGCTCCATTATTTTGGCTAAATGAATCAATTGTTTTAAAATTGAGCAAGTTTAGACCGGTGTCTGCTCACTTTCTTAATGTTTTTGGTCAGCATAATATAAAGATTTTTTGAAGTTCATTTCTTTGCATTCAAAGATTGTTGTCTTTCAAATACATCATTTCTACAAGTATAAATAATTTATGCAAAGTTTAATCTCTATATTGCATTCAAAATTCTAAATGGCCTAATGTGCGAAGTTGGCGAAAGTATTCAGATTTGATTTCAATGATGAGAATCTGATTGTTTGCTCTAAAACTATTGTTTTTGCTTTTGCCACGCTTGAGACAGAAAATAGCATTTAGGTTTATCTTCATTATATATGTTAGTATCCATGCAGTCTAGCTTGTAATAATATATTTTTACTCAGTAATACTTCAAGGTGGTTGACTGCTGCAGGTGTTTGAGGGACGGTCTACCAAAGTGATAGCCAGAGTTGGAGTCTTTTTGAAATCAACTTTTTATCCTAACCTCTAACCCTGGCTTACCGCCAAAAAATAAGCAGACAGAAGCTCTTCTTATTATAATAAATATACATTTTTATTTTACTTTATTCTAGATATATAAAATATAGTATTTTCACATTGTAGACCTTGCTAGATAGAAAAAAATCAAAAATGTAAATATATATTAACAATAAAAATGTGCGATCCCTATAACTCACCATAACATAATTGTAATTGTGGACCCTAAACCAAGTGAAAGTGATAAGAAAAAATGAAACGTTTTTGATATGAACCAATAATACTACAGCTACTGTGCAGCAATTAGATTAAAAAGTTAAGCCTAGTTATTTATTTGTTGAAGGGCTAAAGAGTGTGTTTGGGAAAACCTTGAAAAGAATTATGTCATTTACATGTATTTTACTGTTTGTATAATGTATGTAAAATCTCTGTAATGTAAACAATTTCGAAAAGTTGTTTGTTGTGTTGTGTGTTGTAAGTTGTATGCTGTAAGAGCGTCTATTGTTTTCTATGGTTTAAACTGCTCTAGAGCTTTGCAAAAAGTTGTTTTCATATTTGCGAACAATTTTTGTTACTCTACTGTTTGACTACACCTCTGTTTACTATGACTGCACCTCTGTTTACTATGACTGCACCTCAGTTTAATATGACTACACCTCTGTTTACTATGACTACACTTCTGTTTACTATGACTACACTTCTGTTTACTATGACTGCACCTCAGTTTAATATGACTACACCTCTGTTTACTGTGAGGTTCTTTGTTCATTGTAAAATTTTATCTTGCCATTGATGGCCGCTTGTCTATTGTCGCATCGCTGCCAGTCAGGTCATGACCCAATGTGCTCACTGCTTTAATCACCTTGTTTTTAAAATTGCCAAATGCTTCCATATTACAAGAACATTAGTGAGCCTTTTACACCGGAACAACTACCACAGCCACATAGAGTTTATTACTTTTCCAAACCGCTGACCGTGTCCTCACAGTTGCAATATACTCTGAATCACCATTTTCCTTTTTGTTTTTAGCATAGGTTTTATCATTCTTGGCATTTCAGTCTAACACCTCAGAGAATGAGGTTGTACAGAATTTCTGTTTCTGTTCACTTACTATTACTGTTTTTAATATTCACCCAGAGAGACATACTTATACATATTTACTCAACCACATTTTAACTCTCTCCTGGATAAGGTGATAGAGGTATGTACTCATTATAAGTTTGTTTTTATTCAATATTGACTTTTTAAGATTCTTCAAATATTGTTTTAAACATTTGATGTCATATTGATATTATATGTACTCTTGTTATCATATAGCATTCTTGTTTGCTTTATTTTATCTTTATGTTTCATATTATAATTTGTAGTTTTACGGTGTCTACGTCTATAACAGCAAATAAAATTATATATAACAAATGACACCCGTTCGAAACTCCACGTTGTCTCTGGGAGGGCAGTTACAGTTTACTATGACTACACTTCTGTTCACTATGACTACACTTCTGTTTAATATACATGTAACTACACCTCTGTTTATTATGACTATATCTCTGTTTACTATGACTAACACCTCTGTTTACTATGACTACACCTCTGTTTACTATGACTACACCTCTCTTTATTATGACTGCACCTCAGTTTAATATGACTACAACTCTGTTTACTATGACTACACTTCTGTTTAATATAACTACACATTTGTTTATTTTGACTACATTTCTGTTTACTATGACTACACCTCTGTTTACTATGACTAAATTTCTGTTTAATATAACTACACATCAGTTTACTATGACTACACCTCAGTTTACTATGACTACATCTCTGTTTACTATGACTACACCTCTGTTTACTATGACTACACCTCTGTTTACTATGACTTCACAGCTGTTTATTATGACGGCACCTTAGTTTAATATGACTACACCTCAGTTTACTACGACAATTTAAATCTTTTTTTCATTTCCTATGATGTAATAAAGGAATCTGTATACGCCATAAGCATGAGTTTGATTAACTTTAGAAATAGAAGTACTTTTGCATGATCTACTTCATTAAACTCAATTCAAAACTTAAAACTAGCCATCTCAGCGATGTTGGAAATTGGGTCTATACAGGTTATTATAGCTTGCTAGCTACGCATTGACCTGAGTACAAATAGAATAGAGCGATCTCTCAGCTGTCGCAGTCAATAGGAACCAACACTGACCAAGGATGAAAAGCGAAAAGCCACTTAGTAGTGTCTGCCCTTCAGACATTAAATTCAAAACAGTACATATTTTTGGGGCCAATTTAAATGAAAGCAAATGTACTTCATAATTAAGGTAATTGGTTTAGGGTGTTATACTAAGCCTCAGAATACATCTGTAAACTGATGCGCTTTTTTCGATAAAAATAAAGAACATTCAGCAAGGAAAAATCATTTGTACAAATATTATTTGCTAGTGTAGCCTTAGATAATCAGAAAGCTAGTGCAGCAATGCTTGTTTTGCTGATCTAGGTGTTAATCAAAGGGGCTCACAAATTTGCAGTTTGCTTTTGTTTTATTTAGAGTATTTGCCAGTTTTTGTTTTTAAAATTTATCCTACCTTAATGTCACTTGGGATAGAAATAAAGCTATGTAAAATTCTTGGAAGCTCAAAGGCGATGAAAGGTGAAGGAAGAAGTAGCGGAGAGACTCAGTACAAACATTGACAAAATATGTGACGTCAGACTTGGGTAATCTACCTATAAAGTCTGATAGGTTTTAAAATGCTGGTTTTAAAATTTAAAAAAGCTCTACTGCCCACGGAGATATTTTTCACGTATTTAAAAGGGCAACAAAAGTCTGCCCAAAAAGAAGTCATCAGCGGGAAGACAAAGAATAAACTAATTTGAACTCTGTACACTTTGCATATACTCACTTGCATGATACATGAATGCCACCTGCCAGTAAAAACGTAGCAGGAACTTATAACCTGTTGCTGACTTGAGTTTTATTTTGGTAATTTTATTTAAAATTTTAATTCATAAACATACTGCACGTTTTTTCTAGTGTTCAGTAAAAATTATCATTTTAAAAAGGCTGCACTCAGCCTACATGCAAGCATATACACTAGTAAGGTTTTTTCTAGTACCGTGATAATTTGAAAAAATGAAAGTTTTAGCCCAATGCATTTTTTCATGATAAATATCTCAACACTTGAAAGGCCTTACTACTTTTTGACACTTTTTTGACAATTTTTATGATAAGCACATGAAAATTAGTGAAGGATCAAAAAAATGTCAAGCCATCGTACAATGTTATTTTTCAACTTGCAATACATCAAAGAACTGAGTATACTGAGGTGTGGAGCTTTGTATAAAAATAATATTGCTATCAAGTTTTGAAAATACAAAAAGCGATGTTTGCTTTT
Organism: Watersipora subatra; assembly: GCF_963576615.1. Taxonomy (NCBI): domain Eukaryota; kingdom Metazoa; phylum Bryozoa; class Gymnolaemata; order Cheilostomatida; family Watersiporidae; genus Watersipora; species Watersipora subatra. The sequence continues at coordinate 60,103,780 of NC_088715.1, forward strand.
TTCAAACCAGTTTTTATTTAACATCATTGCTGACTAATAGCAGATCCTCTGCACTAAAACACCTAGACCGTCAACCAATGGTTGAGCTTCTACCACATATTGACCAACAATCTTAAATAAAATTATATAAAATTACATTTATAATATTATAGTAAAGATTTAGACTAACTTAAGCTTACCGGGGTTGCTCGGGGCTTACTCAAATTTATTGGGTAATTATTTTTATCATATGTGCAACGCCAGGCGCAAAACTATAATAATATAGTATTTAATACTGCATTAGATCAGATTATACTGTATTATTATATAATGCTGTAGTATACCATACCATATCATATTTTACCATATTATACAGCATGATATTATAGTGTATCGTATAATGTTTTATTTAAACAGTATAAACATTTAGCCGTGATCTGTAGTAAAGAGCTACTATTAAAATAATTATCACACATATTTTCATTCATATATTTTTTTCTTGTTTTGCATTCTTTGAAAGCTTCTATATGCTTTACAACCTTAGAGTAGTGGAAGTAAAACGTTGGCGTTTTAGTAGTGTTGAAAGAGTGCTGGAGGTAAGGTCCAATGTCCAGTTGCAATGTCCAGTTTTACCAGCGGTCACCAACATGAAGCCTGAATGGAGACTACACACACACTAACAATAAACTGTATCCTTACAAGTCATCATCGATGAACAACTCAGAATGGCATTAATATAGTTTTATGACCCAAATCATAGGCAATTTATGGTTAACAGCCTGTCTGAAAGATAAGAAGACATATGAGCTTTTAGTATTTTGCGTTGAAGAGCAGCATCCTTGTTTCTGAACCCTAATAAACATTTCTCAAAGATGCTGGTGTATAACATCCATCATAGGCAAAACAGTTTCTGTCCCTTACTGTAAATTCCTTAGCTAAGCTGTAATGCCAGCTACCTGATTATCCCTGATTTGCCTTTTTAGCTTTCTAAGTACAGTAGATGATTCTACGACATAAATAATTTGAGAGTTTAAATTCCAATGATGCTATGTTAGGCGAACAGCAAAATACATTGCCAAATCCATTTCAATATCTTCACAAACTCACCCCTTGGCCCTTCATATACAGAGAACTAAACATAATTTTTCAATTGTACCACAACTGCAGTATATTTTTGTGTGTTCAGTTTTTCCTCTTTTTTCTTGTTATTTTCATTGCTTGTTATGTTCATTGCAGTGCGTGATTACAGTACTTTCATCGTCAGTTAGAAGGAGAGCACAACTTCAATGTCAATTTACATTGATTTTTTTACTTTTTTTACACAGCAAGGTTTAGACTTTTCTTTTAGACATCGAAAATTCATCTCAGAAGACAAATTTTGCTGAGATGCAAAATTTGTCTCCTGAGATGAATTTTTGCATACAAAAAATTCTCTCAGGAGACAAATAAAACATAAAATTGGAAACTCATCTCTGACACAGCTGGTGGCAACACAAAGACAGAGGCGAAATTATACGTTCTTATATGCCAAATTGCCTTCTGGAACAACTATTCTAACAGTATAGGTTGCTTTTTGAAAACTATTGAAATTTGTATAAAAATATCAGTGTTTGCCTGTCTGTAGTTCGTCTGTCCAATTATAGCCATAAAATTATAGAAACAAAAATTCTGCTTCACACTAAAGTTAAACTCAAAACTTCCAGTTCTGCCGACAGATACGCTCTCAATCACACCACATGTCTAATAAGCCATACTATGAAACAGTTGTACCCATCATACTTATTACATCTGACAATCTTTGGTGTCGTTTGGCAAAAATTACACAATTCGCTTTTCAGTAGCATGCTTGAAGTTTAAGCTTGTGTGGGAGATCACACAAAGAAAAACTTTTAGCGTCGCTTCAGAGGAACAAACATGACTCTTATTATAGTAAACATTTAGACCAGCAAAAGTTACTCAAATTTGCTGGTTACAGAAACTTGGGCAATTAAAAATAAATTTTCCATGCAAAAACCTTTTGATTACCTGTTCAACACAAAAGGTTTAGCAAAAGTATTTATATTTGTAACTAGAAAAGCCTTTAGTTAGCAAATAAAAATTGCAAACACCAAGCGTATTAAACAGTTTATAGTTACTCTTGCACTGCGAAATTGTTCACTTGTTTTGACAAACTTAATGTTTGCCAACAGATGGCTGACTCACACTCAGTATTTTGGAAGTAAAAATTAAAGATTTTGGCATCAAGATTTAATCTAAACTTTCTTGAAATTAGCCAAAATTGCATATTAGTAATTGTTAAGAGTGGTTGCCCTCAATGAAAGTGTTTATGGATTTTTGTCATAAAACAGTGTATCAAGTGTATCAATGTGCTTTAAAAATGACTCGCATGCTGCTGGTTACCTGATCAAATACTTAAAAAATTTTTTACTAGTAAAATAATTTATTCTAGTATATTACAAAAATTTATGAAATACGGAGTAACATGCAGCAAAAATATGTTATAACGTTTTCTGTTTAAATTATTTGTAATTCAGGCTCAATAAACATGATGCAAGTTTAACTGCGTATTCAGAGAAAGCTGACAGGAGCGATATATTGGCTAAGCTTGTCTAAGTTTTCAAGTACTTCCTTTATTAGATTGACTTTGTTATTGCATAAGAGCTCTCGTAATACAAAATCGTTTACGTAGAAAACGTTTTGTGTAACATTGGTAAACGATTGCATCAGAGTTGATCGTAAGCATTGCAAGGTTGATTAATAGGCTTCAAACTGAGAAATGAGGAGCCAGTAGAATTACTAGCTGTATCAATAATATACTAACACTATGACAGCTCTGAACAATAGATTTATAAATAGATTCGTATTTCTGAAACTCGTTGAATAGTTAGATAGTTGATTCGATTCTAGCAGTGACAATCGGAGCAATGAATCGTATTTGTAATTTAAAAAAAACAGTGTATTTTGTTTGCAAGTAACTAATTATAAAAGTTATGAAAAGAAATTTTTTTTCTAAGTGTTAGGTGTAATGAGTTTCTGATAAAAATCATCCTGTGCAACTTTGTTTAAGAGTCTCCCACAATGCATTGTCATGTGTATTTTGTTTAGATAAAAAGTTATGTAATGGGATGTTTTGAAATAAATTTGGTTACAAATTTTTCATTGAGTAACTTAAAATAAAACTGAATTTAATTACTATTAAATTAAATTACACTTAATATTACATTAAAATTGGCAAGTATTGTGAATCCTTGCTAATTTTAATCCTACTTATCAGCAATGTTTTCAGGTATTTTAACAACTATGCTTTTAACTTTTAACTATGCTTTTCAACCTATATATACACACAAGGCTTTTTGGTGTTAGCAATTTTATCTGATGATTATAGCTTTGCAATATGAAACTACTAATAAAATAGTTTTAAAGTAAACCTGACCTTTCATCTTGCTTATTTTTATATACCTAAATTTATGCAAACATGTATAAACAAATTTTAAATGTATATGCATGCTCACACACAATTACCAACTGAGGTGATTTGGTTTTTAGACGGCAAGTTTTGGTGATTTTATATTTCACCTCTTTCAATCTACATGTACTTTACGGCTATGTGTTAAACTTGCTCCAGTGCTTCCGGAAGCAGACTCCAAGGCAGTCAGAAATGACCAAGAGATATTTTGCAGGTTTTAATATGTCATCTGACAGGGCTCTTCCTTTAGTAGGAAGATTGCTATGCACAGCCTGCCACTGACATGTCCACTGACATACCAATTACTACCTTCTCCAATTGACCAGCCCCTTAGTAGGATTTCAACAAAAACTAATCACGGAAAACCAATTCTGCTGTCATTTTTACAAGTTTATCATGGCTAGTAGCAGACGTACGGAGTAAAAGGCAAATATTTAAAAGAGGATTATTCAGTTTTTGCTAAATCATTTGACACAAATTTAAAGTTTGTTCAAAACTTGGAAAGATTGATGAAAAATTAATAAATGTTGTTGTAGAAAAAAACTCACACACACGTCAAATCTGAATTAAACCCTAAATCATTTGGCGTCCTGACAGCTCAAAATCCAGTGATTATTTGAAAAGTGAGCAATAAAACTGACCAGAAGGCACGAGATTATTTTAATGGTACACACCAAGCACAGCGACAGCTAGTACTTTGAACTATTATAAAATTCTACATTCTATCCTGGCATTCTAGTGGTTTGTGAAAGATTGCTAGGTTTGTCAATAAAACGCAGAAAATAAACATCTGCACAAGAATTCTAAACTCAGAAGATTAAAGAGTGACACAGTGGTTAGCAGTATTCGTTTACCAAGCATACTTGCCAAGTTTCCCGGTTCAGCCGAGACCCTCTAGCTTTTTAAGTCAGTCTCCCTTTTGCACAAAATCTCCCGTTTTCCTCCAGCTTTTTCAATAAAAGTAGGGGTTTAATTTTTTTACTTGTTGTTTTCCCTTTGTTGACTAGTTGTGAGCCCTCATCATCATACAAAGTTATCAAAAATGAAACAGATCGCTATAAAACCGTATGTTTGCCATAAAACCTGGGCTATTTATATTTAGCAACATTAATGTCTAACAATTTGCTCTACAGTATTTCATCAATAAACAAAGATTATACACGGAGCTGTGACATATCGTTGGCAAACGATATAGTAGAGTACCTAAACATTGAATAAAATTGTGGAAGGGCATCCTATGTAGGTTCCAATGAAAAAAAAAACTTCAAAAAGAATTTTAGGCTTCAGATTCAACTACTACATTTACCGTCAATCTCACACGTTTTTTCTCAACTACTCGACAAGTATGTTACCAAAGTATTAGCCACAAGTTTGAATGTCTCACGATCCCAGCTTCTGTCAACAGCCAATCATGGCTTTAGAATAATAAATGTTAGTATTATTATAGTGAAGATTATACAATCAACATGTAATAATGAAATCACTAAATTCAATTTAAACTTGGTTCAGAGAACCTTATAGAGAATCAGCAGCAAGTTTTCTGCTGGCGTTGGCCATCGAGAAAGCTCAGCGATCTGAACTTGTTTGCGGTCCTTGGCGTACGTTGTAGAATGTCGCCGCTAGTGAGAACCATTCACAGGCATCCAACGCAACCTGAAGGCATTGTACATACAATTTCCATGATTAAGATTTTTTGGTTAAATCCGTATTTCCAATTATAGTAATGGAACTAATATGACCTTGTTGCGGAAACATATGTTATATCTTAACTCTATGCGTAAAAGTTATTGTTGTCTAGAAGCAAACAATTCTTTAATTTCGGGATCACTGAAGGTACGGTAGGCGCTGAGAACATAGAGCCTCCTCAGGTACCACTGGAGGTCACAGGCACACCACCGGCTGTTCTTGGTGGGATGAGAACCAGGCTTTAGAAGCAACTCTCAGTGAGTCATCAATTCAAACAAATCATTAAAGTTAACGATGTTAACGATGTGTTGTACACTTGGAAAACTGTTTAATAAAGTTGCAAAGATGTTGTAAATATTTAACAGGTTGCTACACTGATAAAAGATTCATTTCTGATTTTATCTCTTGATTTTGCGAGTAATCATAGATTCTATACCTTTTATTAATGTAAGTATGCTGTGAGTTTGTGTCCATCTGTCAAAATTTTGTTTTGAATAACTCTTTCCTTTTGTAGGAAATTCTATTTGTCAGCAACTTTTGAGTCTCCGCTTTTCCATCTCGTCTTTTATCTTATCACGTATTTATTTAATATCTATATTTCTTGACACATTGCTATCCTTCTTAAGACCTAGCTAGCTTTATGTTTTTTTTTACTTTATATCTTCCTGTCTTTCCTCCTTTCCATTTTCCCATATTTCATTTTCCCATTTGCTCATTGCCCTATATTTGCAAAACCTTATTTTTTTTACTCTCCCTGTCCAAAAGAGTCAATATTTTCCAATGATTTGAGTGAACAATTCTCCCACTAGTTTTCCTAAGCCCAACAGTTTGTTCGTTGTTTTTATGCATTGGTCTTTTTCTCTTCACCAACCTTGCTTTAACTCATTGCTCTAGATGAGTTTACTTTTTTAACTTCTATATTTAGCAGACCAGACAACGTCACAGTGTTCACTCATCTTTGAAATGACATTTTCTTTCGCTTAGATTACTGCTACACCTTTTACTATTATGCGTAAACCACGAACAACAACCGCTTACAAATATAAGTGTTGCAACTTAGATGAGAGCATGTGTACTTACAACAAAAGCTTGAAAGGTTCTATAGCATCGCTAAGTATTCAATCACCAACCCTTGCTTGGTTTGTATAGAAATGCTTAAAGCATAACATGCTTGAAATAAACAGGAGTTCTGCTTTCATTTCTTGTACCACACTTCCACCTTTTCTAGCTTGGTTTTGGCTACAGCTACCATTTCCTATATTTTCCATAACACATTTGTGTCTACAGAATGGATCATGAGTGACCACCAAGACAGCCTTCCTATTTACAGCTCCTTGAAAAAGGGGAAACAGAATCGACTTAGACTAAAATGCAAAGATGAAGCTAATTGTTATTTGTTTTCTCAAAATAAAGTTGAGAGAACTAGATACACACAAATGTCAAGAGAAGGTCAAAAACCTAGTTGTATGAAAGTCAGTGAAAAAGCCTAAACCATGAGACAGCATTGTCAAAACAATTTAAAGAACAGTCAAAACTGTGAAAGAAAGAGAGAGAGAGAGAGAAAGAGAGAGAGAGAAAGAAAGAGAGAGAAAGAGAGAGAGAGAGAGAGAGAGAGAGAGAGAGAGAGAGAGAGAGAAAGAGAGAGAGAGAGAGAGAGAGAGAGAGAGAGTGAGAGAGAGAGGAGACGGAGGGAAACGAAGGGAGACGGAGGAAAACGGAGGGAGACGGAGGGAGACGGAGGGAGACGGAGGGAGACGGAGGGAGACGAAGGGAGACGGAGGGAGACGGAGGGAGACGGAGGGAGACGGAGGGAGACGGAGGGAGACGGAGGGAGATGGAGAGAGACGGAGAGAGGCGGAGAGAGACGGAAAGAGATGAAGAGAGATGGAGAGAGACAGAAAAAGACGGAGAAAGATGGAGAGAGATGGAGGGAGAGGGAGAGAGACGGAGAGAGGCAGAAAGAGGAAGAGAGAAAAAAAGTAAAACAGAGAGACATTGAGTGAGTGGGTAAGCGAAAGAAAAAGAGACTTTTTTCGACGTGGTGCATAACCTACTAAGCTAGTTACTTGGCAGTTCTTATCTACCTCTCAAAGGTTTTTGGAGTAGTTAGCATGACTACTTCATGTTTTTGTACTGCTCCATGATAAAACTGTGAAAGAAAGAGGTCACTTCCTATGCTTGGTTAATCAGTTATGAATGAAGCTTTTTAAACATGATGGTGTTAGAAGCGTCATTACAGCATCGAATTTACAAAAAAAATTGTGGATTGTCTTGACTTCACAAAAGCATTACACTCATTTAGAGTTTTGAGCAATTCCAGCCAGCATTTCACAAAGCGGTTGGACTCACGCTAACCGTTTCCCATTTTGTTATCACGGTGCCCGGTCAAATGAGTTGCCAAGAATGAAAAGTACATCCTTTTTGTTATCACTTTATTCATTCGCCTGCTTAAAGAATGCACTGTTAACTGACTCAGTCATTATAACTAACTTCTGGCAATGTAAACTAAAGGTAACTTGGCTAACACCAAAACAGCTTGGTAACCTTGCGACTGCTCAGGACATCAGCAAAGAAAAAGCTTTCTCCATGAAAGCCAAATAAAATAATTAACAAAACCTCTTGATAAATAACAATAGTTGAAGTGAACATCAAACAAATTTTTTTATAAAACTGTTAAAAATAATCTGTAGATATTTCATTCCTATTTCTAATATGACAGATTTTCATCTTTATAGATCACATCTATGCCTGAGTAAGACTCAGTTCTTAGTATGGTCTCCTGTTTATAAGATTTGTATAGAACCGGTTTATGTTGCTAGAGTGATAGTATTTTTCAAGGCTTCTTTATAACTTGAATTTGTAGTCTAGAAAAATGTGTATTATTAGAATCATCATGAAGCAATCAACTCAGTCAAAATATTCTATCGCAAACCAAATATAGCTGTACTCTTTTTGCTTTAGACAGCTTCTAGTGGAAAGCAACTAAAAAGCCTTTGTTTATCCATCGTTTTTTTACGTCCTCACCCTGTTTGCACATGCACTCGCCCATGAAAAGCTGTCATCTTTGTAGAAAACGATCGTCATTCTCTTGATTAATAGTATTTTTTGGTGTTGTTTTGAAACTAAAATAAAAAATTTGCAAAACAAAAGCATTGTTTGCAATAATTATTTGCAGAAGCTTCGTGTTTTTAACGATAAAAGTTGTCCTTAAAGATGGCAGACAACTATAAAATGACGGCACAAAAAATGAAGGATTGCTGGTAAATAAATTTTTAAAGCTATATTTTGTGATTTGCAGTAATACCGACATTTGTTAATTGTACGTCTTTATGCTAAATTGTAACAAACTGTTATAACTCCAGACTCAAAACTTACATTTCGATTTAATTTCGATTTTCATGAGAAATATGCACATTCTATTAGATTGAATTGCAGTTATTCAATAGTGAATTAAACATACATCATTCATAAAACATCTTTCATCCCTCTGCTCATCATCTGCTGCTAACAGGGTTCTTTGGGTTTCAATAGTGTTGTATACAGCATGCTCAGTCAGACAAAGTCAGAATGCATTCTAGATGACACCGATGCAAGCAAGATCTCTGTCCTCTTTGCAATAGTTTTCATCGTCAACCTGTATATCTAATTCTTACTGAGATTGGTTCCCAGATCAGCACAATGGTTGTTTATAAGACATGGCAGCTTGCGTTTACATAAAACTGTACCAACAGTAATTGCGCGATCAAACTATTATGGAAGCTAGAAGTCATTTAGAAAATTGATGTTTGCCACATAAACTAGAGTTACTGCAGTTATTCCGCTACCTTTCCAGTTTTGGCTTTAATTTTCTTCTGAAATATGGTTTTTTGCTCAAAATCTGAAGCCACTGTCAGCAGCTAACAGCAATACTCACCGTGTAGATTTCTATAACCTGTCATTAGTGCTTTATGGTCCATATGAAAAGCAGTCTATGAGGAAAATATATGGCTTAAAACAGTTAACTTGTATATATAATAGAGTATACGATTTCGAGAGGCTCTCAACTTCTATTACTAAAAACACTCATTAGCAGGCTAGTCAGAGTTCTGCATATGTTTTTTGTTTGAAAAAAAACAGTTTTGCGCAAGTATAAGAATTTGATTTTAAAACTTTTTGACATTTAGTGGAAAAATACGAATACCAAATGCAGACCTAAGTTTATCATAAATTGACAGATGGGTGGAAGCAATCAATCATGACAACTTGTTTACCAATTTTTGCAATCAAGGAAAAAACTGTTGATTGTGTATTTTTTTCCGTTCAGTTCAGTAGGAGTTCAACATAACATAGATTTACTTTAAATATTGCAATTTAAAAATTCACAAACAGGAAAATTCCAAAAAAGAGGTTTACTCATAGGAAGTGTTTTATTTGGCACATATTAGTAAGTTTTTATTAGTGTGTTGCTTGTTTTTCATAGACTGTGGTTTATTGAATTGGCTTGATTAAAAACAACTATACAGAGACATTTATGCGCCTATGGTAAAGTACTTATGAGATTCATACTATATCACCAAACTATTTGTTTTATATATTCATGTATCTATGTATTATGTATTTATATATTATGTATTTCAATGTATTTATATATTATGTATGTTCGAACAAACCTTTATAACAACTGACCCGGACTTTAGTTAGTCATATATTTTAGTGTGTTGATTGACTCCGATTTGTTAAGTGCTGTCCGGTACGAGTTATATGACTATATAACTTGAGCTATGACTTATATTTTGGAATCTATAACATCTGCCAAACCAGTCGTCAGCAGTATCAGCCGGTATCCGCCCTTTTTATTGTCTATAAGAAGCCCCAACTTTGAGAGGAGAAGAATTGGTGGTGGAGTCACTCAGAGAGTAAGATCTGATACATATATAACTATACGGTTGCGCTCCATGGTTTGGAGACTATGTTGTTATCAGCAATAAAAGAACTTGTACAAGTACACAGTTGGAGAGAGAAAGTCCAGCAGAATTATCTTCAAAGTAGACATAAACAAGCGTCTGTACCATTTCACTACAATATAGTGGTTAAAGAGAGTTGGTAGTAGCCCTACATCAAGTTTAAATTTATGTGGTTCCATAGCCTTTGGTAGCTCAGTACTTCTACAGCTGAGATGTGTACTTGCTTCAATGTCATTCACTCGACTATAGACATACGACTTACCTATAAATTAAAAGATTATGTCTGTATAACCTAATGTCTGGTAAGGCTGTAGTTTTAGAATGTGACGTTACTCAGAAATAATATGTTTGTTCGTGGTAAGTTCAGTCAACCTTATCAAATAAGGATCTATGTAACCTGCCTTGTTTGGTGAAGCTCTGATCAACTAGCTAAAATGAGCAGCACCTTCATGTTTTTATGATGCTGTTAATTCGCAAGTTTGCATCATCTACAATATGAAAATGGTAAAACCCGCCAGTCAAGCGATTTTTGTTGCTCGAAAAGTTATATGACCTTTTGGGTTTGAAAAAGATAGAAACGAAATGGTAACTGTACAAGAAAATGGGGTGCAAGCAAGACAGGAACTCACTGTTATGACCTCTAGTGTAAAGTTCCTCATTTTTCAACAAAGAGCCCACATTATTCTACAACACGCAAATGCCCATTGAAACAATTATTGCATGGTAACTCAATGTGCACACAATTCCAAATTAGCATCATCCCCATAAGGGAAGCATACTGTATGTCAAACTAACAAAACTCTGCAAGATTTGTCGATAAAAAGTCTAATCCTATTGCAACTGTGTACAAAAACCTCCTTGAGGGCACCATTTCTTATTATTTGGTGTCTAGAAGTGTTTATACAATTACCTTACAGAAGAAATGAAAGCATAGTGTGATATATTATACCATGAAAATGGCTCACAAGTTTGGAAGATCAAAAAGTGAAACTTCTAGTAACAGCGATGCGTACAATAAACTCTCAAAACAAAACCAGAGCTACCATCCAGCCTCTTATGTATGCGAATTGTACAAAGTTTTCTATTAAATTGTAATGAATAGCATTGCTTCACTCCATTATATTGTTTTAGTCTTTTTCTGGCTTTCAATTTTTATTAAAACCTTGGTCAGTAGAGGTCTCAAGAAACAGCTATCTTATCATGAAAATTTTTGCAACTATACATTCACATATACATATATTTGAAATGTGCTTGTTTGTACACACATTCACCTACATGTAGATTATAGTTATATACATGTAGATTAGGGTTATATACATGTGCGATAGTTCTGTTTCATGTGATAGCTATTTTAAAGGTCTACCTGAACAGTATAGACACTCAGATTTAAAAAAAATCATCTTGCTTTTCTGACGGTTTTACCAGAAAGTAGTTTTACAATCAAGTTTCACCATCTCTTAACTTTCTGATGCTTTATTTATTGAAAAATAACCTTGTTCCACATTTTCTTGGTGACCTGCCACTTTTCGTAAGTAGTTAGAAGTTTTAAAGGCTGTTGTCAGTAGTTTGAATGTTTAGAGTAGGAATCTTGTTTTACTTCATATTTCGAGAGCTACTGTTTTTGAGCAATTATATATTTTTTTTATCAGTAGGTTGGTATTTCATGGATTGCTAGGCAGATATTCTTACTGAAACCAGTCTACAAAAACTATGGCTGACAGAGAATATTTTAATGAGATGGGCAAATGTGCATGAGCATGGTGGCAGCTAGAATACTGAAGTTATTAAAATCAATGATGGCAAAGACATTAGCAGAACAGAAGGTTAGCAGATAGTAAGCTTAAAGTGAAAAGAGGAGAGACGAGAGTATTGAATTAAGTGTTATAAAAATCATCATGCTGAATGCGGCATGCTGTTTCTAATCATGTAAAAAACAATTCAAGTTTAACATACTTATGATATTTTTGCTGTAATAAAATGGGAACTGAAGGTATGAAAGTATTTGTAATAAATGGTGGAGATATAATCTTAACAAGTCAATGTAAAAGATGAGGTAAGCGAAGCTTAAGTCAGTCATCTCTACAGAATGACAATAAATGTATGCAAATTACTAAACAGCCAAAAAGATAAAGTGTGGCAGTTTTTATGAAAGTAAAAACCAATTATGAATCAAAATATGACAAAGAAAAAACAAATGTTTTGAATGTGAAAGCAAACAGAGTATTCAGAGAGTCAATGTTCAACTAATCAAACTTATATTGCAGGAAGGTTCAACTGGCAATAAAGGTTAGTTAAGAAGCTTAAATGTGACACTATATGATTTAGTACAAGTAGTAGCGACTCAGCTGGCACAGGCTAAGCATGGTTTTGAGTTTGAACTGTGTGACTCTATTTAAGTACAGCATTACCGTGATTCAAATTGGTCCGGGAGTTGCTTCCACAATGAATCACAGAAACTGTGAAATCCAAATGCATTAGAAGTCATTCCACTTTGTTAAATTAGTGCGAAGGGATTTGACATGAAAGTACTTTGGCATCATGTAAACGCCCACTGCTGACAAATTCAAATTGATTTTAGTTGGCTAAGTTCTCCCTAATGGAAGTAAAAACTTCAGTACATTTCAGCCCATAATCATGCTGGTTGTCGCTCTTCAAACATTCTACTCTTACTCACTATTTTTTGCCTTTACACCAACATTTACAGACAAAACTGGGTTGCTCATACAAGGAGGACAAAATAATTACTAGTTTAGTGCAACTAGTTAGCTATGCGTGAATTGAAAAGTGATCAAGACTAAAAAGCAAGTCTACTTTAACAAGTTTGATTCTGAAGGATACACTACAAATATTGAAAAGTTGTATAGTGCAACTCCAAGTGATTGAACTGACTGGATGCAAATTCGTCAATAGCGGGCAACTCCAAACCTATTTGAAGCATGAGAGCGCAATGATTAAGGATTCCAGTTTTTTTTTTACTTAATAACACTAAGCTCAACTGCAATTCAGAGCTTCAGTTATGTCTACTATAAAAGTGGACATTCCTTGGAAGAATAATTCCTAGAACTTTTATAGATATTTTTAATTTGTATTTCTAGTTGTTTTTTACATGACTGATCATAAGTAACTTTATCATTTGTTGCAAGGTGTTTGATAAGGCTCATTCTTCAAAGTAAAAAAACTTATAGGAAATGTTATTGTAAAATGTTTATCGTTCTGAGTGTTTTCATGCATCAGAGAAAGCTGTGAAATGTTTAACTTAAAGCAGGATACAAACAGATTGGATTTAACAGCTGTTTAACATGTAAACTCTTTGACTGACTTGATTTGAACTAACAAAAGTTTTTTTCACACACGTTTCAAATTAACGACATTCCAAACCGACAAGCAAGCATTTCTTTCTCATCGTAAGCCAAGATGCTGAAAATAAGCTATAATTAAATCTACCGCAATAGATAGTCGAAGCTACTTAAGTTTAGACAAATTTGATGATTAAGAGTTATGATTTGTTTACAAGCAGAAAGGCAGGTGCACTATCGCTTTCTTCTGTTAAGATTGTGAATAACTCATGGTTAGAAATTCCAAGTTAATAGCATCGAGTTTCAACATATTTTAAGCTAAACCTAACCAATCGGCAATAAATATTATTACCATCAATTGAATTGTCGAATTCTTTTAAAAGTAAAAGTTAATTACGTATTTGCATCGATATGCAAATGATAAAAAAACAATAATAAATGTGTGTAACAATTCTAGTCGTACTCAATAGCGGTGGCAAAAACATTCCCTGCCTAGCATCTCATTCAGTGCAAAATTTAACAGAAAAAGTAAATTGAATTTTTTAATACATATTCGACATGTATTTCTGTTAGTTTGGTGTATGGGATCAAACTACATTAAACACCAAGTAGACCGATAATCTGTGTGAGTGATCCTTTGGAGATGGAGTACGATGTTTAATATGTAAACTGATTGCAAGCAGAAACTGGGCATGTTTTAAGAGAATTGTTCGATGAGCATTAGTTGTGTGATCTTGGCTAAACATGTTTGAGTCCAATGGCAAGATAACTCTAAAAATTGGGGTGCATGTCCAGTTGTAGAGAGCAATGTAAGGTCGGATGTCATTTCTGTCACCACCAATGACCTGTTTTAGGAGTTGAACCCCAACTTGTTCTTTTTAGCTCAGGCATTCTAAACCGAAAAGCATATTGGCCACTCATTGTCAACTGGAGTGTCATTCCCACACCAAAACTGTTGAGCTGTCCAATTGGGTATTAGATACTACAGCAAAGTTGGCTAGTTCATCAATCTCATGACTAGCCAATCATCTTGAAAAACTCCTACATTGGTCTGCCGCAAAATGACAAATCGCATGGATGGTATGTATGGAGCAAATGAATGATTAGGTGTCAACTGTCTGTAGCAGAAGAGTGAGATACTTTATATAGTAGTAGGACAACTCTTACTCTAAGATGGTGGCACGATACTTTGAACAGCAGTGAACAGGCACACCATCACATAAAAATTAGGAAGCAACATTTTGAATAGTTTAGACAATTTTTATTTCTTGTGAACATATTTTAATAAAGTTTTTGTTTTGTTTAAAAGACTGTTTATTCTTAAAACGTCTGCCCAGCAACAAATGTTGTTGCTGGGCAACGAAGCAAATTATGTTACCATTTTGTGGATGGTTCATATTTTGATTTACGTGCACACCCAGTTACTGCGCAATATGTGTTTCAACGGACAGTCAAATTTGTTAAAAGTTGACTTGCATCATAATTCACACAACAGTTATTTGGTATCAAAAGATTCACCATATCTTACTCTGCTATGTTGTCGGTGCAAAATAATTATGTGGAAATGTGATTACAAGCTCTTAAGAGTTCAAAAGTGAACAGTAAATCGTCGCTATCACGAAACCGACTTATAATAGAATCAATTTATTTCTCTGACGTAGTCAAATGATTTGGTTATTGTTTTGACACAAGATTTTCTCATGTGAATTGAAAGGCCAATAATAGGCTCAATATAAAACTTCTCGTAGCACTAGTTTATGACAAACACTTTGGGTTTTACCGAAAAGCCTGTATCAAATATAGATGCCCGCTACTTTACAGTTATGTTTTGGCTTGGTCTAATCATCTAGTCGTAATATGATCATGTGACCCATGCTTAATGCGAAACAGTGTGAATAATTTCTTCAGCATTTTTCTACTATCACAAGTGACCAACAGGCTCATCATGTTTATCAGATAATGATATGCACTCCTTCAAGCTAAGGTTAAAAAATTGAAAGAATTTTTTTAGTAGTTTTAAGATATCAGTACTCAAAGTGACAGCATTACAATGATAATGAAACAGACGTATAAGGACAATATACATGGTTTTATTGAATGCCTGAAGGATATTTGTGAAATTATTTCGACGAATGAAGTTGCATAAAAGTGTAAACTGAAACCATCTTGTTCAACTCTGTCTCATTTGAGCCGTGTTAAAAAGAAATTCTAATCTAAAACAGTTTTGTGATGGCGGCGATTAATTGTTCGTTTTTGAGCTTTTAAGAGCTTGTAATCACATTTTCAAATATTTTGCACCCACAACACAGCAGAGTAAGACTGAATATGCTGATAAAAAATAACTGCTAAGTGAGTTTTGCTGCAAGTCAACCTTTAAGGATTTTTTGTAGGGTGTCAAAGTGGCGCATTTCTTTTTCACCAAATTAAACTAAGGATGGCCAAAATGTACAACATATTTAAAGTAGAATAGTTTGCACAATATTTTCTTGCGCATCATTCGCATGTGCCATTCTCATCTTTCACAAGCTTAAAACATTCAATAATATTTGAGACTAACAAAAATCGCTTGACTTGTGAATTTTTGCTATAATCCATCTTGCGGATGGCGCAAACTTGCAAATTAATTGCATTGTGAAAAAATGATGATTTTTATTCGCTCAAACAGCTAATAAAATTTCCAGGTAACTAAAACCACTATTTGATGGCTATAAAAAATAATGACCTGGTTTTGCTGAATTTTTTGCTAGTGTTCGATGTTATTACCATTTATTGTTATGTTGTTAAAAAGAAAAAAAGAGTTATCATGTCCTTGGGGGCAAAACTCCAAATCAATCAAATTTTATAATTTTTTGAGTGATACATGTTGTCAAATTTAATGCAATAAAATTGTTTATCTATCTGTTTAACTAGTTATTTGCTAGATAAATATGCTCTACCGTTAATTAGATTCAATTGTATAGTCTTATGTTCAACTGCTGGTTTACCGAAAAAATATACTTTGCATTTAAAATTTTTGATTTTCTTTCCGCGCTATTTTAACTTTTGAGTTTGAATACCGGTACACAGTTTACTGTATTTTAGGATGAAATACAGTAAATTTTTATTATCACTTTCGGTAATGGCAGTTGTGTTTTTCAGAATTCCATTTCAGAGCTTCTTTTTAGTTAAATTTTAATTTAAGCAAACAAATTGCTTGATATTAGTATTTTTAATAAAAGCTAGGACATATGAGACTAATAATTTACAAGATGACTTTCATGCTTTAAATAGATTTTATAACAAAAATTTACTCATCAGTTCTAATTTATGACCGTGTTGAAAACAATTTATTTACGAACTAGATAGCTATCATATACGTTTAATAAAGTTTTTTAATACTCTAGCTGACTATTGCAGCAGCTTATATTTCAATTTTAAAACTTTATCACACATTTTTTAATATTAAACAATTTATGTATCGGTGATGATCTTTTACATTTTTTGCTAAAATTATTTTGATGGCAGGCATATATAGCAGCCTAGCACTAATATAAATCAATTTTTATTAAATCAACTGTATTGATTATCAATTTATACTATGGATGACTTCAACAAGCTTAAAATACTGTGTCATAAACAAACTAGAGGTTGATGTTGCTAGTGACAGTTCAATTGTTTAGAAATCATTATTTTGCTTCATTCAATGATCTTTTGACAGGCCTAGTCTATCAAGGATAAGCGTCATTCTAAAAAACTCACTTCAAAATGACTAATCTTTGCTGTTCTACATTTTCTAACTGAAAACCAGTAATTAAAGTGATAAAACACATCTTCTTTGTTTTGCTTGTGTTGCATGTTATAATATTTTGGTGTGCGCAGATATGAGGGTGACAAAAACATGATGGTAGTAGAAATTTGGAAGTTATCAGCCCTTGCCACACTAAAAGCAAAGCTCAAAGTGTCTGGAAACATTACATACATATATACCTTCAGTTTAAAATGAGAAAACTTGCTAAAACAATCTGGCATAAAGTAAGTCAACGTGCCTGGAAATGTATGAAATAATATTAATAGGTTCAAACGATGCTGCGTGATATGTGTTTTAACATAATATTATTTTAGCATCAAAATTCTGCAGTTCATATTACCACTCAACCAGACAAAATTAGCCGACATTGTTCAACTGTAAATTTATACGTAAGAAGAAAAAAAATTACTACTAGTAAATCCGTCAGATGGAAGCTTGCAGATTGTTTTATTAAATTCATATAAAACGTAATTCTATTTTCTCTAAACTTTTTATTCTATGGCTTTATGTTTGCACTCAGCGGTCAAAGCTATTTAGGGTTTCTGCAGCAAAAGAAATTTATGGAATAGCTTGAAAAGTCTTTGGCAGCACTTTTTAGTTCAAATTTGCTGCTATTACATTTCTGAAACAGTAGCTTACATTCCTGTGCAGCCGAAAAGTAGTAATTTAAAAAAAAACTAAATATTCACATGTATGCCACTTCATTCATCCTGCAAAGCTTTCCTGCGAAGTTTACCCAAGTGTCACTAAGTTGTGCTTAGTTTGTGACCTTTAGTTTCTTATCCGACAAAAGGCAAGCAACAAATATTTGAAAGCTTAGGTATGTGCATATGCATATTTTATTAGCATCACTCTCAGTTTTTGTATATTTATCCTGATCATAAAGGAGCATGGCGTGATAACATCCGACCTATTTGGTAAGAAGCTAAATGTGCCACATTTTCTGTATGCCAAAAAGTAATCACCAGTTGACGTAAGTTGAAAAGTTGACGCAATGTTATAAAGCAGGGTAGCAAAAAATACAATCCTGTAGCAATAATACACTATTACCAGATGCATCTTTGAAAGACTCACCGGTGTTTTGTCTTTATCTCACATAAATCTAGCGTGGCAATAGCTTCTTTTTGCAAATTTAGCATCAACTTTTAAAATTTGGATTCCTGTTCTTGGTGAAAAGTTTATGCAGAATTTGATGGTCAAACTCTAAAGATGATTTGATGGTCAAATTTTAACCATGACTTGATGTAGACTTTAGGCGACGTCTAATGTCAAGATTTCACTAGAATTTATTCACTAATTAGAATGAGCAGCAAGAGCTACTTTGGACACTGAAAAGATTTGCTAAATTGCCTATTTATAGTTAGACTGAGTTCTCCCAAAGTCTACAAAATGTAAAAAGTAAGCAATAATTAAAAGTTGTCAGATGCTCTTTAGCTTAACTTTCTGACTAAAGAGATTTTTGCTCGTTCTGATAAGATTAATTTATGCTGCAAAGTCTTTTCCCACTCACTCTCAGTACTTTTGCTGTAAAAGCTATGGTTTCAGTTTTGGAGCTTTAATTTAAAGTCTTTTAAAGTCAGCGAAAATTTTGGCACAAAAATCAATAAATTTGACAGAGGGAAGTCATATTTAATATATTTTTAGCATAGTGACGCATGCTGCGAAAGAAAAACGCTTCTGATTTCGTAGTTTGACCATAATGCAGAATCCAATTATTTAATATACATATATATATATTTTATATATACAGTATATATATATTTTATATATATATATTTTATATATATATATATGTATATATATGTATATGTATATAAGTCCTAACAAACTGGATGATGTGTTGGATTTATATATATAAATAAAAAATTGTTTCCTCATCCAGGTTAACCCTTATGGGTGATAATTTCTGCTCTGACTTGGGTGCTCTGACTTGGTCTCTGGTAAGAGACGTGGGAGTTTGAGCACTCGCCTCGAGATCTTAGCTGTTCCCATTAGCGCACTTTTCTGTGACTCACTTGAGCTGATTGCTGTCGGTATCTGGGCATACCACATTTTCTGCGCAAGTGTTATTGCGCTCAGTGCCCCAATGACTACTGCAATTACAGTTGTTCATAATTCTCAGCATTTTTCAATCTCATCTCCAAGAGGGAGATATTTCTCTACTTTTTCTTTTTCTTTGCTGGCTATATTGTAGTCATTGGGTACTGCTATATCTACATTATTATAGTAGCCCCTTTTCTTCTCCTTGTCCATCACCACTACATTTGGTTGGTTTGCTAGGACCTGATTGTCAGTCAGGATGCACATTGACTTCTGTACACAACACTTGCAACATGATTATGACGCTCAGTGTATGCGTTTCCAGTTAGCTGCTTGCATCCACTGATGATGTGTTGGATGGTCTCAGGTGCATATTTGCACAGTTTGCATTTAGCATCATTTCGAGTGTGATATATTTTTGTTTGAAGTTGCATTGTTGGGATCACTTGCTCCTGGGCTGCCACGAGTAGCGACTTTGTATTGGCCATTAAGTTTTCTTTGTTCAAAGCGTTTTATCAGTTTGATTTAATTGTATCATATCACTTTTCATTGTAAAAATTATAGGAAATGTTATGCTAGTCACAATTGTCACCGCAAGAGTAGCCTATTTCGTACTTTGATCTCTCAAGATAACTCTCGACTAATGTATCATTATTATAGAACTATACTCAATCCTTTGCGCATTAATATCATATCAAACAAATACAGTGCATCCTCAGCTACAGTACAACCTACAATAGCTGTCAAAATAATTTGCTTAAAAGTTGACTTGCAACAAAATTCACCTTACAGTTATTTGATATCAAAAGATTCACCATGTCTTACTCTGTTGTGTTGTAAGTGCCAAATATGTGGAAATGTGATTACAAGCTCTTAAAAGCTCAAAAACGAAAAGCCGCCGTAGATTGGAATCTCTTTATTTCGATGACGTAACCACAAAATTTGGTTATCGTCTTGTTACGTATGTTCTCACGTGAATTGAAAGGCCAATAAAAAGCTCAATATAAAACTTATCGTAGTACTAGTTTATAACAAATACTTCGGGCTTTACCGAGGACCCCGTATCAAATATAGATGCTCGCTACTTTACAGTTTTGTTTCGGCATTATTCAATCGTCAAGTCGTAATCTGATCATGTGACCCAATACTGCGCAAATAATTTTTGCAGCGCTTTTCGATTGTCACAGGTGACCAATGGGCTCGTAATGATTATCAGACAATGATATGTACTCCTTCGATCTAAGATTAAAAGGTTTAACAATTCTTTACGGCAAGGTATAAAATATCCGTGCTAAAAGTGACAGCATTACAATGATGATAAAACAGACATGTAAGAACAATAAACATAGTTTTATTGAATGCGTAAAGTATATTTGTGAAAATATTTTGACGAATAAGGTTGCAAGAAAGTGTAAAAAGAAACCATCGCTCACAGCTACATCACATTTGAGCCGTTTTGGAAAGGGAATCCAAACTACGGCGGTCTCGTCTGGCTGCAATTTTTTGTTCGTTTTTGAGCTTTTAAGAGCTTGTAATCACTTTTCCACATATTTTGCACCTACAACACAACAGAGTAAAAAATGGTGAATCTTTTCATATCAAATAACGGTAATGTGAATTTTGTTGCAAGTCAACCTTTAACAGTTTGTCTGCTAACATCACAACTCTCATCTAGAAAATATTGACAGCGGCACCAGATGACATCATCTCTACTTCAGACTTAGGGAATACATCGTTGTCAACCATTATTTATTTTTATATTTGTATTTTTATCTATTTTACTTTATTTAACCACTTTTTATTATTGTTTTCTTAAGCATATCTCTAGAAAAATACAACAATCAACTGTGAATGTGTGAGGTAAAAGCAACGCCAAAATTTAAAAAAAAATTCTAATTAACAAAAATTGAATGTGTTGATTTTATCTGATAGTAAATTTAAAAGAAATGAAATCACACTTGAATTAACTATGCCAAGTGTTGTCATGATGAAAACTTTATTCAAAACAGCAAATCAATCGTTTTCCGTTCCTCCATCTAGCTACTTATGCCAGCATATCAAATTCAACGAAGTAACAGCTTTAATTTGAAATTACTTTTCTTAATGGTTTTATCAATTATTTCTTGTTTGTTACTTAGTGTATGGTAAGCTGCTACACTTTTTAGTTTAAACAAACATACCTATAGATTATATAATACAAAAAAAAAAGTAAATTAGTTAAAACTGCAAGCTAGTTATTTTTGTTTCCTTTTTAGGCAAATACTTAAACCAATAATCACCCATTTCAGTCAGCAATAAGTTTTTTTGTGGAACAGTTTTTGCTGGTAACAGAGGCATCGCCGGGCAAAAAATTACTGTTTCATTATGAATAAACATGAAATTAAAAGTTGAAACTATTAATCAAAGAAGGAATATATTAAATTTAAAATAAAAACTAAAATACTCACAGTGCTCGGCTAGTTTAGGATTCATACATCCACTAAGTCTACCCTAGCGCCTGAGTCACAGCTCTGGCTGTAATTCTGATTTTCATTTTATTTGGATGGTCGACGAAAAAAGTAGAATTGTTTTATTTTGAATGTGGTTGTTTTTGTACCTGGGTAATTTGCTTTTTCATTAACAGATTAACAGAAAAACAGTTTTAAAAAATTTAAAAAAAATAAAATTTGGCAAAATTTTTATTTTAAAGCAACTAAATTTTAATTTATAGATATTAATGAGTTACTCAAAATAGTTTCTACTTAAGGAGCTAAGCCTAAAATAAGTGTTAATAATAGTGACAGACATTTTAGTCTAAAATATTCTTGCTGATAGAGTGAACTCTCGAGCTCCTACTTATTACCCTTGCATAAATTTACTAAAGAGAAAAGAATGGGCGTTCATCCTGATAGTTCATGTGTATATTAGCCTACCCAGGATTTAAAAAGAGCAATCAATAAATACGGCATCTAGCATTCATAATCATTGTCAAGGCGCTGTCAGAAGATCAATGACATAATTTCTGTAAGCTTAAGCCTAGTTGCACCTAATGTGGTTTTCGTTAATAAATTTTGACAAGAGAAAGTAACTGTGAAATTAGCTTTTTTAATATGTTTAACACTAAATAATTTTTATATCAATGCTGTAACATATGCTTTACAAACCATTTTACAAAAAAAAACTTGTAAAATGCCATAAACAAGCCATTTTACAAACAAAAACTTGTCAAGATTTTTCTAATGTCAAAACATACTTTTGAGGTTGTTTGTTAGCTATAGATCAACAGACAGGAGTGCGTGATCACTTAAATAACACGTTTCTTGCCATTTGGTAACCAGAGCCTAAATTCAAATAATACTGAAGAAAAAAACAGACAGCCTGAAAAACGAAGACACGAGTGTGTATTTAAGATTCCCTGTAAGTTTTTGTAGAAAATGCTACCTTGAGCAAAGTTCAGCATTTTATTACAGGCATTGGAAAAAAAAACGATGTAGTTTTAACGAATAAACAAAAATGTTTAGTGCAAAATAATCTTGAGGCAGTGATGAAATATTAACATTAAGCAGAAACTAGAAGAGGAGGTTAAACTTGATTTTACAGACAAAAAAACTGGAAAAAAAGCTATATACTCAGCCAGGGTTTAGTTTCTATTTCTGTTACAAAAAACCTATGAAGTTATTTTAAACTGCAGTAAAAATGGTCCAGATTATGGTTTAAAAAGCATTAAGTTATGGTTTCTCTGCTCGCATAAGTATATCTAACATCTTTACTTATTTTCCTATCATTTAGCATCAAAAGCTTTATATTTGTATTTTCACCTAATTTCCTATATTCGAATTAATTAAGGCCTTAAACAATTTAGCTTATCTTATGAATAAAAAGTGTAGGAAATAAAAAAGTTTTTTCTGCGCACCTAGTCTATCAAAGTTCATAAGGTCATAAAAAT
This sequence comes from Watersipora subatra, assembly GCF_963576615.1. Lineage (NCBI taxonomy): Eukaryota > Metazoa > Bryozoa > Gymnolaemata > Cheilostomatida > Watersiporidae > Watersipora > Watersipora subatra. Next base: position 60,126,902 of record NC_088715.1, read on the forward strand.
AATTTAATTTGAGAGTTTGAATGGAAAAAGAACCCTTGATAAAATTATGTAAGTGTGGGGGTATCATAAATATAGCTAAAGTAGGTTTTTAAAAAGTCTTTTAGCTGAATATGTTTATTTTTGCTTACAAATACGGTACCACCAACCATCTGACGTCATGGAAGTTTAGGTCGAAACAGAAACTTATTGTTTGTAATTGAACATTCAGCATGACTGCTGCATTAAAGTTTTTATTATCAGCAAATTTCAGACTAGGGGTAAATCAAAGTAATCATAGCGAAACTCGAATATGCTGTCATGTGAGCTCATGTGTACATCGCTTTGAGAGATCATTGACCACATCATAATTAGAACAGCTTTAAAACTACAAGCCTTGAGGGTCAACCATGAGAGAAACACAAATATTTTGCAAAGGTTGGATGCATTTTTAAAACTTTTACAAGATGAATCTGCACACAATTTTAGTAAAAGGTATAAAACATATCGGTTTTTTTATCATTTGGGATTTTTTTGATGTTGGAAGTGATCTGATTGCCAGAAAGTTTAAAAATTAACATCCATAAAACTTGATTGTGGTAAAATTGCTCAGAGCAAACAAAAGTGTGAATATGGCGTTTATAACTGCAAAGAAACCAACAAAATGGAGACATCCAAGGCTGCAACTTGATTGCACTAGCCAGTATCAACTATTGCACTAGCCAGTATCAACTATTGCACTAGCCAGTATCAACTATTGCACTAGCCAGTATCAACTATTGCACTAGCCAGTATCAACTATTGCACTAGCCAGTATCAACTATTGCACTAGCCAGTATCAACTATTGCACTAGCCAGTATCAACTATTGCACTAGCCAGTATCAACTATTGCACTAGCCAGTATCAACTATTGCACTAGCCAGTATCAACTATTGCACTAGCCAGTATCAACTATTGCACTAGCCAGTATCAACTATTGCACTAGCCAGTATCAACTATTTCAGTATCAACTATCACTATATATTTGATCCCGGTAGTTTATATTACAATTTTTGTATTAGTGGCGGACATAAGTGAACACATATTTGATTCACCTTTCACTGCCACGAGAGCTTTAAAACTTTGAAGCTTAATCTTGCACAAGCAAGCAGACTCCCTGATCCTAGACAGTGTTAACAACTGTTAATAAACTATAAAAACACTTAGACTATTATAATTCTTTTTGAGTAGAATATAATTTTTTAAGTTTTAAACTTGTAGAGCTCAAAAAAGAGTAAATTAAGTTTCAAATAGAAAATATAGGTTTTTTCACACTCTTTCAAAAAAGTGGTAGTGGAAAACTAAAAGAACATAATGATTCCAATGCACTGAGTCTGATAGAGTGATATATTTGTTATGAACAGAAAAACAAATAGTTTGAGTGTGAAGCTTTTTGTGTTGAAAGGAAGAACCTCTCTAGTTTTGTTTATTTTTGATATTTCATTACCAAAAATTTTAATCAGTGTGCCATTAGAAGCTAATGTTCAGTCAGCAGCAATTTTCCGTTTCTCAATCAGTTAGAAATACTGTCGGTATTTCCACAGCATATCAAGAGATAATACTCTAATCAACTTAAAGCTTTAGCATTATGCTTAAAATTTATATCACACAAAAGATCTAAAATTTCATAATTCTACGCAAAGAGAAATTGCAGAAAATGAAAGCAAAACTTCACAGTCAAGTTTATTCAGACGTACAAACAGATGGAAAAATAATTTTTCAAATTATTGCTGGTTGTTTATTATTCGGTTAAAGGACAATCTTTGCATTTGAACGGAAAAACAAAAGTGCCAAATATTGAGTGACAAATCTCCCACAGTGAAGACTCTATGTAATGTACAGTAAAGAGAAATGATTTGGTATGGAACTGCAGACAACAAGTCCCATAGAGCTTCAAAATGTGTTTATGTTGCAATTGACCAAGATAAAATAGATTACATAGCGTACATATATTCTGCTTTACGGAAAAATTCAACTGAATTAGCAGCAGCACCTTTTGAGTCTCAGTTTATTGACTGTCACTGTAGACTTGTGAGTCTCAGTTTATTGACTGTCACTGTAGACTTGTGAGTCTCAGTTTATTGACTGTCACTGTAGACTTGTGAGTCTCAGTTTATTGACTGTCACTGTAGACTTGTGAGTCTCAGTTTATTGACTGTCACTGTAGACTTGTGAGTCTCAGTTTATTGACTGTCACTGTAGACTTGTGAGTCTCAGTTTATTGACTGTCACTGTAGACTTGTGAGTCTCAGTTTATTGACTGTCACTGTAGACTTGTGGGTAAAATAAATCCCACGATTTCATTTATATAGCATATTGTTAGCTTTATAGCTAAAAAAGCAGAAGTATCAAAAAGCTTTAAAGATTGATAAAAATATAGCTTTTAGCTTTTCAATAATGCAATAATTGATTTCTTTGCTTTCAAGTATTTCAACAGTACATCTATCATTGGAAATTACTATTGGGAATGTACCAGCCTGTTTCGTAATTTTGTAAACACCTATGCGTTTGTAATATAGGTTTAACTGAAAAGATATAGTGTAGTTCTGCTGACTAGGCTGGAGTTTTCTGCTCTTGTCATTGTTTGCTCAGACAACACTCAAAAAGTTATTTGATGATAGGTTCGTTCTTTATTGGTGTCGAATTGCTATTTTAAATATTTAAAAAAAAAATTTGAGCCGACCAATGATTGAAAACGCTTTTCAAACTTTAAAAGCTTTGCTAAATAAAATACAGCAGCTGAAATTAGGATAAAAATTATTTTTGTGTCAACAGTGCAAAATGTATACATACCAAACTTTTGAACAAAATTATTCCGAACATTTTGTAATTATTATTTTACTAGGGTACAAAAAAGTAGTAGATGACTTTTTTTTAAATTGATTTTTTTAGCAACTGATACCTACACCTGACCAAGTAGTAAGTACGTAAAATGTAGATCACATCTCATCCAAAAAGTGTTTCAGTTTATTAAAATAACAATTATTTTCATTGTTAGTAGGCCCTTAAAAAGCTATTTTTGTTACAAGTCAAACATTTTTTTATTCAAGTAACCTTTTTTTGCACGATATCAAGATTTTTGGTGTAGAATACCAGCACGGAAGGCAGCACAGATTTTGCCTAAAGTGTTAACAAAAAATAAGACTTAACGGTGGTGGCGGTTAACCAATCACTGTCCAGAAAAATAAAAACTTTAGCATATGACTGCGTGAAGTTTTGCTTTACCGATGCACTGTTGAATTTTAGACAGCAGATATTTTTGTATTTATGTTATTGAACGCATGTCATTATTTATCTTACATTAGCTAGTATAAGGAACAGGCAGCCGACAAGTGAGGTAATGTCAACTTGTCACTCGTTGCAAGGCTTAATATAAGTACCGGTTCTCTTTATGTTTCAGTGGCTCTTCATTCCTTTTAAATATAAATTTTTTTCTATTTAAATAACGATTGGCATCTGGCATTTACTACTGAAGCTAGTCATGTCACTCGGTTACTTCAATAGATATGTTCCTAAATTCTACCAAACCTATCCGGGTTTTGCTAGTGTTCTTATCCTCTTGGCAACATCCATCTGAATAATATTTAGCTCTTTGAACTTCCAGTCACCTCAGACAGGTCTGAGGTTACACAACCAATCATTGACGAGTAATTTGTTAAAAATAGACACGGGTGCGCATAAATGCAAGTCAAGCGTCACTGTGATTATAATCAAATTAATACTAACAATAGTTACATGAATCTATGTGACAAGATAAAATCATCAGTCCGGGCTTTCTTATCGTAAGTACGAATTTACATCGACTATCTGCGTCAACAGAGTATTTTTGCTTCGACTAAAATTGGAAAAATTAAAAAACCTGATGGTTTCAAAAATGTCAAGTTTGTTATGGGTGCAAACACTTAAAATAACAAAACTTTTGTATTAGCTTATGTTGAGTCTTTTTTAGAGTTTTAAAAAAAACTACGGTATGTTTGCAGTGCGAGTTCTATTTGCTTTTAGTGATGAACTTGCACAAAAACTTAGTATATTTTATCAGAAAGTACCGTATCAGCATTTTTCTATCATTTGCAATTATTTTGAATGCTTGAGGTGATGTAACTGTTAGAATGTTTTAAGATTAATAACTTGATTTAAAAAGAAACTATGTGCCAAATGTTGTGATAGTTGACACTGGCCAATGCGGTCAAGTTGAAGTGTTATGCATCTCTAGTCTGTCGCTTTCTTGCAATTATAGACGTCACAATTGCACTTTCGATTGGCTTAAGCATTTTAATCATAGTTAAATTTTTTTGATTTTATTTTTGAAAGATTCTGACAATCATATAACTTTAAACATCAAAAAGTGATAGCAAAATACCGATATATTCTAATAGTATTTGCTAAAATATTTGTGTCAGTTCATCGTCTCCATTAAGATGGACTTGATGAACTTCATTTTGCACTAACTTGTTTTCCTTTTGTTAACTTTTTTTAACAAAAAGTTAAAAATAGTGAATAGTGGCAAACATGAAATTTCAACAACAACAACAAAAATATTGCAGGGCAAGAAACTGCTGAGTTTAGATGTTATTGAGTTTATAAACCATTTATTACCAGAGTCAGTATCTACCAGACAATAAGGTCTGAATGAATAATATGGACATTTGAAATAATAGGAACAGAAAAACCAATTGCATATCCTTTGGTCAATAATTGTATGTGCAATATGATTGTATTAGTTTTTTATTAAAAAAAAGCTAATTGGGTGTGTTAAAAGGTTAAATAACATTCGAAGTTTATACAAAAGCATGCAGCCCAAGTCCAACACTGAGCACCGTTTTTAGATATTGCAAACTTTTTAAATAAATGGGCACATCATTTGTATTGAAAAGTAGCTTTCCTAATTCACTAGCCTCCTGTCCAACACAACGTTGTCAAACACCTCTTCTAATATAAGCTACAGTGAGACGGTGGTTATATCATTTTAAAATAGTGCCCACTCAAGTGCTGGCAGGAAATATCGTAGGTGGAACATCACGGTTTAATTAGGCTCATCTCGACGTCAAGATCACAGTCTTTGCTTTCACGTTTCTTTTCATTTGAGCTGCTGTCAAGAGTACTTGTGTCTTCTGATTCAGACGCTGATAGTTTCTCATCTGCCAAAGATTCATCACTCTCAAAACCTTTTTCTTTCTTTGCTTTTTTCTAAAAAATAATATTAACAATCATGGATGTAGCTTATGTACAGCGTTATATAAATAGACACAAATAGTAGTCATTTGAGGCTATCTGGCAGATTTCATAGAGATATACGAGCTCTGCATTGCTTCAGTAATCTAAGTTTCCACAGGAATTTTTTTCATTCGATTCGCAACACTGTAGACCATTCAGACTGAGAATACAGCCATCAGACCTGAGGCTATAATTGTGTCTCACATACATGTACATACTTTATAGTTAAAACTCAATAATAATATTTAAGATTCGAGATTAATTACTCCGATTTGTATTATTTTTGCTTTAGAGCAGTCAACTAAGTCGGTTATTGAATAGATAACATAGCAAAAATTCTGATTTTTAGTTTTAATATTAGTTCTATTTATTGCTTTTAATTTGTGAGCATGGTAACAATACACCAACTATTTTAAATTTCCAATACTTTTTAACTTAATAAGAATGTTTAGCTCAAAAAGATCTGAAGAGTTATTTTCTCATACTTCACAAATTTCATAGATGTATTTATGTTGACAACACAAGTTATTTGCCAAAAAATAACCAAAAAATCCTAGCTTACAAATGATAAAATTAAAAGGCCAAATAACCTGCTATTGCAAGTGTTTTAATGCCTTTTGCAATCATCCTGTTCTAAAATGTGTGATCGCTGTTTCGCAATTTGATATTTAATCACTGAGCTTGTATTATGATTAATTATTCACTGCTTTTGCAATAATTGGCTTCAGTTTGACTCGTCATTTAGAATCTGTATAGAGTACCTACCACAGAGCTTTAGTAAATGTAGATAACTACTGGTAACATTGGAAAACCAAAAATCATAATTATGTGAAAGTATCCTTTGTCAATTCAGCCAAAACAGAAAAAAACTAGCTAAGATGGCCTCATCTTATTTTACTATATCTTATTTTATATTGTTTAGTAAAATTTTGGAAAACCTACAATAAAAATTTCAACACTATAAAGAGAACAAGATTTATAAAAATCTTAAAACGTGAAGATTATTAATCTTTTTGGTGAAAATGCACGCATTGATGTATTTTTGATTGGGTGTTATGATTAACCACTTGAATATCAGCTTTTGGCTCAGCAAGAAACTGATTTCCTTGTATCCAGTTTTACTCAAGAATGATTTTAGGCAAAATCGATAAACCTTCCAATGAAAGTATTAGAAAAAAGTAATATTTATAACCATGTACCAGCTTCTAAGTTTGTTTTTAGAATTATTGATAAAATTTGATTGAATAAAATTATTGATTATTTTCATTGTAATTTTTAGTTTGAGATTTCTTAAAGTTTGCGCCTGAAACTAAAAGTCCGTAACAACTATAAAGGATGTTCTAACATGGTACAGTTCGTATGGAGCCTAATCTCTTTTCTGTCTAGTTGTTGCCCTTTGCATAATATATGCTTTTGTAGGCCTTGGCTAAAGTAATAATGATTACTGAACTAACCCTGTTTTTCAACTTTTCCCGGATTTTATATATAGGAAGAATTATGTAGAAAGGCCAGCCAGCGACGATCGTAGATATTGTTGGGAGGATAATGGCAAGATCGCTATCAGGCTGACCAGAGACGGACATAACAACAAGGTAACACACAGCTGCGCTTTGCATGCCCGTTTCTATGGAAATTGTCTACAACAGAGAATATAAGGACCCATAAACCTTGATTGCATATTTACTGATCTTATCAACAAATAATTATATGAGTTTAAAATTATTAACATGCATGGAAGCTTTAGAACATGACTGTAAGTGTCAACAAACACAAAGTCCAGGGCTGTTTATGTTGGCAAGGTTTAAATTGATGCTACTTTAGCATTTAGGCTTCTGGCAAAAAAGCAAACAGAACATATTAAACGCCTGACATCGCATTAGTTGCCAAAAAAATTTAATGCATTTCTTTCAATAAGATTTAAACTATAATACACTTATTTACAGATAAACCTTTTTAAACACTAAGAAAAATAGCAACCATAATTGTCCAAAGGCACAAATCCTAATGAATCGTGTGAACATTAGGGGTTGTGTGCTCTAGTAGAGAAATCGTCTCACTATCACATAGATGAAACTTTTTTTTATAAAAAAAACTGTTAATGAAGGAACTAAACAGCAGCAACAAGCAACTAATTCATCCAAGACAAGCATTACAATCAATACAATCAATACACTTCTAGCAAACACGCTACTTATGACCAAAAATCATAATTGTGTAAAACTATCATGTCAGTTCAGTTTAAACAGAAACATTAATCAAATTTACCTTAGCCTATTATTTTGCCTGTTCTTTGTTAAAAATCGTTTTCAAAAATCCGAGAAAACGTACAATAATTTCAACGCTATAAGGAAAATGGCAAAAGATACTAATAAATATTTTAAATAAACTTTTACAAGCTTTAAGTCGTTTGGCATGAATTGGTTCTGTACCTTGATGAGCTTCCAATCAAAGCGACAAATCCAAGCAAAGAGGCCTCCAAGAAGGTAGCCTCCATACGGCAGCGAACAGGCAGCCAATACGAGCTGAATGTCCCATTCAACAAAGACATAAAGCTTCACATAGACAACAAATGTTAAGAAGAAGATGAGAGCCAGAAGGAAGAGAACCTGCAAAAGATACCGTATTGACGTACAGTACGATGGGCAAAAGAAGATAAATCAGCTAGCTTGATTTTATGTTAGTAGCAACTTTGGAGATTCTCGTATATTGAACTTACATTCAGCCATCTTTTTATAACGAGAGCGACTCGTGGAAGTTTATACTTCATGAGAGCTCCGATACCCAGAGGAACTACAATGACTGCTAGACTTTGTAATATGTTAAAAAATGGAATCTTTATCTCCTCCAGCCCTTCATCTCCTGGAATCGTAGTTCCAAGTGTATAGAGCCAGAGTGGCAGCATTCCTAAAATGGCATTTAATATCTAAATTCTGATTGGCTCAAACTTTATGAGCTACTTATGAATAAAAGCAAGAGTGCTTAGTAGGAAGCACTAATCAATATTCAGTAAATATTAGAGACAATTGGTATTGGACAGAGGTTTTTAACAGGTTATCTGCTGCCTAGCCAGTTTATAGTCGTCCAATTGTGAAAGTTGCATATTAAAATCTATAATCAACTAAAATACAAAAATCAACATTTTTGTGTAACTTTATCAAGTCCATAAGAAATACATTAATTCCACCAGCTTAAGGACTAAACTCTCGATCATTTTTACAGAATTTCAAAAAAGCTTTTGTCTACGCGTCATTTAAAATAGGGCACCAGACTGCATAAACTGGTCACTGCACTTCACCAAAAGATGCATTCTGTTCAAAATGTAATGAAAGTTTTAAAATATTTTAAATATCTGCTAAAGATACTTTTTTTCATTTCTTTAAGAAAATTTTTTACTTAGTCTTATGCAGATAATAAATTTTGTTGATATTATTATGTATTATTATATATATTGATTTATTGATATTTATCATAGTTATGTTAAAGGTTTATGTTAAAAATATTAAAAAGTAAATATTCAAGCTGAAAAAGATATAAAACAGGGTTAAAAAAAAATTTTAAATTTAAAAACAAAAAGCGTACATTGTATCAACCACTTCAATATATTATACAATTTTACTTGTATACCATTATAAATTGTAACTAAAATTAAACACATATCGAAAAATACCTGAGAAGTAAGTGTTTGGTCGTTAAAAACCACAGATTTCACAAAACTAAATTCTAACTTGCTTTTCAAGAATAGAATAAAAGTTGCGAGAGACCACTAGGAAATCAAGGCTAAATAATAGCAAGCGTGCTGAGCATTCTCCTTTTCTCAAACCAGTTTTTTGAATTATATAAGAAAGAAAAATATGAAGAATTTCTCAAAGCTGGCTGTAGATGCATACAAGTAACTTGACTAACCAAGAGAAGCGATAGTGCTCAGGGTTGTCATGGTTACACTGAGAGACAAGTCACCATTGGACAGCTTTGCGTAAATGTTGCTGGTTCCACCTCCAGGAGAGCAGCCAAGTGTAAAGAATCCAAGAGCTTTACCTCCTGTGTATCCCATTAGCCAGATTATTCCATAGGATATCTGCAAGTGCATATAAATAACCTTTGAGTTTGTGAATACTATAATATGCACCAGTGTTTTATGCTGTAAAGTTATGATTTACAGTTAACGGAGACACTATGCCCAAATTGAGTTTTTTTTTTTAAATACCGATTTATATAGAATTGTAAGCAGAAGATTGTGCTCTTTCAAGAGTGTATAAATTTTATTATCAGAAACCAATAAAAACTTCATAAATAAATTTTATTGCATGCAATAAAAATTTAATTAGAAAAACCACAAAAGTGCAGCCCTCATGACCTACTCATGTGCATAATCGATTGCAGTAAATCTTGTGGTAAACTGCAAGTCTGTATACCAACTGAACGCTTGCCATGTGGCCTATTCAATGGAACTATTTTCACTTTTTAAGCAACCAATAAAAAGTGATGCGTATTATAAAAGTCTGTGTATGTCAACTTTCCTGCAGAATGAGACACTGGCCAAGACTAAAATGTCTGATGAGTCAAGGCTGTCAATGTTTTAGTTACTTTTATTAATGACAGCATCTAGCAAATATATGGTAGTTGCTACATTTTTGCAACAAGTTTTTTTTATTTATGTAACAAAGTATTTAATTTGATCAGAGAAAAAGTAACGAGGTGAAGAAACATTAGCATATCAAATTGAGCTGTGAGCCTTGTTAGCAGATGGTAACTCAAGACAGCCTAAACATTTTGTTAGTGAGTATACAGCGGGTAATTTTTAGAGACCCTCTAAACTCCTTAACATCATTGATCTTTTGGAAATAAACTAGAAAAAGTTCCAGGTATTACATGGGCGGTATGCTATCTATTTTTGAGCACGTGAAGACAGGAAATCGGGTAATTTAATTGATAGCTATTATGAAGCTTTTAATGGCTTTTGATTTGTGACAAAAAATCCTACTCTCTCACTGTGTGGGTTTGCGGTTATGGGAATCACTAAACGTTTCTACTTCTTTGGTCAACTATCTGTAATTGTCAACCGGCCTAAGTAATGCCCCAAAAGCTTTAAGCGTGATCATTTTAACAGATGTGATGAATGTGCTAACAGTCATTGACAGCTTGGCTATCTTAGTATAGTAGAATGAATTGCTGGATCGTTGCCCCGGAGGTTCCAAGATCAAATCATTTGTTATACAAATTCTTTTTGTGCCAAATTTAACTGCTATAACTAGACAGATAAAAACTGAGAGTTATATGTAATTTTTCCAAACTTCCCATGCTTCGTGCCTTCTGCCAGAACGCAAAATAAATTTTGATTCAAAACGATCTGGTGCCTGAGAGCCAGCCTCATAAGCCTTCAGCTGTAGGTTATCTGATTGAAAATTTTAAAAAATCCTAAGCATACCCGAGCTATAGGCTAGTCAAATAAAGTGTATTAAGAAACAAATTGATTTAAAATTTTACATTGCTGAAAAGAACTGTGTAGTATAGATAAAACAAAATACATAAATCTTACCAGAGGCATGATAGTAAACTGGGAAATAAGCGCTATGACAGGTGCTTTTGGTTTCTTCAAATGTTCTTTGATTGTTTGAAAGTTGAGGTCATTCCCAATACCCAGCATCACAACAACAACCTGCAAATAGAAACATATTCTACTCAGAAACTAGCAAAAAAGAGAGGATTCAGCGCGTCATGTGTTTAAACCGTTTAAAGCGACTAAAACATTATCAATTTTTGTCGATTTTAATCTCGGACCATCTTGGAATTCAAATTGCATCAAGCATAAAAATCTATCGCAAATGATAGAAAAACCAAGACTTTCTGGTAAAATCAAGCTAAATTTTATTTAAGTGTGTTGTTAATAACGCTGTGACTGTTGTATTGAGCAATTTTACACCAGCTGCCCTTCCTGACTACCCAGAATGATGCTTGAATCACTGGCTGCCTTGTGTAACAATCACTACACAGATAGTTTGTGGATACTATCAACAAAGGCCTGTATTTTTTTCACTTTATATGCGTTTAGTTGATACATGTGTCGTTCTGATGCTTTGGTCTGCTTGCAAACTTGTTGTATGTTAAATAGTCATTTCCGCTTCAGCTATACGTGCAAAGCCAAGGTTTGAGCCTATCAGCAATATTTAGCAGAATTTTAAGCCTGGTTTCCATATACGCCGCAAGCCCTGGCGACAGCACCGTAGGCTATCAGCGGTGAAATGTGAACCGTTGCACCGAGTACCGTCGATAGTTGCCGGCGGCCAACGCAAGAGTTCAGCATTGTTCAACTTTTGTGAAAAGCTGCAGGCAAAACCTTCCCAAAATGCATTGTACAGGTGAAAGTCAGCATTATCGAAACGGCATGGCGATTGAACATTTTATGTGATTATTAGCTATGCAGCTTTATGTGAACCGGTGCAGACAAGCCTATCGTCGCAAGCGTTTTGCTGCGCAAGATTACCACCTGTGTCTCGCAATCGATATGAGAACCAGGCTTTTGTCACTCAATATCTCACGACAAAGTTGAAACATACAGCAATCAAGAAATAGTACTATTATAAATAAAAAAGAATACACTCTTTCAAAGAAGTAATGTGCTAGAGGTAACTGAAGAAACATAATTGTTGCAGTACACCGAGTCTGGTAGAGTGTGTATAAGTTTATAGATCGAAAAACACATAGTTTTAGTGTAAATTTTTTTGTTGTTGTAGAGAGGCTTTCTAGCTTTGTTTATTTTATTTTTCATTATCAATCATTTTCATCAAGATGCCGTTAGAGACTAATGCTTTTTCAGCAGCCAATTTACATTTCTCGGTTGGTTAGAAGTGCCCTTGACATTGCGGGGATGTCTCAAGACTTAAGAGTTCCATCGATTTAAAACTTTGAAACTAAACCCAAAACTTATATATAGTGGCTTTTAATCCGGGCAATTTAAAAGTGCAGAAAGAGAAAGTGAAACTACGCAGCTGAGTTTACGTGGGCATAGAATCAGGTGGGAAAACAATTAACCGAATAATCTCGTATTAGGCTTGAAAGTGTTAAACAACATGAAAAATAAAAATGATTTTGTTCAGTTCACCTTTAATAAGTATATCCTTGTAAAAGATTAAAACTTTAACTGGGAAGTTCTTAAGGCACATGTATGTCATTACAGTGGCTGCTGGGGAGAAAGCCTCACCTAAGGGTTTCTATAGATTTACAATACATGTATTTGTGAAAGATCTTAAATGATAGCCGATTTATATCAAGCGTGAGAAATGTTTACCAGACTGTGTAATTCATTAATTTGAGTGAACTACTTATATAGCATGAATGCCTTAGGTAAGAGGGCAATGTTATTCATCTCCCCAAAATCTTTCATCTTGTTTTGGTTGAGATCAATTAAGTGCAGGCCCAGTACATAAGTTACAATAGCAGCAGCCTTGCAAGTCTTCGCACGCTCTTGTGAGTGCACCGAAATCAGGTTTCAATATTATGGTTTCAAAAGACCATTTTTCTAAACTTTATAAAGAAATAACTTTTCAACCTTCAATTCATTCTGAAAAAAATACAGAACTTTCTTAGCTAGCCTATAATTTACGCAACACCAAAATAATTGTTGCCGATTTGAATTTTTTTGTTATTTATGTAACATTCCTACAAGTATATATACACTAACAGCTTGAACAAATGCGCCATTGTTATATTACCACGGTGACACAATATTGAAAGTTTTTTTGGCTTTTTTATGCTAATTCAACTTATTTTTTGCATTTTTAATTTATGCAACATCAACTAAATCGATGTAATTTTTATTAAAAGCTGAACAAAAATTAGAAAGTAACAAACTTTGTTCAGTTTCAAAACTATTAAAGTAGTCATAAACTACACACTCATACATGCAAGTACAGAAACAGTGTGTGAAACTATTTACTTTTATCAGCTTTAAAAATAGACCCAGTAAAAGCGTCATCAAAAAGTGTCTTCAGTAAAAAGATTAGTACTGGTGATTTTAGACAATATCCTAAAAATGTTTTGTTTATGGAAATATAATATAATTTATTTAGTTTTAATTTATTTTTGTCAAGTTGATAGGCAACTAGACAGCTATAATGAAGTTGATTTGAATTTGTCATTGGTCTGTACCTCACTCGCACCAGGCGTACTGACCAATTACACATTAGGTTAAAAAGTCATAACTCGTGACTAAAAACAAACCCTCCATTAACTACAGTCTTTATAAAAGAGTGTAAATTTTAAGCTCCAATTTTGTTGTATATCATTTCCAAGTAGCGAAGATTCTCTGAGCAATTCCAATAAATAAATAATTTATAATGCTTTGTAAGGTATAAATTTGGACTCGTAACAACTCTTTTGGTCTCTCTTTTTGCTAAAAGCTAAACTAACGTTAGATGGTAAGTCAGCATAGCTGCATCGACTTACCCATATTATGAAAACAGCAAACTCTCAATTCAAGGAGTTTTGCTAAACGCAAATTTTTATTGAAAGTGTCATATTCGTAAAAAGTAGAAACAACCTGTGCGCATGATGCACAAAAAATGTCGTGCAACTGCAAGCTATTCCATTTTAAACATTTGTCAACATTTAGTCATTTATATTTTAAAAGAGTATTGTTTAGCAAAACAGGAATGTCCCAACTATGACCTCTGGAATACTACTTTGTATCTTGATAATAATGCGTCCGCATCGATCCGCAACACATGCATGTTCATCGGCAAATTTATCACATGGTAACCCAACGCGTGCACTATTCCAAATCAAGATTGCAATGTTTCTGCGTCACTTATTTCTCACTCTTTCAATGTAGATCACAAAAGTATTATGTAATATGTCACCGAGCCCTCACTTTAATTTTCATGTTTGTCAGTCATGTGACCAAATATATATTATGCTGCTTCATTTAAAACACCTAAAGTCTGGCTGCACAAGTTACAAACTAGTAGTAAGTAAACTCTAGCAGCCGGTGGTTGTCTAAAGAACGAAAAGGTAACTTTACTTTTTAATTGTTGATCTTTTATTATTTGCATCAATATATACAAACATAATAAAAATTGTGCTCTTATTTGTATTTTAAGTGGCTTACCTTAATTTAGTACCTACAGAGTATTATAAATTTATCTTGCATATCGATTTATTATTCCTTATATTTTATCTGATTACCGTTTTTACTACAGGTTTCACTGTGTTTCCATTACTATACTTTGCTATCAAATACGTATTCAAGTGAAGATGTATTGGAACATAGTCAGACTATGGGAAACACTTCATTAGACAACTCGCACATACACACACCTAGAGGCATAAAAACTACATGTATCATCCGAAGAATGGAAACCTAGTGATATATAAGACATGTTTTTGAGGTTAACCTCTTTTGTCACGCACGATTAGCTTCTATTTAAAAGCAAAGCTGACTCATTTTGGTTCCTTATTCATTTTGAAAGTGTTGTTCTCAACCCTTTTATTGAAAAGCAGCTAAACTAGTACATTTTGGTGTCAAATGACCATGCTAGTATAAAACCCGACCACCTACTTGTTTGGTACAACAACCTCACAAACCTTCCAGAATATTGCTCATTTTACACATATGCATACGGTCTTTATCACTAACTATTTGACTACTGATGCTTTGAAAGATATTTTGGGATAAATTGGGTAGTCAAATACAACAGTACGTATGACCATCCCTAATGTAAAATACAGCAATGAAGGTGTGCTGGCAAATTGTCAGGGCTGTCTCTACGTTAGACGCAAACTTTTGTGGTCTGGGCGCTCACTGCAGCAGTTGAGCTTTGCTGGCAGGTTCAGTAAGATATTCAGAACAAATAGCTGTATGGAGATTTAAAAGATTGCAAAGGCAAAAACATAACTGATATTCGTGACGCGTTTTTGAGGAGCTAATGGGTATGTACATGTAGTTATCCGTTTATTTATTGTAAGCTACATGTACATTTATACATTTTTAATACAGTTTTAATCATTTTCAAAGGTTTTATTTTTTTGGTTTTGAGTGTTTTGTTAAGTTAACTTTTATCAAGCACAAAGTTAGTCAATAACTTAAATTTGTTACTCATTAGTGTTTGTCTTGATGAGTTAACAAGTTTAAGGGTTGTGATTGAACTTGCACAACATTTTAGTAGATTTTCTCAGAAATTATTGGTCTTTTTATAAATCTGTGATTGTTTGGTTATATTTGAGGTGATCTGACTGCCACGATGTTTCAATAATAAAATTAACAAAATTTTATCATGGCTAAAATGCTCAGAAGAAAAATATGTGGGAAATAACGTCACTAGTTGTGATGGTTGTGATAGTTGGTATCGGCTTTTGCGTTCAAGGTGCCGAATTGTGCGTCGATACTATGTCGGTCTCTCTACAGTTATAGACGTCATAGTTGCACTTTTGCTTTATCTGAGAATTTTGCACGCGATTGAAATTCATCGATCTTAATCTTGAAACATCTTGCAAGCCGGACTATCCAAAAATCAGAAAACAATCTCAAATGATAGAAAACCCCAATTGGCCTTTCGTACAAAATCTCTTACAATTTTGTGCAAGTTTTTCTGTAAGAATTAATAACGACTGTGAATAATAACACTAAATTAAATAAATCACGGACAATTAATGCCAAAAAGGTTCAGTTCATTATGAAATGTACAATAACTAAATTTCAAATTAAACTTCTATAAACTCGCTGGAGGTGAGTTATTCTATCTTACCAAAGCAGTGACTGATATTCTGTAGCCAAGATCGATCCGTCTCCACGGTTGAATAGATCGAAGAAGGACTTGACCAATATAGGCATCGCTGTCACTACTGTTGATTGAGGTGTAGAACTTTAAGGTAGAGTAGCCAATGTACACAGCATTACCTGAAAAGAACCGCACCAGCAATTAAAGCAAATTATACAAATTTGAGCACGTATGTTTTATAGTTTAGGGTTATAAATAGAAATGGTGTTCGTTAAAAAGTCCATTATTTATAAATTTAAAATTGTGTTTAAATTGGCTCGCCAATTTTTAGTGACCTTTCTTGAATATTTTTTGTCATGAATTTTCATCCACTTTTTCGAAAATCAATAAACTTCATAAATAGTTTTCTACGCTTTGTAATTGGCTAGAAAGTCATAACAACGTTTGTTAGGTCACTAGCTTGTCAATCTTTTTGATAGCTATTATTCCAGTTGGCAAAGGGTCTGGTTTGAATCCGTTCTAACTATTGGTAACTTTAGCAAAATGTATTCCGGTTTCTGTCATTGGTTTGTAATAAATATTCTAATTGTAGTATCATTTACTGCAACTTATATAATTAAGAGAACTAAAGGGAATTGGCAGCTGCCAACATTGGTGTAATATAGATATAAAACAACACTCTCCTTGCAATTTAGGAGCTAAGACAAATTTAGCCATTTATAAAGGAAAAATCCTGGTGAAACCTTAAAGGAAAGCAACTCAAAGTCGAAAGTAGTGCTAGTCAGAGCAGTTTTTAGTTAACCTAGCTAACAACTTAAAAGCAAGGGTCTATTTGAAAAGAGCAGTTACTTCAAAAGTAAAACAATACTTAACCGGAAACAATGAACATCTCATAAGCTAAAATTTTTAACCATTTGTTTATATCTCTAAAGCCAAGCCAGTTTTACTGTTTAACCATCTGGATTTGTACACACTCACAGCAGTGACACGTGTTGGACTACATAATAAGAACACATCATCGCCAACATCTAAGCATTCTCCCCGATAACGGAAGTGGATTGGTCGGGGGTTGGTCGAGTGGTCATCTCATGTTGAGATAAAAACTTGGTAATTCGACAGAAAGTAGTCTCCAAAGTTTCCCTCGTACCATAATAAAAACATACTTATCAATTTATCAGAAGAGATAGAAACTGTAAGCTATATGCATTGTTTCGATTAAGTTTACGTCCATGATTGCGTCAAACTTTCACACTTTATTCCCACGATAATTTAGCTCATACTAAACAAACACTTTAATCTGTTAAGAGATTTGTGTAAGACAGCTTTGTACCAACAAGGTAATAGATCATTTTCTCGGGAGTTAAGGTGAAATAGTGGTGAGAGTAGTGTGAAAGAAGTAAGAAACACTGTCGAAACTTTTTGCACGGTAAAAAAACTTTAATTTTGTTTACATTTTTTTAACTCGTGCGCAACAGGCTAGTTTTTGTGCGATCTACCTCAAATACCAGTCATTTTTCAGAAAAATGTTATAATTTAACTTAGTGCTTCAAAAAACTGAATTGAGATAAGTTACCCATTCATTTTTCAAAATAACTAGCCAACTCTTTCAAATGGCATAAAATTCAGATGAAGCCTTCATATTACTTACAAGTACACATGGATCTCCAAAAAAGTAGTATTAGAAAATTTGGTTTTCAAAAACCTTTACTCGCTGAAACAAAGTTGAACAAAATGAATAAAATAAAATAAATTTAGCTAAGATTCTTGTTTTTCTCCATACAATACAAAGTTACAAATAATATTTTATGTATAGCAGTTAGTCATGAGTGAAAAGATCGTGAAACTCTAATTTCATACCTTTTCTTGCGAGTATCATCCTTCAACCCAAATACAGCAAATTTACATGCCAATATAACTCAAATGAACTATCATAAACTTGTTTCAAATAATAAAAAAGGTGTTCAATAACACCGTTATTGACTTTTCAGACTTCATAGGCAGTTCTAAACATTAATATGACTCTATCGAAAGTGAATGATAACTTACATCTGACTACGACTGACTACCTAAAAATTACATTAATATCTTTTATTATTATTTATTTAATGATTCAAATTGGCAAAATTAAAAGTTAATAAAACTTTTCAAATAATGCAAATAATGTTTTAATTTGATTTATATTTATGCTTTTCACTGTCTTACCATTTCTGAATCTGCATAATTACTTCTGGACGTGAAAAAGAATTGATCGCTATTGATAAGATTTAAAGTCGCCATAATTGTTTCTAGTTTTGGCAGACCTTGATATGGGTTTAGTATTTAGGTTATAAATAATGTCAGAGATATCATTGAGACATATTTGTAAGTTTTTGTGATAGACCAGAATTTTTAATTTGTAACTAATCTAAAAAAATTTTCTATATTTTAGAAACAACTGTTCACGTAAGGGTTAAATTTCCAAGGCATGATATTTTGCGCCGGTCGCCTAGCTACGATCAAAGTTTGCGAGTTAATTTGGGATGGTTGCGAATGAGTTAAAATATGCTTTTAAGTCATTGGAATAACCTGCTACGGTTTACTGCAAAACTGCTGAATCTCTCCCATAATTTTTGAAAAATAGGCTTTGACATTGATTTAGTACTGCAATTGCCAGTAAAGGCTAATATGAAGTGTTTTGTAAACTCTTTATGTACTTCATGAGAAATTTTTGAATTGCTATTTATTTTGATGAAAGAATTACACTAACTTATTTTTTGTTGTCTTGGTTATACCCCAGATAGTGCAGTTCCTGTAAAACTTTGTGGTAAATTATGCTACATTGTACCATTACCTAATTGTTCAATAAGGAGAGGAGAACTCCAAATAGCTTTTAGCCTAAATGTGGAAAACTTCAGAGTTTCAAAAATGATTAATGCTTTCTCAAACTAGAACCATTGCACAGCATAGAAATTTTTAATCAAATAGAATATATCTGGAGTTATCTCAATGTTTTGATTATGCAGATAATGCGGATTTTAAACTGCACGAAAATTTAGTTCTGTTGCAATAAGTATTTCAATAGACGTTTGCATGTTACAAGTTAATGTGAACACTTTGTTGAACAAAGATATGTAATTCTCTGCTAGAGGTCATATTGCCACATTTCTGACTTGCTTAGCACCACTCTTTTGGAATAAGAATGACAGAAGTATCCAAAATGTTTAAAGGTTGACTTGCAACGAATTTCACATTACATTTATTTAGTATCAAAAAATTCACCATGTCTTACTCTGTTGTGTTGTATGTACAAAATATGTGGGAATATGATTACATGCTCTTAAAAGCTGAAAAACGAACAGTTAATCGTAGAAACACGAAACCGCCGTATTTTAGAATCTCTTTCCAAAACGGCTCAAATGGGACGTAGTTGTTACAAGATGGTTTCTGTTTACACTTTCATGCAACCTCATTCGTCGAAATATTTTCACATATATACTTCACGCATTCAATAAAACCATGCCTATTGTTCTTACATGTCTGTTTTATCGTCATTGTAATGCTGTCACTTTTAGCACTGATGTCTTATAACTTACCGCAAAAAATTGTTACATTTTCAAACTTTACTTCAAAGGAGTACATATCATGGTCTGATAATCATGGCGAGCCTGTTGGTCACCTGTGATAATCAAAAAGTGTTGCAAAAATTATTTGCGAAGTATTGGGTCACATGATCAGATTACGACTTGACAATTAGATCAAGCCGAAACATAACTGTAAGGTAGCGAGCATCTATAATTGATACGGGTCTTCAATAAAACCTGAAGTGTTTGTCATAAACTAGTGCTACGATAAGTTTTATATTGAGCTTTTTATTGGCCTTTCAATTCCCGTGAGAAAATCACGTGACAAGACAATAACCAATTTGTAATGAATCCGTCAGAGAAATAAACAGATTCCAATCTATGACGGCTTTTCGTTTTTGAGCTTTTAGGAGATTTTAATCCCATTTCCACATTATTTGCACCTTCAACACAACAGAGTAAGACATGGTGAATCTTTTGATACCAAATAACTGTAATATGAATTTTGTTGCAAGTCAACCTTTAACAATGAGTAGCTTGGGAGGATTTTCCTTGCGCATCATTCACAAGTGTCGTTTTCATCTTTTACAAGAATGAAAAAATTCGATAAAAATTTGTGAGCACAAGCTTTAGATTTTTTTTACTAAATACCCTGGCAGTCTAATGTATCACAAGACCATCAAATGTGTAAATAAATGCCAAGTAATAATTATCAACACAATTATTTGGAAATGCCTGAAGGCTCTCAATTAGCTCAGGTGTTCGAGTGTCGGTCAACCAAGCTGAACGCCACACATTTGAATTCCTTTTATGGCAACCTCTAATTATGATTTCAGATGGATGAATAGACACAGGTCTTATTATGGTTTGCCTTGACTGCAAACTAGAAAGTGAGTCTTAGGTTAACAAGTAGGAAGTGACATAATTGCATAATTTGGTAGGCTAATTATAGAATATAGTTGCCAAATCTGCACGCAACAACCATCTGGAGGTTCCTGGCAATCATGCAACAAAAATTCATAACAGGATAAACTTGAAATTGCCCTCTGAATGATGGCCACGGGATCTGAACTAACATTCGCTTATCAAATGGCGAGAGTAGCATGTTGCACTTTGACACTTGTTATCAAGTGATTACTCACAATTGGATCGAAAACCAGTGCACCAGCTATTGTCAAAACACGTGATTTTTGAGCATGGAAATTTTTAAATTTTCAACTGCTGATGCCTTTTTATAATAGCCTAATCAGTGTAGTTTGACCTTACACATCGTGTTCATCACATTCAAAAATATATTGGAAGATCAATACGATGCTGAAGGAAGGTAACGTATACAATTTTTATCAATCATATAGTTGGATCAGCTTTGCTGCAAGCAAATATCTATAAGAAATATCTATAGCAAATATCCTATGTCTATTGTTTTTGTGTGAGCTCTGGTGAGCGTGGCCAGGGCTTTACAAAGTCGGTAGAGCTGAGATCTTGTTCTAATCAGCAATTACCTAACAATTCTCAGTCAAACAAAAGTTATCACTAAACCACCTGGAAGTGCTCACGCCCTAAACATTAGTGAATGGATTACAACATCACAGCCACTCTATTATTCAATGGAAAGGGTATACACATTGGTGACCTGAGGCAGCGGTGCTCAAAATGACACCACTGAAGGTACTATTTATGACATGCGCTGCCATGCATGGTTCTACACAGTCAGGTATTGCAGCACAGTATGCACGTAACAAGATTTACAAATTGTATGTTGTGTTATAATACCAAAAGTCGCTATATTTTACTAATAGCTTTGGTAATTGTATTTTAGCTCATGAAGTCACACATTTATGCATTTTGAAACTATCCTTTTGAATTCGTTAGCAACAGAATAACTCTTGAACTGGCGTGCTGGGAACTTCTGAGCTTTTTCTGAACTAGGAAAAGCATGTCTAGTGATAACAAGTTCAATAAATGAATCACAATTGGTGTAAAAGACTTATTTACTAGGTGGCATCATGATGAATCACACTTTAGGATCACTAGAAATGCTTGGTGAATACCCTGAGTCAAAAATCTGTCAGAACATCTATTCCTTAAATGATTTACCAAATAGTACAAGTGGCTTCATGAGTTAAACAGGTTCCTTAAGTATTCATATTTTTGACCCTTTGAACTTTTACTTTGAAAAGTATAATTGTAAACACTGGCAAAGAGCCCAAGCATTGACCAACAATTGGCAGCACTGGCCTTGTCAGCAAAGAAACGTTGGAAAGATTATTGCTGTAATTTTGCTAAGAGGAGAAATGCAAACCACTCCCAGGTGTGAGCTATCCTTCTGAAAGAATAACATAGGGAAGTAATTTCTCAAACTTAGTAAATTGCTGACTGAAAGCAACCAAACAAAAGGTTATTCATGCAAAGAAAGTGTTGGACTAACTAACTAAAGAACAAAATCTTGACGGAAGCAATTAAAAGGAATCACATTTTAAGAAGCTTCCGATGTCAGCTACTCACTGGTATATACATGTAAAAGCAAATGGAAGAATGGCTGCTATGTTATTATTCAGATGGTAAATATAGTTAAGGAGCACATCAGAATCATCATTTTTCCACAATAAAAACACTTTAGGTGGTATACCAAACAAAATTAACCTAATTCTACTTCTGAGGCTTTATGAAAAAATAGCATCTGCCATTAGATAGGTTTTTTAACACCTTGAGACTCTTGGCCTGAAATAATTTGTAGAAATTTTTACCAATAACTCTACACTAGAGCAAACGCGGCTGCATAGCTTTTATTTTTTATTTGGCATTTCCCATGTATAGAGCTTCGAAATTCTGGTTGCTTTGTAGGTGATTTGTTTTCAGTTAAATTCCAGTGGTGTAAGTCAATAGAATTGTTTTTTCAGAAGATATCAACATAAGACACCTCTAGCGGACAGAGAAATGATAATTGGCTGCTGATGGAACATTACCTTTTAATGACTTGCTAATTGAAATTTTTGGTACTAAAGGATCTAAATTAAGCAAAGCTAGAATCCTTCTTTTCTTCAGCAAGAACAGCTTCATACTAAAACTTTGTTTTTTATTAATAACAAATATACACATTCTATTTGATTAGGTATACAACAACCGCTATGTTTAGTTAATTTTTTTCTAAAATATTATTTTGGAGGGTAAAAAAACATTGACTCAATTGTCATTGAACATTGAACTCAATTGAACATTGTCATTTCTGCTTTTCCATTGAGTCCTGCAAGCTTGGAGCTTCAATATTATGCATTTGAAGAAGTTGTGCCAGTTTATGTGCTTCCACAGTCTATGGGAAGCTGTTAATAAATCTAGGATCAGGGTTTCAAGTTGAGGCTTGAAGTTTTAATAAAGAAGACATTACATAATCTAAACATACTTGAAAGCATGACAATGCAGTAGAGCAGCTTTTATCAAAAAATGGCAATTGGCACCAGATCAGCTCTGTTTTAGTAATTAGTTATCACATGTAGCCTAGGCACAAGAGAGTTTATGTCTGCACTGCATTGGGTGTCTAATCTTGCTACTAAATATTCTCCGTTCAAACAGTTTTATCTTGACACCCCCGTTTGTATTGCTAACTAAATGTTTTGTGTAGATGAAAACTTCCTATCATAAGAGCTCTAATCAAGCAGTATTAGAACAGAGCTATTTCTTTTATGTAACCGAGCAAGTCACTTGTGAAATGACCCAGATAAAAGGTTCTTGCATAAAGTTACCCAAACCAGTTGTCAGTAGAGTGAATTATTATGGATACAGAAAATGCTCAATTAGACTCTTGTAATAAAAACCTAATTTGCTTGTTGCTCTAAATAGTGTCATTCCATTAACACTCAAAGGTCTATCCTACTTTAAAGGGTTTTAAAATCAAAATAATGTCTGGTATAAACCAAATTGGTTTCATAAAAAGTAGATGTTTGATCTTGTTTATGTTATAATAACAACCAGTGTGTTAAACTACGAAATATATTGGTCAACACTGTATCCACTGTTTTCAATAGGCTGCAATCAATGTGCAAAATTTTGAAAGAATCTGGGCTTGTATGCAGCCCAAAAATGTCTCATCTGATTTCCTTAGTAATGACATGAGAAAAACAATAATAAGGCATCTCCTTAAAAACAATATGTGTGAAACAGTTATTCTGGCAACTCCATTCTCGCTGTTCTTAATTAATTTTTGTATTACTGCGTTGGTTCTGACATATGTTTATTTTAATGAAAGTGCTCCAAGTTTAATGAAATGTTTCTAAAATATGCCTTTTTTTTAAACGGTATACGAGTTGTCTTTGCAGAAAATGCAGGTTTTTTATGCTGAATAAAACTGCAAAAACCTTTTTAACATTTTTTTGGATTTATCTCAAACTGACATCTGCTCACTTCCTGTCTTGAGCGTTTTTAAAATACTTGTCACGAGCTATACTACAACTGGTCTACATAGGCAATTGAGGTGATTGATATGCAGAAAGATTAACGTGAACAGATCTGATCAACAAGATAGATTCTTTGCCGCCTAATTTCTCTCAAATATGTCATGGTTCTGGTCTTTCAAACCTACCACAAAGTCATGGTCAATAACCTGCGAGGTCATGGTCAATAACCTTGTCCAGCTTGACCACTCAAATAGCAGCTTATCAGTTTTATCAGCTTTATCAGCTTAATGGAATTTAAATTATTTTGAGATGGCCACTTTAGAAAAGGTAATCCACGACATTATCACTGCTTCTGCGATGACCAGTTTTTTATTAACAATTTCATGCTTTGTGCTACTCAATAAAAAATAGTTAAATCAGTTGGCTCTATATACAATTTCTAATTTTTACTCTTTAGAAACTGTGGAACAGTTCTCTTCTCAAATCTTCAAGTTCTAAATAGGCTTATATTATTTTGTTCTGATGTCAACAAGTTTGAGGTTAGAGAATATTTCAAACAAAAAAATATTTGATAGAAATTTGCTGGTTGTTAGAAAACTGACCAGCGGCAAACTTTTGACATTCCTTTATAAAGTTTGTACATGAGTGGACTAAGAAAGACATCAAAAGTTTGCTAAAGGCACCAGGCTATGAGTACAGCCTTAGCTCCAATGAAATGAACACATCAATAGCAGATCTAATTTTTAATAAACAGCCAATTATTACCCTAGAAGACTTTTTTATGGCAATGCCCACAACATGACACAAAGTCAATTTAATAGTTGAAAAAAAATCACGCAGTATATATGACTTCTCGATGTTGTGAGCACATTGAGAGTAATGCATAGAAACATTTTTGTTGCAGACAATACTCATAGTAGGTTGATAGGCTTTGACGCGCTTTTGGCTGGAATATGTAGTTTTTAATTTGCAAATCTGTTCTAGCTATCAGCAATCTCGTTTTTCCATCCCAATCCTTAATACAATAAGAGCCGTGTCCATCTGGCTGTCCAGAGCCTTGGTTGCATGTTGAGAGAAAACTACATCATACAAGATTTGAACTTGCAACTCTCACCTTGGTAAACTGACACGCCAACACATGTATCAATCAACTACCTTATTGCATTTTAGAATCTTTGCGAAAGTCGTGACTGTCTGTCTGTCTTTCCGTCTGTCTAAAGCTATGAGTGGAGGCTGATGAAAAAGGTTGCCCTGTATGAGATTTGAACTTGGTAGACCAACACTTTAACTCCTGCACCAATCAACCGCCTTATTGCTTTGGGAATATCTGTGATGATAGTTATTCCACCTGACGATCTTGCATGGCACGCCCGACTACCTAGTGGTTACTAGTTACTAATAAAAGTCGCATGTGGTCCCAACTGTTTTATAGACTATAGAGCAGCCACGCACACTGCTTTTCTCAGACAGAGCAGTCAGATATGATTGGGCTAGCCTGGGTTGAGAAATTTTCTAGGAGCACTCCAAAAACTCTCTCCTGACATTGTGCTTTCAGTAGATCATTTGAACTTGGTTCAATCGAGATAGAAGCTGTGTGTGGCTGTCACATGAATATTAGTCAATTTTGTACATGTATATCTATAATTAATAACTAACATCATATAAAATCATCTCTATTTAGGTGATGAGCTGATGAGTTGGTAAAACCTATTGTATTGATTTAACTTATCGGCCAGTTTTCTAACTGAATCCTAACACTGTAGGCAGAATTCCAACAAATTATTGCTTACTCTGGTCAATTTTTCAGAAAGTCTAAAAGGTAGGCTTTTTCTTTAAAAATTATAAAACAGCTAAAGTCTATTTGTCTTATTTATTATATATATGCAAAAGATAACGTATTTACTGTGTTTCATTTACTTGGGTGGTGCTCCTGGCATGATAACCAGAAATTGCAAGATCATTCAACAGTCATTTAGTCACTAAAATAGCTGACTATGCCCAGCAAATTTATTTACTGTGCAAAAAAGCTAGATGCCACAATCCACTACCAAAGACTGCCCTTTAGATTCCTTTTGTACATAAACAGTCTGTCATCAAATTTTTATTGGTTGAGTCAGCGCAATTTTAATGAACCGAAAAAGGATACAAAACCATAATTTGTTATCTATTTAAAATTGAGTATTAATCCCCTTGCTGGAGTTGGTAAAACTAAATGATATTTCCTTTGTAAATCCATCAAAATTCTCTGTCAACCCTAGTGATATTTTCATCTATCAAGTCAAACTAAAAGAAATGCAATAGCACCAACTGCACCGCTTTGTTTACATTTGGCTTGTTGCATTAACCATAAGGAAACAACTAGAAGAATAAATTTATTATTTGTGTTATTTATCTCTAAGTGTTGAAATTGATGATAATTTGGGATCTCAAAGAGAGACAATCATGCCATTTTTACATATTTCTAGCTGCACTACTCGTCATTGCCCAGATAATAAAAAAGTCTTTGGACAGAAAATTTGTTTGTGTTTAACATACAACAACATTTTCCATTTGTAGCTGGATGCCCAGCGTTGTCCGGGTATTAAAAATTAGCTTATAAACAATGAGCGGTAATGCTAATTGCCACTTGCTGTTAGCCTGGCACATTGCTAATGAATAATTTGAGTAAGCTTACTACCGAAAGCTAACTACTTGCTCTGACAATAGATCATTTATAAAATTATGCTACTTGCCATGGCGCTGCCCCATCATGTTGCGTCGTAACAGAGAGCGGTGAAGTATTTGCTCTATGATATAGCGTCATATATCGCCTAATCAGCTCGTGTGGCTGATTTGGTAAGGCCTAAGACTGGTAAGAACGGTTCGAGATCAAATCTTCTGCAATACGGATTCTTTATTCCAAGATTATAATAGCTAATATTGGACAAACACAGCCACAAACTTTGAGAAATATCTATACAGAGTTACATTGTGTGTTTTAAGCACTCCTCATGCTTAAACTTGTTTTGCTAAAAATATTTGTTTAAATTCACAGAAATTGGTGATAAGACAGAACATATAAAAGCTTATTGGGTAGGAGGAAAACTCACTGTAAAAAGATAAGTTGTAACAGGTTTCCATGCCATTCAAATTTCCATATCCTTTATTGCTTCCATTCTCTGGCCGGCTAACATTAGCTTGGTGTGTACACGTAGTGATGGTGACTCGTTCCTGAAAAGTACAAAATACATGAGTATACAACATTCCCTTGTACATTATTAGAATAGATTCATACTTTGAAGAAGTTATTATTTTCTGAAGAAGTTCTTGTTGATCCTTTTTCCTATAGTCCTATAGTCAGCTTTTCCCTGACTTATAGGCTATGTACACAAGCAAAAATAGTTTTCTATGCTATTTCAGACTATACTTGAGACACAAATTTATCACAAGATTAGTTCTGCTTTGAGGATGCTGCTACACTTTTGTAAATTAAATTTAATAGTAAAATATTTTTAAATTTACTAAATAATGGACCTGACGGGAAAGATTTCAATAGTAGATATAGAATGCATTAGTTCAAGGCTACAATGAGCTCTACATCAGCAAAAAGGTTACTGTTAACACTGCTGCTCATATGAGATTTTTAAAGTTACATAATGCAAAACGATCACTTTAAGTACTTGAATCACTTGATGTACTTGAATCACTTCTGTCTTCACATAAGCAATATCTAAAGCATGGCAATATTGTGTTACCAAATTACTTTGCAATTTTCGTCCTTAAAATTATGTTTGTTTTTATTAATAATTTCAGTGTTGTCTGCTGATTGCCATTTTCATTCTTTAAAACTAGTTCAAGTCTCAAAGCTGCAAGAAAACTATGTTACCATAAATCACACACTAAGTGTAAAATTCAAGGTTTTGTTCTGGCAGCTTGTAGCTAGTATTACAATTCTGGCCTCAATAGCCTGTAATTCTATCACAAGCTTACTGCTACTCTGAGGCTTTTTAGCCACAGACTAGCAGTAAGCTAGTTAAATGCTTGAGATTTCTCTTATTATCAATAAGATAGCTTGTAGGTGGGTATTTAAAAGACCGGTTCTTAGGCACCAATGAGGTTTTCAAATCAAATAACTTCATGAACTGGCAAAAGGCACTGAGCACATGCATGAGAAGTTTGAATGAAAATGGCCAAGCAATGACATCCAAAATTATTATAAAGCCATAAATATACATGCGGTTTATGTGGTATTGTGGTAAATGCGGTATTGTTGTATGTGGTATTTTGGTATATGTGGTAGGCGTTTCCACAGTACCACATACACCACAATAACATATAAATGTGCATATACATTTATGTATATAATTTTATATATTTAACTTACATGCAAAATATAAAGAGAAATTAGCTGTTAGTCATTCACTACAAGTATAGAACTTAGAGATGATGCTAAGCAACGTCAACCAAAATCCAAAGCAGGTTACATAATCATTACCAAATACAAAAAATGCATTTATCTGGTCTTCCGATGCCACCTCATTGCCAGGAACCAAGTCGCAGTAATAAATATCTATTCACTGTCAAGTAATAAAGTACGCAGCAGGCATAATAGAGTAGACTGGGAAAAGCCATCATGGAACCAATTATAGTAACTCACAAGCTGCTGACCATGCATAGAGCACTCTACCCGAATTTGATACTGCTAGGTTAAACGTAAGTAGAAAAGATGAAGGCAGGGGCACAAACGTGTACAGCAAACAATAAAAAAGAAAAGCAGAGCAAGAAAGCTTACGCGGCTGCTATGGCCACCACAGAGAAGTTGCTAGTTAAAATTCGCTCAAATTCAAGGCGTTTAAACTGCACAATGATGATGAAGAGCCTGACTAATAAACCAAACTTTTCTATGGGTCAACCGCTGACAAGTATCGAATGTTGGTGACATTCACCAGACATATATGTGACTAAAAAATATGAACTAATGGCAAATTCAGAGCCCCTAATGATGTCAGCACAGAAACAAGTTCTTCTGACTAAGCAACCCCAAAAACAGATCTATCGCACTAAAAAAGATCATGGAGGCAGATGGAGCAAGGATGTAACAGACCATCTAACATGTCATCAACATATGCAAGCGGCTAACCGGAAGTGTACACAGTGAGTGGCGTATTCATATCGTAGTTGGTGTGTACACAAGTTTGCGTGATGGGTATGGTCTCAGTAATACCACTATAATAGATATAGCAGTACTTGATGGCTACACCCTAGCCAGCAAAGAAAAGGAGATTATCTCACACTTGAAGAGAAAATAAAAAGTCCTGGCATGCAAGAACAGTTGTAATTTTGGTATTCAATAGAGCATTGGGTGCAATAACACTTGCACACCAAATGGGGCTTGCCTAAATATTGGCGACAATCAACCAAAGTCAGTTGTAGAAAAACCCGCTAATGGGAACCGCTTTAATCTTGAGGAAAGTGTTCAAACTCTGATATTTTTAGTAGAAGACCAAAACTTAAGTAGACATTAACACCTAATTAAAAAAACCAGGGTGAGGAATCGATGTACTGTCAGACCTCTATTTAAATGCCACCTTTATTTAAACACCATCTCTAATAAAATGCCACTATAGGAGAAAAGTTGAAAAATACTCGCCAATCTTTTATTGAACGTCACCTCTATTTGACCACAACTTTGACATTCTTTGATCTTTATGAACCCATAATAAAATGTGATCAGTAGAGAAAGATCTTCGTAGTGGAATTACTAATGACTCGTTAAGACCAATAACGATTACTTATTTATTTATTTATTTATTACTTATTTCGATGCTTTTGTAGCTGTTGCCATGGTTTTAGTGACTGTGTACCTGAGAAGGTCGATCATCACAATAATCAGAACCACCCTCTGGTTTGAAGATGCTCTGGTCTAAATTCGATCCACTGCTTTTAGATTTATCCATAACCTATTTTAAAATCTTCCCTAAAGACTCTAAGGCGTTTTGATGAACGATGAGAATACTTTTCAGGAACACTGTTCGACGTGAAAGCAGCAATTGGTATGGCTTATTCTAACTTTACATCGTTAAAAATGCCTTTGAAACTCAAAATAATGATGATCACTTTTTTACTCAAAAGCTTCACAGCTGCTTTTAAACTTTGAAAATTGCGCCATCAACATAATTATCAATGGTATCTGGCTAATATTTATTTACTCAAAATAGTTCCTTGTTTAACTCAGTCTGAAAGTTGGACATATATAACAAACAGTTTAGCTAAAATTTTCAGACGGCCGATATTAATGACTTTTAGCCTAAAAGAGAGTGCAAAATATAGCCAGTAGCATCGCTTTGTCTGTAAAAGGGTTGAATTTGTCTTCCCAAAATTCTGACACGCTAGTCGAAAAATACATCGCCACCCTCTATTTTAACAACACCTCTAAATAAATGCTACCATAAGGAAAGGATGGAAAAATAGAGGGCTATGGCATTCAAATAAAGGTTTCACAGTAGTATACATATTGTTTTCTCACCCCAGTTTTCTTAACAAGTTTAAACTTCAGAGTTTAGAGTTCAGAGCTATAAGGAAATTTGTTAGCTATGCATTGGAACCTCACAATTTCCTGATTCTTTTTAGAGATGTCAGTCCTTATAATCATTCTGAGCATAAAGTATTATCAATAAAGATGAACTTGCACAGAACTTTAGTAGATTTTTTCAGTAAGTATTGATATTTTCCTATCATTTAATATTGCTTTTGGTGTTTGAGGTGATCTGATTACAATAATGTTTCAAGGTTTAAATCGAAAATACTTGATCGCGGTTAAAACACTCAAAAGAAAATTACGTGTAAAAGGATGTCACTAATTTCTATCATTGCTACAGTTGATATCAGCTATTGTGTTCAAGTTGCATCAATACGCATCCCTATAGCCTGGTTTCCATATTGCGTGACTTCGGCGGTAACATGCACAGCAAAACGCTTGCGATGCTAGGCTCGCTGGCATCTGTTCACATAAAAGCCACATCGTTAATAATAACATCGTAAACATATTTGCGTAATCAAATAAAATGTTTGCTTGCCATGCCGTTCCTATAATGGTGACCTTTAACCGTACAATGCATTTCGGGAGGATTTTACCTGCGATCTTTTGCAAAATTTGAACAGCGCTAAACAGTTGCGTTGCCGCCGGCAACTACCGGCGGTCCTTGGCGGTAGGCTACCCAATGCGTACATTCCCATTTCACCCTTAATAGCCTGCGGTACTGTTGCCAGTGCTTTGCGACGTATATGGGAACCAGGCCTATTCTGTCAGTCTGTTTGCAACCAGAGACGTCATAATCACACTTTCACTTAATATGAACATTGTAATTGGGATCAAGTTTTGTCGATTTCGATCTTGAAGGGCTCTGGCAGTCCGGTACTCTCAAACATCAAAAACAATCGCATGTGGTAGAAAAATACCTATACTTTATGGTAAAATACCCTAAAATTTTCTGTAAGGGAAGTTTTAAAGAATAGGTAAAACTATTTAATTGTAATTTAATTCTCATAGGTGTATGTATTGATGACAATTCTAAAATTTAATACCATCCTTTTCTTCAATTGATCAATATCATTTACTTTAGACTTCCTGACTTTTTTCATAGAATTAAATTCATAGATTTATAGCTGTAACAAATCAGAAATATACTAACTTTACCAAACAAATCACTACCTTTAACGCCAAATCACTCAATATCATCAGTATAAACCCCTGTCTACAGTTGCATTCTTGTCGCCTCCATTCTTGATTTCATCATTCAAAATCCAAATACATCACAAGGATATACAGTACCTACTTCATTCATTTTAACTAACTTGCTAGACATACTTGCTCTAATGCATTCACATTTTATCTTATTTGTGTTCCTTTATTTCTGCAATATCATCAAGATATAGAGGTGCGAAAACATTTGACGAGAACAGCTGACCAAAAAGGGAGTTTTAGAGGGCTGCCCAAAAAAACTAGCTAAAGCTTTTAGATCGGACTAACCAGCCACCTTAGAGCACACTAACCAGTAGGCATCATACTCGTAAATCGAGGAGTTGCAGGCAATGTTTCCTGGTACACTTCTCACTTTAAATTCCAATCACTCGCATATTATGCATATTCTGCTTTTGAAAGCTTGAAATTTTCTAAGATTTTACACCTTTTAAACTACTTTAAAAAATTACTTCAGTTTTTATATTATTTTTTATCAGTGTCAAGGTCTTAAAAATTAGCGGAGACTAATTTTCTTTGGCGGATCTAGAGCTTCAGTTTGCCCCTTTTTCAATCTTACATATCCCTTTTTTCTTCCAATAGTTTTTTTTTTGAGAAACTTTATGAATGTCATCAGCTTTTCTTCTGTTTTCATCTTGTTCTGCTCTCTTGCTTCAATGGCCGCTTGGTGACACCAAGAATTTTTCTGTCATTATCTGGATGAGCTACTTCATCTTACTTTGTCTAGTTATCATAAGAGTGTAATCTTTACCAGTGCTTTTAACCACACCAAACCACTTGCTTTTTTTCTTGTCTTTTATGTTTTGATTAGCTTTTTTACACTTTGCGGAACTTTCTTACATGTTTCCTCGTATTGGTAATGTATCTTGGGATAGGTCACGTTTCTTGGTACAAATCAAGTGTGTTGATACAGTAGTGTTTTGTAAGAAGTTAGTAGTTGGCCGACAACAATTTATGAACTCTGACTATCGAAGAAGAGCTTGATTTCTTATAAACATGAAATGTAGGTGAACTTGTGGGCATTTTATGTCCTCTTTAGACTCAATCATTTGCAAAAAATTTAAGAAATTTCATCGATAAAAACCTTTTTGACAACCCCACTACTTTGGTTGGTGTATCAGATTGCTTTTATAATATTATTGCTGCAATGAACGTGTAAAAATGTTGTCTACTTCTCTTTTTATAACACCTTGTATGTTTGTGGTTGTTGCGGCAATCCCTCAGTATGGATGTTTATCATGCCATTGTGTATTTTTTGCACCTAGACATTGCTAGTAAATACCACAGTAAACAATCTTTTGTTATTAAACGAATTTGTTGGGGCGCTTTGTCGCTATAAGGAGCCTGTATCCTCAACAAGTTCAATGTATTAGCCTATAGGTACACCGAGTTCATCAAACAAGCTGCTTTATTAGAAAGCGAATGGTGACAAAGTTGTATAGTCGTTCTTGTGTGGGACAACAAGGCTGACAAAAAATTGTGAGATCATTGATTTTTCCCATATGTTGATTTCTATACATATGTATTCGCGACACAAAATTGCTTATATAAGCTGGGAATTTGTTCCATAATTTGACCGGCGATTGATAAGAAAAGATTTCATTTCTTAGTCTTTTGTGCCTAAGCCAATAGAACCACAAACCCAAGGTTGCATTCTCTATACAAAGCATTGAATTAGGATGCTAATAGTTCTCACATGTGCGCACAAGTGTACATGAGAGATATTCAGATTTCTATCTCGTGCCAATGTTACGTTTGAAAGCATTGAAGCAGTTTTTGTCTGGGTTTTGGTAAAATAGGGTGCGATAGCCGACCCCGTTGTAATCTATCAACAGTGAATAAGTACAAACAAGGATAAGTACAAACATTAGTTCAAAGATGAACTCGCGCAACATTTTTGTAGATTCGTTAAGAAAATATCGCTATTTGTTATTATTTGTTATCGTTTTTGATTTTTGAGGTGATGTAGCTGATAGGATGTTTCAAGATTAAAATTGATAAAACTTAACTGCAATTAAACGCTCAGATTTATCAAAAGTTCGATTAGGACATCTATAATTGTAGAGACCAAAAATGGAGATGCGTAACACTTTAACTTAATGGCAATAGTCGATATCAACTATCTGATTGGTAATAATTAGTAAAGTCATTTCAGACATATTTTTCTTCGGAGCATTTAGACTGTGATATAGTTTTGCCATATTAAGTCTAAAACATCCTGACAATCAGATCACCTCAAACATAAAAAGCAATCGCGAATGGTAGAAGAATAACAAAGCTTTCTGATAAAATGTATTAAGATTTTGTGTAAGTTGACCGTTAATAGTTTTAGCTTGAGCTCTACAATTAGTCTAAGATTTTAGGCTATAAAAACCATATGTCTGATTTATAAGAAATATGTTTGGTGCACGATATAAATGTCTTACTGGATTGTTTCTTGGTCTTGGAATACATAAAGTCGCAATCCCATATCGCTGAAAGCAGTAAAGGAGAAATCCAATTTTATGGTTGCATGTTTAGTCTAACAAATACTTAATACAAATCAATACAAACCCCATTCAATGAAAACATTTCCTTTTATTTTGTTTTAACCTCTCCAGGTTACCGGACACGATTTCAAAAAACTCTCTAATATGATTTTAATTTAATTTATATGTCTCTTCTTTCGATAAAACATTTGATTTGTTTAAACTTAAGAATGTGCATTACCACTGCGGTTGGTTTTTATTCATTGAATCATGACCGCAGCTCATAGCAGCTAGTTAAATCTTTAAGCCGGCATCTATGTTGAACCATAAGAGGTCGGTGAGTCTGACTCAGACAATGACAAGGAGGAACAGGGAGTGTTGAACATTGCGATATCTCAGCTGCCTAATTTAGTTACCAGGAACAATAACTTTAAGGGTTTTGTGAAAGAAGAGTGAATATTTTATTTAATAAAGTTAATTGGTTTGTTCAAAACAACAACAAAACAAAAAGTAGACACAGAGTATTTTTAGAGAGTGAATTTGTAGCTAAAATTACATGTTAGTGATAGTCCTAATGTTACATTCACAACTGATTGTCAACAAATGTTTCGCTCATTTCATTAGCAAGAGATAATAACAAGAACAAGGCAACTCTGTTAGCGTACAGGAGAGCCCACCCATTTACTCTGTTTACCAGTTCCACAGGTGCAAGTGTTGTCAATATTGTGACAATACATCAGAGGATCAGTTATACTCAGTTTTAAACAATAAGACTATTGAGTAGGGGTTCCAACCTAGTACTCGGCATTCTGGGTAGCCACTAGCCAGTGCAATGATAATAAAGAAATGGCAAGATGGTTAACGATTTTGTGATAATGAGGCACCGGATGACATCGCCGCTAGCTGGAATGTTTGTGTTTGTTCAAAACACTTTTAGATTTTGCGCTTGATCGACTGCTTGATTACATCAAATAGCTAATAAAGTAATCTAGGCGAAAAACTTGACCGATGTCCAAAGCTTGGTACATTGCTAAAGCCTGGTTCCCATATCGATTGCAAGACTCCGGCGGTAACATGCGCGGCAAAACACTTGCGACGCAAGGCTCGCCGGCATCTGTTCACATAAAAGCCACATTGTTAATAATATCGTAAACATAATTGCGTAATCAAATAAAATTTCGCTCGCCATGCTGTTCCTGTAATTGTGACCTTACCCGCACAGTGCATTTTGGGAAGGTTTTGCCTGCGGCCATTTGCGAAATTTGAACAGCGCAAAACTATTGCGATGCCGCGGGCAACTACTGGCGGTCCTCGGCGGTACCCAGCGCATACGTTCCCATTTCATCGCTAATAGCCTGCGGTGCTGTCGCCGGTGCTCTGCGACGTATATGGGAACCAGGCTTAAGTATAGCATCAAAAAGCATTGCAGAGCTTGTATGATCCTTGATTCTCATGTACCGATACTCCCTAACTTGCGAGCGAGACATTTTCCAAACGGCCGTTCATCAAGCGAATTTTTTCATAAGTTGTCTCAGCTCGTTATTTTGTATGGAATATGTGTTTAAGGATTATATAAGTAACCTATATCGGTTTGTATTGCATTTAAAAAACACCAAATAATAATAAAAAAATTTGCTCTATAAAGATGTGTAAAAGCGTCTTTATTATTACCACATCCGTTTCAAATCAAATGGTTTGCCTCTTTTTTACACTTCTACTATTACTAGAAGCCTTTTGCTTTTCATTAACCATAATGAATAATGGATGCAGGAATTATCAAATGTTAAAATCGATTAATTTAATATTAATATTGAAACATTAATTTTTGGCTATACATACGACACCATTCGTATCTATCATTGTTTGTAACACAAATGCTTGTAAAGAGGCTAGCGTCTGTATGTCGGAGGTTTAATGTTGAACCAATAGCAGCAACAGGCTTAGCCAGTATCTCACTCCCACACCTTTTCCATCGTAAGGCGATTAAAAGTCTCACATTTTTTCAAAAATTGACTGTCGCCTTGTGTATGAACTGAGTTCTAAAATTTTATGTTTGCCCTTGGTACGTTCACCACAGTCACTGCCTCAAAAAATAGTGTCCACCTTAAATATATTGCAAAATATTAAGCAGAGGGTGTCATGATAACTGCCATTTACTTGTTTGAGAAAGCCCTCAAATGGCATCAGTACAGCGACATGCTTTTCAAGCTCAGTTTAAAATGCAGGCAGAGGCAGGCAAGTAACGCTGCTTTATGCGATTGGAATGTGGATCCATTGGCTAAGGTAAGTTCAGCTTCTATTGGTAGAGATTTCGAGAACATTGGCATCAATGTAGAGCCGTAAAAGGTCAGCGAGTCCAACCGACACAATTATGAGAATGATTCCGAAATTTTGGATAGCAAAATGGCTCAGCGGTTTAATTCGGATATCAAGTTCAAAAACTTTGAGAGTTCAATAAAAGCGTGAATATTTATCCGATAAAGCTCATTGGTTTGATTTTGTATTTTCTTCATATGTTATAAAATGTGTCTAGTAATATGGAACGCCCTATATGCACATTGGCTCAGTACAAAAAATAGACCACGCAATTGAGACTGCACTTTATGATACAACGACATGCTCTGTCAAGCGGAAAACACAGTAGTTAAAAGTTGATGCTTCACCTGGGTCATGGGTAGTTTGAAAAATGTCATAGGATTTTTTATATTCCTAATATGTGCACTGACATCCCATACACTGACTGTGTTCAAATTTGTTGTTTTGTTTACTGTATTGAATTTTTGCAACCAAAAATAAGTTTAAAAAATACATCAAACTCATAATAACAAAAACATAAAATAGCAGTTACTTTTATCAGCATATACTTTGATGTATAGTCTGTAAAGCTGCATAACGCTACACAGCTACAGTGTATATGTATAAAGTTGTCTACTCAAAAAGCAGAAAGCAAGTAAAAGGTATTATATTCATTGTGCGTCATTTGCAAAGGGGATTTGTTTATGTAAGTCACATTTAAACGTCTGCAAAGGTTTCATCTTATGCAACCCCAACATCCTAGTGAAAGAAATCTGTATTTGTTCTCTCCTCTAAATAAACTATTATCATTTTTTGCTAGGTTTTTAGCAAGCACACAAATGCCTACAAACCTTTTAAAAATGGGTGTACAAACTTAGGAATTTTAGAATCTAACCATGTTTGACCTTGGTGAAATACTTACGGGGACTGTAGCAACGCTGGTCTTTGAGCTCGTCATTGCAACTGATGCATTTCGGAGATCTACCTCTGTATACAGCAGGATCTGATGGAAAGTTGGCGGTTTTCCATAGAATGTTGTTAGCAAACCTCTCTCAGGATTAATCAATTGAAACAAGCTTGTCTCATTTTCTGCTCAAAATTAGAAGTGAATATTTTAAATTATCAAAAGGTTTATTACGCAATATATGCTAAATATTCTAATATAACTTGGATGAATTAGTTATACGCACGCTTATCTAGTTTGCTTATCTAGAAATTGCCCAAAGTTTTAGTAGGTTTTATTAAACAGTATCAGTATTTGTTATCATTCGTAATTGTTTGCATGCTCGAGGTGATCTAGCTGACAGGATGTTTCAAGGTTGAACTCGAGTCCTCAAAGAGATCAATGGAATTACTCTTAGGAAAGCCATGTTCACCAAACAATGCTGCTTTATTAGCAATGGTTGATCGTGGCTAAAACGTTCACATCGAGTGAAAGAGTGTAAGGAGGAGTGATTCTGCAA
Source organism: Watersipora subatra (assembly GCF_963576615.1). NCBI lineage: Eukaryota > Metazoa > Bryozoa > Gymnolaemata > Cheilostomatida > Watersiporidae > Watersipora > Watersipora subatra. The sequence continues at coordinate 60,164,759 of NC_088715.1, forward strand.
CTTGAATGCAATAGCCAATATCAACTATAGCAATAATTGCGACTACCGAACTCATTTTGCACACTTTTCTTTTAATTCTTAAACATCCTGGCAATCAGATCAGCTCAAACATCAAAAAACGATTGTGAATGATAAAAAATGCTGCTACTTTCTGATGAAGTCTGCTAAAATCTGCTGCTAGCTCATCTTTAAATACTCCTAGCAATAGCTAAACTCTACTTTAGCTGCAAGACTGGTGTTGCTCGCGATTTCTGACACTGACTTCGTGACAACAATTTATGAATGTGTTCATCGAAGGCAATTGTCCTTACTGCATGCCAAAATGCATTCTCAATTTTCTAAGCAGGTTCATCAAGGAACATTTATATGAAGAACAACAGTTCTATGATTGCAAAATGGCCGCGCATAACTTGGATTAGACTTGTTCTTCTCATTGAATAGGCCATGGATGGCGTCAAATTATAGCAAGATGTCATTGCCTAACTTTTCCCTCTCGAGTAAATTTGTTAAGTTTTTCAGCGCCATTCCCAATATATAACAGATTATTCTGTAGAGTCGGAAAGAGGTTGTATTGTTGCAGCTGGTTTAACATTGGTATACTAACTTGAATGACATAAGTTCGAGTTCCGTTCGTGGCAATCTTTTATGAAGCACTCTAATTACCATTTGTGTTATTGCTTTAGTGTGACGGTTTCAAGCGCAATTACGATGATCAGGTATAATAGATGCCTGGCTTTGTAACTACCCAAATCAGCAATATTTTGACAGTTCAATATTATTTGTGACAAATACACTCACCTTGACAAGAGCAAGCTGTCAAACCGACGAGGAGTAATGCGAAGGCATAGATGAAGTACATGCTGTCAATAGACGAGTTACTAGACCCAAACAAGGCCCTACGTGTTGCACAAAAGACTCTCCCCTGAAGAGTGAAGTAGCCCACATTTTAGCCTGAGCCAATTAGTGAAGCTTATCTTACACTAGCCAATGGAAAGACTGGCCCTAATAAATGCGCGCTTTCTTCTATTCAGTGATCATCTGTGGAAACTTCTATTTGAATCGGTCGGCCACAAGCAACTGAAACTGCAAAAGTGAAAATTTAGTACATAACCTTGTAACAATGTCATGTATTGTATTTGTGGAATTGTGACATATCTGGCTAATGATAGATAAGGCTGCTTGTAATCTGTGCATCAGACTCTGTACTATTCCCTGCTTACATGGAACATGGCTTTCATTTGATTGTACTTTTACCATTTTAAAAGATTTCTGAATTAAACTATGCTCTGAAAAAAAAGCCAATGGCTTTTTTATTTTCATAGTCAACTGAAGAGGTTGCAAGCACTATTGTTTTTTGCAGCCACATTACAACACTGACTTAAAGTTTAATCATTTGGTCAGTGATTTGAGTCATACAAGGATCATTGGTGATGTTAAGAGGGGTTTCCAACCACAGTGACTCATGAGCTACATCAGTCCAAAGTATGTAAACTCCCTCAGACAAGCCCAGTTGGCTTTCTCATCAGGGCATCATTCTAGGAAATCCATGAGTATGTTTCATTGCATCCATTTAAATAATATAAAAAAAATCTATACTTATTGGCAATAGATCTGTGTACATATGTTGACTTCCAGTCATTGTGGCAACAGTGAGCTATGCGCTTGATTTCTTTAGCAATGCATACCTTGACAAATTAGTTTCATGTTGTTTGTGTTGGCATTAGGAGCAGTGTGCTTGACTACTACACATATAGCTATTAAATACATAAACAGAAAATGGTAACCTAATTATTTGGTGATTTCACCTAGTCCAACTAACGGTTGCCGCCAAGCCATCTTTACCGTAACAAGAGCCATGTTCGTCGTCTGTCTTTCCGAAGCGAGGCTGTGGGCATTAGGAAAAAAGATTGAGCCGTGGGGAATCAAACCAGATATTTGGTCTCCTTTTTATGCACATCACCAACTGTATCACTTAATATCCATTCCCTATTTCAAGTTTAACGTACACAAAGTTTTGGTAATTATTTCAGGAAAAATCAGTATTTTTTTATCAATTGCGATTGTTTTTGATATTTGAGGTGATTTGAGTATGACGGTGTTCGAGATTAAAATCGACAAATTTTGATAAAACTCTAATCGCTCAGATCAAATGACAATATAATAATAATGACTATAGTTACAAAGAGGCTGACAGAACAGGGATGCGTAAACCTGCAACTTGAACGCAATTGACGATAACAGCTATAGCAACATTAGGAACTCGTGACATCATTTTGCACATATTTTTCTTTTGGACGGTTTAACTGCGATCGAGTTTGGTCCATATTAATCTTGAAACATTCTGGCATCTCAAACATCAAAAGCAACTGTAAATGATAGAAAATTACCAATATTTTCTGATAAAATCTACACAAATTTTGTGTAAGTTCACTTTTCAAAATGTTTGTACAGGTATTTGTTACACATGACGATCTCTACCGGCTCATTGGACTGCCGCCATTCTAGTAAAGGTAATAGTTCACTTTTCATTCATGAGAGAGCGAGTAAAACTATTTTCATAGTGAAACTCATTTGGATTGCCTCCAAAGCGCAGATCCTATTTTTTTTCACAAAATTGAATTACTTGACGTTGTAGCATGTAGTTTATGGTAAATATGCCTGAGCATATAATCTGACCCGTTTTTCCTCATACATAGTGTTACTCAATATGTACTCAAATGGCAACTACCCAAACAACATAAAACCTTCACTGATAACTCTTCCTTCACATAGCTGTGATGATAAGGTTGCAGTGATAGAAAAGCGAAGCTGATAATAGATGTTACGTAAGTGTTGCCATGGCCACAACATGTAGAAGCATTTCTCATAGGCTGATCATATAGGCTGATCATGATTAGCCTACATGTATGGGATATTTTATATATAGATGTTGGGGTGGAGAAAAGTTGGAAAGTTAGCTTTCTCATGCCTCTAGCAAGTAAAAGAACAGAAAACATAGTAGTTATTCTTGATGCTATGTTTTTTCAATGACCTAATCCGTCGCAAATCACATTTTACCCATAAAAAACGTGATTAAGACTGCTTCTCGTAACTTCATCCAGTTTATCGGCACTTGCTAGCTTTCTTATTTTTACCTCATGTTTGAACCTTGTTTCTCAGAATTTTTAAAACTTTCAAAGCTATTTTAAAAGCTTCCAAAGGGTATTTTCTGTTTTTTCCCCACTGGTTTGGGTATTTATTAACAGTTTCACTCTAAAGTCAAAGTTGAAGTTGTCTCTGTTAAAGCGGGAGTTGTCTCCATTGAAGATAACCACTGTTTGTTAGCTCAAATTTGTCAGTTGACTGTTGTTTTGAATTTTTACAAAGTTTTTTTCATGCATTTATTTAAAAAAATTATATTATTCTAGGACATTGTTATGCTTTTTAAACTAAATTTATACTAATCTTTTGCTGCACATCCAGGACTTTAGCGTGTTTCTTATTATTTCAATCTATACTATCACATGTCTTTCTTCAAACAATTTTCTTTTAAAAAAAGCATTCTGTAATTTATCATCTTTTTTTGTTTTAAACATGGATTCACACAAAATATTTTATAGAATTTATTAGAAAGTATTTTTCTATTATTGGCAATTGTTTTGGATGTTTGAGGTGATGTGACAGCCAGGATGTTTTGAGATTACAATCGACAAATTAGATTGCGATTAAATCTATCAGATTCAAGTAAAAGTGTGGTTATGACATTCTATATTTGCATTTCTTTTAAAGTGATTTAATGAATGGATACTCATGAATGGCCTTGTGAGGGTCTAGTCTGTACAGGCCTGTATTCCCTAGGTTAAAGTTGGGGCGACAAATTTTAGGCCACTAGTTATGGACACCTGGGGATTTGAGGGGCGATGTAAGCCCCCGTTGGGGTTTGGGGCAGCGCCTCAAAGCTCTGGACATTTCAAACATCAACCACCGTCTAATTATTCATAAATGCAATCAATTGTAAGCACCAAAATTTACATAAATACATTGTTTATGGTTCATGATAAGTAAAACTTTTTCTTTATTCAATGAACGGTATAAAACTCATGACACTACAGGTTTATGTGAGGGAAATTGACAGAACAAGAGTTATTACTTTTTGATTGCATTAGCTCTTGTTCTGTCAATGTGTCCATGGCAGAAATCTTTCACAACTGATTCTGTATCTATATCAACATCTTTATATATGTGTAATATTAAAATGTTATTTAGACGAGCCTGCCCATAGGGCTCCTCATCGATGTTTTGATTTTACGTTGATTAAGTTTTATATGATAAGGAAAATGCAGTTTTGGGGGTCTTTTTCATACCCCCACTATAAGCAATAAAGTTCAGTTTCTAAGTCTTAACAAAGTCTCACAAGAACACTCATTTGGTGAGATGACACGGAGACAATAAAGAACGATAGCTGCTAGTAAATTACTTGTTGGAAATTCCAAGTGAATGAGCTTAGCTGCAATTCTTAGTACTTAGCCGCCGAAAATCACTAAAACGTTGGGCCGACTCAGCCGCCCAGCCGCTCCAGAGTATACGAGCCGGAGTCTGTAGACAGAGTAAACTTTGTCCATGCCTTCGCATTAGTCCTTGTCTGCTTGTTGAAGTCAATGTGTCACTACAACTTGAATGCAAAAGCCGATAGCAACGATAGTAGCTAGTGACGTCATTTTAGTTTCTAAGTTTTTTCTGGAAATGTTAGCCACTATTCAGGTTTGTTGAATTGTACCTTGAAACATCTTGACAGTCAAATTACCTTAAACATCAAAAAAAATTGCAAATGATAAAGAATCATGATAATTTTTTTATAAAAATTTGCCAGAAATCTGTGTGTAAGTTCATCTGTAATCTGGTCCAGTGCTCTTAGTTGAGCGGCTGGTCGGTGGCCAAAGATTTTTTTATCAATCACTGGATGATTTAGTTATTGATAACAATGTATACGTAGCTACGACGATAAGGACGTCAGGGGTAGAGTAAACAAGGAAACTGATAATGGATAACTTACACCCTAAAGTTGATTGGGTAGGTCTTGAGCTATTTACAACAGGAAAAAACACTTTTTACTTTCTGATCATGAATAAATATATGGGATTGTAATCGTCACACCCAAATATTTGCTTCAGGTTCATAAAGAGATGCAATAATGTAGCCAAGAAAATCTTTTGCTTACTTTTAATAGCTAAGTGACCGTAGCAAGATACAAAAGCTAAATAATTCGCAGGGATCAAAATGTATATATTTGTATTCTACAACTTAATGTTTCTTGTGAGCAGACTTCACACAGCTTTTTTTCTTTTCCTAAAGTTTGGGGAGGCAACACTCAATATTTGACATAAAGTGCTGTGTGTATTTTAAAGTCATCTCAAGTGGCACCAAACTTCCTGTTGATGGTGAAAGCAGCAGTGCAGAATCTAATTGCACGGAGGTGCAGTCGAGTGCGTTATGACTGATGCGTAAAATGCTTTAGTTCAGCAGAGACTCTAAAATTATTTTTAAACCCCAACGAAGGAGATCATAGCGCCAATATCACTAAATTTTCAACCATTAATTTTACTAGATTTTTTTAAATGGAGTTGTCCTCACTACTGAATAATATAAAGCTTAGGCAGGCAATTTCTGAAGGACCCTCGAGCGATCTTTTAATAAAAAAGTCTTGAATATCTCTAGTGTATTTTCAAAATTTCGGTAGATGATTTTTCAACAATAGTTTCTTTTCAAGCTAGGTTTTACTACAATTAAATCAAACAAACCAAATATGATAGTGGGTTAAAATAAATTAGGCTGCATTAAAGGGAGCCTGAGCATTCCTATTGGTCATTTTGCATGGTTTAACGAAAAAATTTGAAGAATGCAATATACTCGTAAGAATAAATTGCTTGCGTGTGTAGCTCATGGCTTGGTGAATGTTCTGCTGCACATGCTACCAACAAAATGACTTAAAGACATGTGATCTAGGAAGCTTTTGTGTTAAGGGAAGTAGGAGTACTTGACATGTAATAGAGAACAACTTGATTCTACAATATTATTAGCAAGTATTTCAAGAAAGTTTTCATTATTTTTACGTGCCAGTAAATCTAATACAACTCAAGAAATAAACATTTATTACAATAAAAAACTTTATTGTTTATTTTTAGGAGTAAACATACTAATAAAGCAGGTCAAAATATAGTACAGGCAACAGAAAAGTAGAAGAGCCCATTTTTGCATAGCATTTCAAAACTGGCATGATTGTGTTTCTCCCTAAATGTATTATAACTATCTAATCTCTCAAACTAAACATAGACCGTTAGCTGCAACAAGGAGATAGAGATATGATTTGTTGCTGCAGCCCAGTTTAAATCCAAAAATGAGTTACACAGTTCTTCTGAGTTTGTAAAGTCTCTGAGAATTATTTTATGCTTTATACTCAAAATTTCTAAACTTTTTTAAAAATATACAGCTACTAAACATCTAATATACTATGAGTTCAATGGTTTAAGTTCTATGTCATAGTTAGATTCTGTTGGACATGCGCTCTCCAGTATTTTCTCCTCTCCATTTTCCAAGTCAAATTTCTCATCCATAATGGAGCTATCTGGAAGGCTTTTCTCTTCGTCTGTATATTTTTGATTCTAGAAAATCATACATATAATAAAGTATTACGTGCGTGTACAAAAAAGGTTCAACAGAGTTTGTCAGCTAGTTTACTAAAGAAAACCTTTTTTGCGCATAATTAAATATTTTGAAAAAACTAATAAAATAAAAAACTAATATTTGGCGATTGCAAACTTCAGTTGTCATAATTTTGGAACCAGAAAATTTATAAAATATATTTTGATACCAGTTTAATCAGTATAATATTTCACCAGGTGATGCAATAAAAACAATTCTAAAAATGCTATTCAGAATGTGCTCAGGCATTTGTTCGGCCTACCCTTACTACCATGAGCAACAACCTGAACGTATTCCAAGTCAAAAGGGTTATTGCTATTACCATATTTTACAACATTATTTTTATTATCATTAAAAATGAAATAATCACAGTCTGTAAGACTATTATGTAATAATTACCAGAAATCAATCAATCTACAATATGTGAAACCTTGGTAGTCCCAATGTATTTGACACCACTGGTCATTGCGAAGAAGAAATCGTGATAAAAAATTAGCATCTGGGCCAAGCGAAACTCAGCTCATCCTAATCTATAAACATGTTTTCTATTGGCTCAACACATTCAGAAAATTGTTTTTTTTTCATTTAGGCTCAGATTCAATAGTCTAATTAATAAAGAACTTTGTAATCAGAAAACAAACATTGTAAGAACCCTATTGAAGCCGCACTACCAGATTCTTGACCATATGCAAATGCTGTACAGTGTGGCACTACTCCACTGATGATACGCTACGGATTAAATAGAATAAAAAGAGAGGTCTACTGAAACCTATATGTACATGTAGCTACTGAGCAATGCTAGACTAAAGGAGAATGTCTTAATTAGATATGGCAGATAGCCAAATTAAATGATTTATCTATTCACTAAACTATGAATAGTTTTAAAAAGCTTGATTGGCCGACAATGACATTTGTATTATTTTATTACTTTTGGTGAACATATATCTAGTAAGCGGATAACATAAAAATAAACACCAACCTTGTTTAAAAGTTTCTTTTTGAGTTGATATAGTGGGAGGATAATGTAGAATGGCCAGCCAGCTACTACGGTGGATGCTATAGGTAAAATAAGTGCGAGGTCGTTATCCGGTTGTCCTGAGACTGACATCACAACCAGAACACAAACTGCTGCACTCTGCATTCCAGTCTCTATAGAGATTGTCTAAAATATAAAAAAGTAACAATTAATTAAAGTCTATAAAGATACTTGGTCTAGTTTGAAGATAGCAAGTTTAGTTCAAAAAATAACAGATTCGTAAAAGCTCAATTCTATTTATAAAACTTTATTTATCCATTTATAATAGTGAATAGTATTATTAACTAATTTTTAATAATTTTAATGACATCATAAAAAACATTTTATATTACTTATACTAATAATTATTATTACTTATCAGTAGTGTTACTAATACCATTTTACTCACTTATTATTATATATGAAACTCAAGTTTGTTATAATGCTATTCAACTTTGAATGAAAATATTTAACTACAAGCCATAAGGCTTATTATTATTACTATAGCTATTTCTTTTTCTTTACAGTCAGCTGAGGTGGCTAAGGCTGTCTATGGTTGTGGCTGGCATATAATAGCCAATCTCTAATCAGCTTGATTACAAGCAGTCATCTGCCATGAGTTAGTATTGATCTGTCTCGATTTTAAATTCCTCTTTGGTACATCATTATAGCGGTGTCTAGGCCTTCTTAAATAATACTATAATATATTATTTCATAACAATATGAAATGAAATGATTTTTATATTTACTTTTCATTTTACTTGTTATTTTCAATAAGCCATTTTGAAACATCTGTGGCAATCATTTGAAAATTTTATCTTTTCTATTAAAGTTATTGACAATGTCATAATATTTGTGCATATTTTTAAACTATTTTGGTGAGCTGAAGCTTTAGTAAGCAATAAAAAGGATTATTGGTTTTGTGATCTGGCTGATACTGGCTGTTACTATTATAATACCTAAATATTTTAGTAGATTGTATCAGAAAGCATTGGTATGTTTTGCTATTCTATATTGTTTTTAGGTTTGACATCACGTGATTGACAGGATGTTTCAAGATCAAAATCAACAAAACTTGATCGTGATTAAATGCTCAGAAGAAAAATATGAGCAAAAATATGTCACTAGTTGTTATTGTCCCTAGAGCGGGTATTGGCTATTGCGTTCAAGTTGCAACATTAAACCTTTCTATTCTGTCAGGCTTTTTGCAACTATTGGCGTCATCGCTTCACTTTTGCTTGATATGAGCATTTTAACTGCAATCAAGTTTTATCAGTTTTAATCTGTAAACATCCTGGCAGTCCGATCACCTCAAACATCATAAGCAATCGCAGATAATAAAAAGATACCTATACTTTCTGATACAATCTACCAAAATGATGTAAAAGTTCATCTTTAGCCAAAACATAAATGCGGAACATTTTTGTATTATTCATGCAAAGTGCTGGTTTACAGGTTTCATAAATAACACTTATCAAAATAATTCTGTAAAGCATTTATATGATATTATCAAAACATTTTAATCTGGTGTCAAAGCTACTAATTAGACACACAAAAGCATCACACGACAAAATAATCTGTTAGGTTTTTAACCTGCCAGTCATTTTGGTTTGTCCAGCATCTATAGAACAAAATATAATTTTAAATTTACTACGAGCTGGAGTCATAGAGCTACCCAACATAACTTAGTTTTGCTTTGTGATCAATTGTCTGCTTCTGAAGATATCAAACTACTCGTTGCAAAAAGCTTTTAGTACAACTGCAATGATGAACTAATTTTATAGAATTTTTTAAAGGGTGCAGGCAGATAAACAGAAAAAAACAGGTATAAAAAATAAAGCGCTTCAAAACATTTAAATGGCTGATAGGCTAGGAAGTAGTATGAATTTTTCTGCAGGTAAAAATGTGATGGTAGGCATCACCAGGTAATGCTTCTTGTTTAATTTCCTTTAGTAAAGCTGCGAGGCTTCAAAAAGTGTATCATTGAGATGACTCAACATCAAAACATTTTTATGCACATTTGATCTATCCTGATATATGCTGATATATCCTGATATATCACAATATATCCTGATATATCAGGATATATCCTGATATATCAGGATATATCCTGATCTATCCTGATCTATCCTGATCTATCCTGATCTATCTTGATCTATCTTGATCTATCCTGATCCAACTTCCTGATCCTTGTCATTTGACTCTCGAGTTACCCATTCACTATCGTATGTTTATGAATGCCATCTGACACATCAAATCATTGCTTGACTTGATATTTCACTATTTAGTTAGCGTGTTTTAATTATTTGCTTTGATTGCTCATTGTGTCATAATCTCACATTGCAAATTGAAAATCTCATTATTTCAAAAGGAAAGCCTGCACTATAATAATTGCGCTGCCTAAACATTGACGATTTTAGTAAAAACATTTTTGGCTTTTATAAAAGAGTCTACATCCTGTGAAAGGTTTTAAGAAAGTAGAAGCTACTCGGCATAAAATTCAAGTACTGCTACATTTTTTATAGTTTGATGATGGTTTGTTCTAAAAGAGACTACATACTAGTAATATTGAATAATTCATGTGGAAACAGTAACACATCGGTTCTGTTGTACAGATAAAGTGAATTCAGAGTTGTGTGCACGTGGAGTTACCTTCTAATAAGTGTTTTAATAGAAATTCATTTGTCGCAGATTAACTTGGGCGCTTTGTTAAAGTGATAAAGCACTTTATGCTAAAGGTCATAGCGGCCAACTCTTGTCTTCCTTACCAGCACTCTTTTGAAATAGAACTACCGAAGTTTCTAAATGTTTAAAATTGAAAGCTTGAGCGGCGTTCTTTTGCGCATCATTAGGAAGTGAGGTTAAAATTTTGCTGAAAGGAAAACTTGCTTGGTTTGAGGTTTTTTGTCGTTTCCATCATTCAGATGACGAGAACTTGCAGATTGACTGCATCATAAAAACATCGTGTATGCGGTTAGTCATCCTGTGCATGCTACTAGTTGCTAGCTCATTCTAAAGAGATAACCAGACAGCAACCATTACAAGGCAGCTAACATCAGAGCTAGAGGGGACAAGTTGAGGTGGTGGAAGCATAGATGCTGAATTTATTTTATTCACAAAGAACTGAAGGCCACACTTAGTTCATCGAGTTGGTATGGACATACACAACGTAAAATTGTTTTCAATAAGTGATCAGTTCCATCACAATTCAGAATAGAAAATAGGTCAAATTATTATAATACAAAAACTGCTAGAATTATATTAACTTTTTTAATTTAGATCTAATGTTGCAACTCCTTTCAATCTTAGGTTAAAAATGAACTTACAAAAGACTTTAATAGATTTTATCAAAAAGTATCAGTAGTTTTATCTTTGTGATTGTTTTTATCTTTTGATGTCTCAGGTGATTTGAATATAAAAATGTTTCAAAATTGAAATCAATAAAACTTGATTGCAATTGAAACTCTCAGAAGAAAAATATGGGCAAAATGATATCACTAGTTGCTATCGCAGCTATAGTTGATATCGCAGCTATAGTTGCTATCGCAGCTATAGTTGACATCACTAGTTGATATCGCAGCTATAGTTGATATCGGCTAACACATATATGGTGCAGCATTACATGTCTCTATCCTGTCGAACTTTTGAGAGATGTCATAATCACATTTTCACTCGATCAGAGAGTTTTAACCAATAAAATGTAATAAATACTACAATACTATTATAATATACTAGATAAAATAATGCTAGCGGTTAACAAAAAGAGTAGGTGCTATTGTTTGGTGACGTTCTCATTGATTTTAGCACAAGTTCTTCAAAACAAAAAGCAGGCTGCTCAAAGTTTTCAGTTTTATTTTTTGCAATTATTTTTTAATAAAGATGGCCTCTATTTAAAGAAATTATTCTGTTCGAAAATGTATCTATCTAACTGTCTGTTAGCTTGTAATTTTGAAATTTGTCTTTGTCCTCGGAAGAAGCGAAGCAAGCTGTGTTTAACAATAGCTGCAGATTGAAGAAAAATAATGGCATTTCAATCAGCTGTAAATTTCTTCAACTAAAATCTTTACTTCACCATATTTGTATCTGAGAAAACATCTATTTGGAGACAGTTTTGGGTAGAAAAGGTATTTTTTGAAGGTTTTGCAATCAATGAAAGTCAGTTATAAAGAACCAAGGCTACTGGTACAGATTCTAATCTTTAGTTTACCGTTTTCATATTATATAGCGGAGGTTTAATGTCAAAACTCATAGATCACGCACAAAAACCATTTGAAATGAGAAAAATAAAAGAGATGAAAGTTGTCATATAAAGCAAATAAAAGCAAACATACTAGTCGATGTGACCACATTTAAGGAACACCAGCTCATGGATTTTAGAAAATATCCCAGTTGATATTGACAGTTTGAAGGGGTAAATTATGTGTAAGGGTAAAAGATTGCATATTTCATCTAAAACATAAACAGCTGATTTGAATTACCTTTATAAGAGGCCAGGGAAAGCGACAGAGCCAAGCAATCAGGCCCCCAAAGATGTATCCACCATAAGGAAGGCAGCAAGCGGATACGATGAGCTCTAGGTCCCAATTTACAAATATGTAAAACTTTACATATATGACGAGGGTGAGGAAGGTCAAAAGGGCAACGGTGAACAGCACCTACAAAGTACAATGCTTGGTCATGTTTCTATTATGACTTTTTGCTACTTGTGAGTGAGTGCGCAACTCCTTGGAGATCATGTACAATGTCCTATTAGCTTACTGCAAGCAGAGGCTGGTTTTTGTCATTTATTAAGATTTATTTATTCAATTACCAACACAAACTTCTTTTCTCAAAATTGTCACATTTAGTAGTTAAAAAGCTATTTTTAATCATGTTTCTAACTTTTATTGATATGCATGGTTGGCGTAATTTGAAAATTTACAATTTATACTTATTCCGATATATAGTACATATTTACCTAAATATATACAGTCAGTATATACTTACCTAAATATCAATATATGCTTATCTAAATATACAGTGAGTATTTACCCTAATTGATCACTGACAGAAACTAATCAATAAATATAATTTTTTATATATCAGAGTTTTATTTTTCGACATTTATTCCACTATGATCATGGACATTTTGCTTGTTGAAGGTTTGGGCATCAAAATTTTGGTGGCCGACATTTGGCCAGTCAAAATTTAGTAATTCTCACTTTTTCTGCACATTCCACCCAATATATACTTAGAAAATAATGTATATGATTGCTTAAAATACATCACAACTTCGACTTCAAGCTTTACAAAGCCAAAAATACAGGTATAAAAGAATATTAGACAATGCTATTCCTTGATTTGAGTTTGAACAATGAGTGAGATGCTAGCCAATCATTAGGACCCAGTCATATATGGCAATAGTTCTGTTTTCTGTACTTACATTGAGCCATCTTTTGATCGCCAGTGCAACCCTTGGAAGTTTGTACTTTATAAGTACGCCGACTGCCAGAGGAACGACAATTAACGCCAGACTTTGAAGGATGTTCAAGAATGGTATTTGTACTTTTTCTACTCCTTCGTCTGCTGGAATGGTAGCTCCAAGAGTGTACAACCACAGCGGTAGCATTCCTAAAAGTACTTCTTGATATGAAGTTTGATATGAAGTGATAAAAAACAGTTATCTCATGATTTGAAGCTTTTGGACATTTTTATTTAAAGCACTGTCAAAAACTAACTTGAATGAACATTATTTTCTAAAACAAATATTCTCATCATATAAGCAAATATTGTATGTGAGCATTGTAGTTGTTTGTGTTTACAGATTATTTATTTAAATTATATTACAGCATAGTTGCATAAGAGTACACAGTTATACTATTGAGACAGCCAAAGAGTTTTTGAAGCGGAAAAGGAGCTTGCCAATGTTACAGAGACGAAAATAATGAGAGCTGCATGCAATGCAGCTTCTTACATATATGGTTTGTGGGTTACTAACACATCTTAAATTGGAATAAAGGGTGATAAAAAGATGAAAAAGTACCTATCATTGAGTGGAGTGCATAAAAGTGTTTATTTAGACCAGTCCATTTTGTAAAACTGTAAATACTTTTCTACAGGCAGATTTTAAGGATATGTGACCAACACGGTGCTAGCCAATGAGCGAACTTAATAAATGGTTTTCTAATGCACCAAAAGCGTTTGTTAAAAAGAAATTGATTGTTTATTATGACATACAAACTTTTAATTAGTCCTACAGAGCACAAGCATTAGTTTTTGTTGATGAATCGTCACATATGGTTTGTCTACTCAGAATAAAACAACTTATAACGCACATTCTTTCTAGCACACTTGTCAAATTGTCATCAATCAATTCAAAGTAGAATTACTTACTTCTCTCATTGTTTCTGCTTAAACGTACTCATCATATAAATGTATTCTAAAAAACTGCAGCTGCTAGCAAATAAGACATCTATAAAATATGTTGTCGCTATTATATACCATGGCAGAATAACAAATACAATGTTTTTGAGACAGGTTTTTACGAAAAACAGGGGAACTCAAAGATAATTTCATTTACTATCAATATTTGTAATAAAGTAAAAAGTAGTGCTGTGTGTGGGTGATAAGACCAATAGAATTTGCGGGTTTATCTTCTCTCGAGTCTCGGGTCATAGAAATGTTGAGCATTTCGATCTTGCGGGATCGGGTTTTGACTTGCGAGTTTGGGTTTTGTTGCACGGGCCCATTGTTGAGTAAAGTGGACAAAAATTCGGTCTATTGCGTCCTGCGCTCTAAAGACTGTTAACGCTGCGAGCACGAATGTTGGTCGATAGAAATCGATAAAAATTAATAAATAAATTGAATAGAAATATAATTGCATTGTAAACTTTAAGATATGTTAGATGTTTAAAATTATTAGACATAAAACCGTATCAACAAATCCGATGCCCGAAAAACCTGTTGGCAATGAAGTACTCGTACCAAGCACTACTAGATTCTCGACACTCGAAAAACTCAAACGGAAGTCTAAACTTGTTGGTCAAGAAGTACTCGTGCCCATCACTAGTATAAGGTATTAACTATATCTCACCAAAACATGTGCATGGCTAAACGAAAAGAAAATGTTTGCTTCTCTGCAAAACCAAATTTGGCATCCCAAAATCATAATGTGGTAGCCAGTGAAACTGTCCCCGTGTGAATTTGTCCAGATGCAGATTTTGTGTCAATGCGCATAGATTACAAATAAGAATGAATAAGATGGACACTAGCTAGAGTGAACTAATTTATTGAGAATATTTTGACAGGATTTGTATGCTTAGGTGTGGTGGAGGAGCCGACGTGTGCCAAGGCCATAGCCAGCTGCCTAGCCGACATTGGGGCCAAAATCTCGACCGAGCCAAGCTTGAGCTTGGCAAAAGACACAACCACCGATTAGGCTTTGAGTCAGCTGAAGGTTGGCTGGCGAGACCGACATGCCACCAATGAAGCGGAGCCAATCAAAGACAAAGAATACAAGAAGGGTGCCTGAAGCGACAATAAGCAGAGATCTCTGACAGTCTTTGGCATGCTGTTCAGTGTACATGCACACTTTGAATTGCTTGTATGCTAATATTTATTAACAAACATAGATTTTTTATTGCTTTGTATTCAATAGTTTTGATACTTGTAGAGCAGAAAAGGTACCACAACAGTTTACTTTACAAAGGGTTAAAAACCTTATAGTTTTCAAAATTACTATGTTTCTGAAGCTACAATATATAAGTACCCCTTAAAACAGCTATCAATTCTTTGTTTTCAATTCAATTATACTTTTTTTAAACTAATGTATCAATTTCTATAGTTTGTCTTTTTCTATAATATTCAAATATAATTTTAGAGACAATAGTAAAAACTCATATTTAATTTTCTGAATTTTTTGATCAAGTTTACTTTATAATGATTTTATTAAATTGCTATATTCTATTCACTTGACAAGTTGTTACTTATAAAATGTCCAAGCTTCACTTGTTTTTATAATAGCTTCATCAGGTGTGCCTAAATTCTAGCGCTATTTCAGTTTCACAAAGCAATAGTTAAAACAACAGGTGGGTGCGCTGAATAAAAATTATTTTACAACATATTTTAGAGACAAGCTGATTTCTGAGTTTTAACAAAAATATACATAATTTGGTCAATGATGCTTAAGATGCTTGCTTTTATATACAAAATCTGAGTCTAACAACAGCCAAGTTGAAAAAAAAACAAAAAAAATTGTGTTCAGTTGGTTTTTTTGTGTTTTTTTCAGTGTTTTTGATGTATGTACTTCAAATAAAGTTTAACCAATCAGAAGCCTGATTTGAAATTAATGTAGACTTACATGTATGTAGAATTTATGTAGTTATTTTATGTTCAGATGTTATGCGGCAAATTTAAGTATCTTTATTTATAAAGTTTTGTTCTTGCATCGACAAGACTTCAAACATTGGGGTTATCTTATCTTTCTCAATGGAACGATTCTCAATCTTTCTCTTCAGATTGACTGCAATTACTTAGCAGCTAATGTCCCTGATAATTTCTGATGCTTTACCTCATGTATTATGTTTGTATTACTATCACAATTACGGTTTGTTATTATTATTATTACTGTAGTTAATTTTTATTGCTTTCATTATTATTATCTTATTGAAAATCAAACTTTAAATGAATTTTGCTACTGCCTACCGAGAGACACAATAGTGCTGAGAGTTGTCATGGTAACGCTGAGTGAAAGATCTCCGTTGGCAAGTTTTGCATAAATGTTGCTTGTTCCACCACCGGGAGAACAACCAAGAGTGAAGAATCCAAGAGCTTTGCCACCAGTGTATCCCATCAACCAGATTATTCCATAGGCTATCTATAAACACATATAGTATACCTACATATTAGCAATTAGGATCAAGGTGTGTCTGTGCAGGGATAAAATCCAGTCCTGCATCAAAGTTCAGTAATGACATACATGTGGAGTGTTTGGTCAAGCAGGTATTATTATCAAATTGAGACAGATTTGGTTAAGCAAATCAATTTAGCTGTAAATGCAAGAAATGAAATTATATCAATGTGCTGAGTTGCCGTGAATTAATTTCATTCCTTTATTAAATGAAATTAGTTGGAATTAATTTGATTTATTCTTATTTATGGTTTAGCAGCTATGAATTAGCTTGCATTTATTCAACATATTTTTAAAGAGTTACGCTCTTTTGCTCTGGCTAGAATTTTTGTTTAGATAATTCTTTAGTCATATTTCGATATTTGTTCTATTTTAGCAATTAAAATTATCATCTAAAATAAGTATGATATTTTCCTTTTGCCAAACTGAATGAAAACCAATGCTGCAACACAAAAGCATTAAAAAATCAGCTGATCAAACTGCCTCTCGAGGGTTAGTTAGGCTAAAGGCTGGTTCACACTAAATCGCTACGTGTCGGCTTTGTTCTCACAGCAAATATTTGTCGATTATTAGCAGTGCAAACCAATGACATTGTTGAGGCAATGTGGATATGTCGAGAAAGAATGCAGCGTCAAACCTTGGCAATAGTTTACCGAGCGTTTACAACGGTCTGTGCAGTGGGCTCCACTTTGACAACGGCGATTGGTCACCGCAGATTTTTTTACTTTTTGAAAGTTGTTGTGAGACTAGTATTCCATTGTTTCCGTCACTCCGTTGTATCATGAGAACACTATGCTGCGGGATATTTACTGATGAAAATGCTGATGAGTTTGTGATAATGCAAACACTGCTATTACAAATGATCATCAAAGCATGTTGTGTCTAACACCGACCCACAGCGATATAATGTGAACAAGTTGGTAGCGCTAAAAACTTGAGTTCAGAAAGAGATACCTCATTCTTTCTACAACTATTGTCAACCTGATGATTTCGATTGGACACATTAATAATTGATATTGAAGGCTTACCAAAGGCATAGTGGTAAACTGGGATATGAGGGCTATAATTGGAGCCTTTGGCTTCTTTAGGTGCTCCTTGATTGTTTGGAAGTCGAGGTTACTTCCAATTGCAAGCATCACAATGGTGACCTGATAAAAGAAAGAGTTTCAGCATTTTCACTTATTCTAGTAAGTTCTTATGACATTTGTGTATTATAGAAATTGTTTACTCAGTAATCAAAACTGACTATTTTCTAACTTTTTTTCTTTTATGTTTTGGTTAATAATTTGTCTTCTAAATCTCTCAAGCGATTAAACTCTAATAAACAAAGATGGACTGTCTTTTTAAATTTTTTTAAGAATTTTTCAAAAAATTTCTAAAGTAATAAAAAATTGAGTATAAGCCGTAGTTTTTATACAATAGTTGACAGTTTGCTAGTGAAAGTGAGAGTATGTACGCACACAACTGTTAGAAATTCCCAAACAATCAGTACCCTGCAATTACGCTACCTAACAAATACAACTATCTTGCATGATCTAACCTTTGTTTTAAATGATTAAAATCTCAAACTAAATGATTATTATTTTATAAATTTGATTAATGCTTTAAAACAGGTACTTATATTATGGTGTCTTAAACTCTGAACTTGAGCTATGAAGCTATTCAATTGATTTTATGTTTATTTTTTTCAGTAATGCCTCTAATTTTACACAATTAAATGCCATTTTTTAAACGAAACATAAAACTTCTAAAAGTGATTGAATGGCAGTAGCAACTTAAAGACAGGACAATAATGATATATATATATATATAAATTTTAGTAATGTATACATATTTTACTAGAAAAAAAAATGCTTGAAGATGTGCAAGTCTCCGTAGATACGCAAGTGTGTTAAAAAAACCTTTTTGTTTTTTTAAACAAACATTGTGGCGATTAGCACGAATATGAAAAGGAAATCTACCGCAGTACTCAAATTTATAGAGTGCCATATTTCACTCACATGTTTCATTCAGATTTTTCACTCATTTAGCAGTCATATTTCCAATAATTTATATAATTAAATGCTTTATGGAAGAGCAAAGTTTTAGCTAGTTACCTTGTGACGTAGATTGGAAACCTGACTAAAAAATTTAACTATTGAGTTTCGAACACCAACACAATCAAGCAGTGTGTAATAGACAATGCTTGGTTTATAGTGCAAAAAGTATTACTAGCATTTCATAAAATTTATCAATCACATTTTAAAAAGTAGCATTTGCCAATGTCATAACAGAAGACAACATTTACCAATGTCATAACAGAAGACAACATTTACTAATGTCATAACAGAAGACAACACTTACCAATGTCATAACAGAAGACAACACTTACCAATGTCATAACAGAAGACAACACTTACCAATGTCATAACAGAAAAGTTATAAGCCGTGTCCACTATTCTGCGAGGTCGTATCGACCGCAAAAGAACAGATCCTATATAAAATATTTCATCATCGTTTATTTGTCGAGCATAGAGTTCTAGTCTGGAGTAGCCAATGTACACAGCTTCACCTGTTCAAACAATTATTATAAAAGTATTTACTAAAAGTTTATTTAAGGAAGCAGCAAACACTGAAAGTTAAGGATGATGTTGGCGAGGATGTGTATTTTCAACCAGTTGTTTTCTGACGTTGTCTATTCATTTTGGTTTTGAACAAAAATACATTAGCTAAGTTTTCAATCTTTCAGTTTGTAAATGTAGATAATCAACTCGGATGTAGTTGGTTACTTTGACAGAAAAAACGACTTGTTATATTAAACAGAGGAATGGTATTTTCAGCTCAAGACGTTAGAAGTCATATGTAACGCTGATGAGAAAACAGTAAGGTTTGTCTCTTCCTGCTACGTTTTTGATTAAGACAATTCACTCTAATTCTAAGGCTATGACTAATATACAAGCAGTTACATGATATGATTAGTAATACTGAAGTTAACAAGCCGCGATTACTCCAACAATAAAGCAAGTTGACAATTTAGAAAAAACTCTGCGGTCCCCAATAAAAGAAGCTGGCCACGTATAAACGAGTAATCTGTATTGATGGATCATGCTACGATTTTCAAAATGGCTTTATGTAGGCCTAAAACCCCTAGCAGAATCAGGTTTTTTTTAGCAAAAGTGCTGAAATGTCTGATACATGTTAATTCAAAGTTGGTTCATCATGAACTTCGCACACAGGTTAACCTTAGAAGGACTCACTCTGAAATGAGACATTGTAGCAGGTTTCAGCAGGTTGTGTGCTTGATGAGTTGTATATGCCATCTGAAGAGGTAGAGTTTGTGGTTATGTTTGAAATTATTCTCTCTCGACATAAAGTGATAAGAGGTTCACCCTGCAATATATATGGAGAAATGTCCCACTAAAAATAGTCAATCAACAGTAGAAAATTATCAAGCTACGGTGTTGCCCTAATCTACCAAATGGCTCTTATCAAAGTAACACCAAATTGGCTGTCAGACGATTAGCTTTCTAGCTAATATGAAAGGCCAGATATACGTGTAGCTTTCTAGCTAAGCTCACATATTAAGAACAAATTTGCTATTCTGTTATTCACAAAGTATTTTGTGATTTATGTAAGTTATTAGTAGTTTTGTATATAAGAGGCTTATCTAGAACACGTCCGGTTTTGTACTTTGAGCAATAAACCTTGAAGGTTTAGGCGCAACAGAAAAGTTTACCTAGAAGTTTTGAGGTTTTTATTAAGTAATCATATGTACTGCAAAACAGGCTACAGTTAGTGGTATATAGGCAGGCATATTGCCTATGTAAGACGTATTTTACTGCAATATACATGTATGTTCATGTTAATAAGTATTGTAGGCCTACAATATTGGTTCTCTGATAGCACTTGCTGTTGTCAAGCAGTGCCAACATATTGTACATCAAAAAGTACATATGAAATTTGTGAGCATTTTCGAGAAGGAAAGTTTTTATGCCCTGACCAAGTAGGTTCTGTTTTTGGCTTTTTTTAAATTTGCCTGAGAATGTATGAGAAAATCGGCAGCAAAATCAAATTATCAAAATAGTGTTGATGATCAAGGTGCTCCAATCATTAGCATTAGTATGGCATGTTTCTTTCATAACTGACAGTGCTTGGATTACTTCACATCATAAAGGTTAGGTGGTTTTAGCACAGACTACTAGCCTCTCTAGCCTTTTGATTTCATAGGTCAGAGAAAGGATACCATTACATCTGAGGAAAGTGAGGTTAAAGAGCTGTCAAGGAACCTTGTGATCTACTATACAGGTGTAATCGATGTGCTGGTGGTTTGAAGCAGGTATAAGCCCCTTTAAAGGTTTACTTGCAACAAAATTCACATTCCAGTTATTTGGTATGAAAAGGTGCACACTGTCTTACTCTGCTTTGTTGTGGTGCAAAATGTGTGGAAATCTGATAACAAGCTCTAACAAGCTCAAAAACGAACAGTCAAATGCAGCCATCATAAAAATGCCGTAGGTTGGAACTCCTTTATTTCGATGGTGCACTCAACTCGACGTGGTTATTGTTTTGACACCTGATATTATTACGTGAATTGAAAGACCAATAAAAGGCTCAATATAAAACGTCTCGTAGCACTAGTTTAAGACGACGAACACTTTGCGTTCTACCGGAAAGCCTGTATCAAATATAAATGCTCACTACTTTAGAGTTTTATTTCAGCCTGGTCTAATCATATAGTCGTACCCTGATCATGTGACCCGTACTTCCCGCCAAATAGCACAAACAACTTCTACTGCATTTTTGGCTATCACAGTTGACCAACAGGCTCATCAGTTTTATCAGAGGATGATATTCACTCCGAGCTAAAGTTTAAAAAATGGAACAACTTTTTACAGTTGGGTTTGAAATATCAGTGCTCAAAGTGACAGCATTACAATGATGATGAAATAGATGGTTTTTTTGAATGTGTGAAGTATATTTGTGAAAATTGTAAACAGAAGCCATCGTGTTCACCTATCGATTCCAACCTATGGCGGTTTTGTGATGGCTGCAATTAACTGTACATTTTCAAGCTTTTAAGAGCTTGTAACTACATTTCCACATATTTTGCACCTACAACACGGCAGAGTAAGACATGGTGAATCTTTGGATACCAAATAACTGTGATGTGACTTTTGTTACATGTCAACCTTCAACGGGGCTCCAGCTCGGTTTTATGCAATTCAACATGTCATTCACCCTTTTGACACGTCTTAGCAGGCCTTGAACCAATGACCCAGTGGGGAAGTTCAGTGTGCTAATCACTATACCATTACACCACTCGATTTCTAGTCCAAGAAATTTATAACACTTGCAGTTATAACATAAACCTATGTCAAGTTAAATGGTTTCTGAATGCTTCATAGCTTTATTGTTCAAATATATTGTCTTTAGCTAGGTTGAGAATCAACGTGCTTAGCGTAGCGCACCAGAAACAGGTAATACTGCAGATTTTCTAGTGTATATCTTGACTGATTCAATGTAAACGTTTTACTATAATAAAAACCGTGACAGTCCATCTGTTTGAACCCACTGGTCGGTGTCGGAAAAATGGTTGCATCATCTGAGATTGAAACTTTCAAACTTTGTTGATAACACCTGCGGTAATAGACCGCCTTATCATATTTCATAATGATATTTCATAAGATAGTTGTTACACCTGACCACACATGCTAAACTTTAATATAACAAGAAAATGGCAATTCATTGTTTGAACTTTTGTCCCTGTTGTAGTTGTGCTGGCCATGGGGAAGTAAAGTGACTTTTTGAAAGATGCAGTAATAATAATTGTAATTAAAGAATAGTAGCTACTAAAACATAAACAAAGAGATAAACTTTTTAATGCGTGCTAATAATGGTAAGCAAAAAAATTGTAAAACCTAACCTAAAAATAACCTAAGCATTCTGCAAAGCCCATTGATGATGACATCATTATACCGGATAGTAATTGTTTGCTCAGGGTGATGTTCTCAGCTTTGTGACAATGAAAGCATCAAACCTTGAAAGATTCTTTGTAGGTCAGAATAAACAGCTTTATCAGCTAGTAAGAATCACGCTCTAGAAATTACGAGTCTATTAAGTTGCATTCCATTGTGTTTTATCGATGATCTAGTTTTGTGTAGTGAAAGCATAGCTTTGAATAGAAGCTTAGACGTTTGGACTTGTTATGGATATGCAGGCATTACATAATGCTCAGGTAACAGGCAGTTCAAAATATTCTGGGAAAGGTGCGTGTGAATGCCGAGATGAAAAAGCTAGAAACATTGATTGTGATAATCATATTTTAGAATTCATGAGAACGGATCACAAAAGCGTCACGAGTAAACTTTTTTGTTGCAGACCCGAACCCGAGTTGAGTGCATCTTTTCATGTGCTCTCTACCTTCTAGCCTCTATTTAGTGAGAGCTAATAAACTATGTTTATATGTGATTAGTAAAGGTGAAAAATTATGATAGAAGAATATGATGTGCTCAATGCGTTGTAAGCAAACCAAAATAGCAAGTCAGGTATTTTAAAATCATCCCACAGGAACTGGACTTGAAGTTTCGCTTTAATAACTTGATTTAGCAAAGGATAGTTTTTATGACAGAAAATATGTGGGGCAATTGTAAAGGTTTTTCACTCCAGCAACTAAAATGATCTAGCTAAAGTTTCTACTCTTTCAATAGACCAATTATGCAGATCATTGCTCACAAAATGTTATTCCACCCATGCATATTCTTAAATATTTCTGCTCATGACTTTGTAACGAAACAGGCATTTTCCTTCGCAAAAAGTAGTTACTTTTGCAGTGGAGACAATTAAAGGCTAACTTGTTCTGGCATCTACAACCTAAATTATTTACTTTAATCAAAATGCAAAAAACAAACTTTTAAAGCGGTTTGCAAACTTCTGTGGTGAAATCTTCATGGTTTTAAAATTAAGACACATTTTTTTTAGCTAAGTTAGCATAAAGAGCTTTATTCTGCAATTTTCTTATGACATTTGAAACTTAAAACTAATACCATGCCAAACAAAAAGCACAGTCAATAACAAGCACGCTTCCTTGTCATTATCAGGAGATATACATGGGAGAAAATAATGGTTATATTAGCTTACAATTCTTTAGTATCATGTTGACCCGATGTAAAAGTGAGCTGTCTAAGAACATGTTTACAATTATGGTGTTCACTTTAGCTGCAATGCATTCCTTGGCATCCATTACTATACTAGGCTTTCAAAAGATAAATCTAGGTCAGTAATTCAGCAATTTCATTGCAAGCTTGATAGAAATTCTTAAACGCCTATGATTCACGGGGTGACACTTGAAACCTCTTTATCGTTTGTTTTTCTTGTGAAGTAAAAGTGTCTGCAAGACTCTTGTTGATTAGAGGCAAAGTTTTATTTTAGTGGATTAATATTACTGTAAGTAGGGCGCAAAATAGCATTCTATACCAAACGTTCTATGCTTTTTAAGATGTGTAAATTCACCATTTAAAGAGTGCATTCATTTAGTGCAGTTTGTATTTCTTTCACAGTTTTAATAATGTTTTTCTTTGAAATTATGTTGAATTAGCTAAGATTATAACGTGAACTATTTAAAATAGTACCCTTGACAATTCCCTGCACCTTGAGAGATCGTTATAAGTTATCATTATATATGCATAATTATCCAATCAAATGGTAAGGTTGTTGAGTAGTGTCGTGGTTGGTGCGCTGGTCTGTAAACTGAAGTGCCCAAGTTCAATTCCTGTGTGAGGTGACCTTTTTTTGTAAATGCTGTTACCACGGTTTCA
This sequence comes from Watersipora subatra, assembly GCF_963576615.1. NCBI lineage: Eukaryota > Metazoa > Bryozoa > Gymnolaemata > Cheilostomatida > Watersiporidae > Watersipora > Watersipora subatra. The sequence continues at coordinate 60,189,132 of NC_088715.1, forward strand.
GTCAAACCAACGGTGGGTAAAGCTTTTATTATAGTAAAGATTGATTCAATTTGTCTGCTAAATCACAATAGGAAAGGCTAACTTATCATTCTCAATTGCGTGAGTCCGTGTGTCCGTGTGTCCGTGTGTTCGTGTGTCCAGTTATAGCGACAAAGTTAGTAGATCAAAAAATCCGACGAGCACTAAATAGGAACTTGGATCCTCCAGTTTCTCAAACAGGCATTTACCCAGTACACTTCATTGTCTTACTTGCTATACTAAGTAATAAATTTTGCACACTAAGCAATTTTGCACTAAACATTTCAGCTATCATTATACTAGCACTATGCTAGAATTGTTGGCCAGAAGAAAAATACTTAAACTCACATGGGCAGCATGACTATTTTCATCAGTATAGAGCTGTAGTCGGCACTGCAGTTGGTTTAGTATGAATTACACAGAAATAAACGCAGCACACAGAAATAAACACAGTACCCAGAAATAAATAAACGCCTTCAGTTAAGAGTTGGATTGGTGGATGTTATATATGTTGAGTAAAAATAAATTTTCTGTAGCAAAACTTTTTGCTACTCCTACAACGTCAGGCATTCAGTAGTAGCTTATTTTTCGACAGCTCTGTGTTTTGCTAGACATTGTTATTTCTAAATAGACATTTGAAATACAGTGCACCCTCGAGATACGATTACCCTGATATACGATTTTTTCACCTTACGAAGTCAAACATTGTGATATCTTCACCTCGCTATACGAATTTTATTTCACCATACGAATTTGAGAAAAGTTTCGCCCGAGTTAAAATTTGGCCGTTGGTGTGCTCATAACACACGTCGAAATAAAAAAGACACCAAAATATAGTTTGCCGAAAACATTCTTAGAACGTTTAGAAGAGACACGATTATCGACTTCTCTCATGACCGCGTGGAAAATTTTATGTAAAATACACAAGCGAGAGCAAATATTCATTTGTAGCGTTATCATAGCTTTTACTATAAACTTTTAAGTCAGCATACGTATATAACTACAACTATCTACATTTAATTTGTTATCTATGGAATCTGAGACCGATACAAACGTTACAAAACAAAGGAAAAATGATTTCTATGTCAACAAAGTTGGATGTCGTAAATAAGAAGAAGGAACCCGTATTATTAACATTGTAAAGGAATATGATCGCAACCAATCAGCATTTGCAATTATTATTAAAACAAGAACTCCATTAAGCAAGCACAAGAAAGAGCTTCCGGCTGAAGATTTGAATGAGCTAGGTCGTGCACGCGATCAGCATTCAAAAGGAGCAACCATTTAGTAAAGGCGAGGATGTGGAAGATACAGAAAATTCCAGATTCGCAGAAATATTTCAAGTGTTCAATTTACTGATATGGACTGGTACATTAAAACAATGCATGTATAATATATATTATTTATCTCTTGTGTGGCATGTTTTTCATATTTTATTCATTTTGTTTCCTTTTGATTTTATGTTATATTTTCTTGTTTAACCATGTCTTTGCATGTGGGATTGTTATCTTCTACGTGAATATAATTCATCGTATGTATGTAACTCATAGAACTAGCTACTTAAGATAGTTGACGCATCCACATTACTTTTTGGAACTTGCTAAAGCCCTGTCCCCCCATAGGGTATAAATACGTACAAACTTTGTATGTGGGGTTACATCGATTCTTGTGCACATTTCATACAAGACAAACTACCGTACTACATTCTTTGGATCCTTTTACAAGCGCTAGCTAGCAATTTTCTGCATTGCACCATCAATTCTTTCGTAGAAAAACTGGACAGGAATGGACAACTTCTTTTAGCCTGCTAAAAAATTCCAATTCATTACGTTTTAAATTTATTTTAAAGTGTACAGCACCATAAATAGCATTGATACGTATTTGCCTCCTCTCTGCTTTACCCGCTACATGTACCAGCTAAAGCCATGTTACTCCAAAGGTATGTACGTCCAGTATAGAAAACAATTTTATTTTTCTTTTCGGTAGCCATTAAATGGTCAAGTGTGCGAGAGGCCGCCTTCTATAACTGCATCGCTCGGCCTTATTGAATTAGGTTGAAAAAGGTTTCAACCAGATAGGCTAAAGTTTATAGTGAAAGTGAAGATAGGAACTGCTGAAGGATAAGATTTCGTAATAAAAAGTTGAAATTCAGTAAAATAGTTCAAAATACATACTAAAACTTAGTTTTAAGTGTAGGCATAGCAAGCTAAACTTGAAGCGAATTCAAAGATTATGTTATGCGTACCTTTTGAAGGCAAGAACTCCTTACCGTACGTACTACATTTGGTACACACATAATTTTGTGTTTTATTGCAGATCATAACCATTACAATACATTAAATACAATACAGTTACTGTAGGTAACTATAATTACTAAAGTTAACATACTATTTTGTTGCTAATTGTCAATATGTACACATTTTTATTTAAAAAAATTGACGATTTTCACCAGGGTGTTTGCATTGTATAATTACAATGGTCTCTATACCCCCATATACGAATTTTTCACCATACGATGCCAACCCTGGAACGAATTAACATCGTATCTCAAGGGTGCACTGTAGTTGTAATGAAACCTCTGACGTTCCGTAAGTTCATGCAAGGAATTCCTCAAGAATGTACATCTGGTCTAGTCAGGCATTAGCAATATACCACTCACAGACCAATCAGTAAAAGCTGTTTTGGCTCAAATATACATTCTTTTATTGAACTCTCATGCCTACCACTAAACCAGAACCGTGCAAAGCTTTTATCTCTACTAAGCTATGATAAGCACCAGCAAAAATGACAGCATGAAAAGTCTGTTTTAGTCTTATATAAGTTCTCTCAAATTTGCTGATCAGTAGCCTAAATCTTTGAAAATGTTATGTTTGATTGTGATCAGCTTACCTTAGAGCAACGAGCAAAAAGCAAAGCTCCTTACACCACCAGCTTACCAGCATTACAGATAAACTTGCACATACTTTTAGTAGATTTTATCAAGTAGGCCTATCGTTATTTTTGCATCATTTGCGATTGTTTTTGGTGTTTGAGGTGATCTGAATGCCAGAATGTTTAAAGATTAAAATTGACACAGCTCGATCAAGATTAAAATGCTCAGATCTAAAGTTGCAAAGGGATCGACAGAATAGAGACGCTCAACGCTGCAATTTGAACTAGCTGACACTATCTAAAGCAATGTTATCAACTAGTAACGTCTTTTCGACAAGTTTTATTAGCATTTTAACTGCAATCAATTTTTTTTTATTTTAATCTTGAAACATCCTAGCAGTCAGATCAATTCAAAGATCAATAACAAGGACAAATGATAGAAAAATATCAATACTTTCTGATAAAATCTACTAAAAATTTGTACCATTTATTGTTAAAGAGGAGACAATTTTTATTAACAAGACTCCAATTACTAAGTGCCCATTCAGCGATTGGGTAAACACATCCCAAATGGCGTTGCAATGTCATCATGTCGCGCTCATTCTGCGGTGATTTTTAGTCATTTTTGTAAGCAAAACTCCTTCTTAGTGCGCTCGTCATTGTGCCATAGAAATAGTCTTAGCGGCCAACAGCATCACACTTGTGTGCATGCATAGGTCTTGCTTTCCTGTTGCATAATATGCAGACATTTTTGTTGTTGACCAAAGGCGCGTACAATCATCACTCTACTATGGCGTCCTTTGGAAACACAATCTGCTTGTCAATGCAGCGTAGCGCTTTTGAGGTGTTGCTATACTGTTGCTGTAGGAAGTATAAGAGCTTTCATTCATTCCTAGAGTGAAGCTTCATCAGTCGATTGCATTTTGTCATTTTGTAACAACAAAATATGATATGCCTTTTTTATGATTAAACAAAAAGGAGGCAACAGCCGTAAATGGTAAGCTTTCAAAGTTACATTTTATGGACAGCTCAAGCCTTTATTCTTTTAGAAAACGTAAAATTTTTTTAGAAGTTTGAGAAAGAATCTAACAGCTTTATCATTAGATAGTATTTGACTAGGCGCCCAAATCTCACCAATTCAATATGTAATTTGTGTTTGTTGCTTTTCTCAAGGTATCAAATAGTTTTACCAAAAGTTTCTAAGAGTTGGCTATTGTACTGAAAGTTGGAAATTGACCAGCATATCTTTCGTTACTAAGTATTTTGAAGTCATGGTTGCGTTTGCTCACTTTTAAGCCCGTGCGTGACACAAATTTATGTAAACTCGCCAGTAATTGAGTTTCGTGAAAAGCATTTCACTGCACGTGTTCGCGGGACTTACGAAATAGAATACCTTGTAAGGGACATATTGTAATTGCATACAGATTAAGGTCACGTTCTTTTGCACTTTTCTAGACTATAGTTATTAAATGCAAGCCACATGCGTGATACAAAGATTGATCGTTTCATAACTCCGGCGACGTCTTGGATTCTTGCCAATTTTATAGGTCTTTGTGTTTTTCATGCTTGCTTGTATTGTTAGTTTCAGCCTAAGCGTAGACACATCGATGGTTTGCATAGCAACAAACAATATGCTCCGTTTACTGAATTTGCCTACAATGTTTTGTTTGAACAAACGCCTTTCGGGTACAGTTTTAAAATGTGCATATTTATGTGAATTACACAACTGCATGCACACTTTTGGTCAACACTTTGCCACCATCAAATAATTAAAAGACAAATAGCTCATTGAAATATCAGAACTTTTTCATGGAGAGTTTTGGTAAAAGATTTTGGAAGACACAAAAGCTCTTATGTGTATAGAATCGCTAGCGAAAATAGTAGCATATCAATCATCTAATAGCTGCCTGTTCAGCATCTAGCCAGACGGTGCCATGTCTTAAAATAGACCTGTGAAAAATTCGTAACAAAAACCTCTGATGTTCTGTATTTTGTGCAAAGAATTTCTCAAGAATGTACCTTTGGTCTAGTTAGGTATTAGCCATGAATCAGTCGCATATCTGTCAGTAAAAGTTCTTTTGGCACGAATATAAAAAAAATTGCCGTTGATCCCTTCGTACTACTCGCTTACCCATCTCCTTTCAACAAATCAGCCAAATAGCAGTTATGCAAGCACAATTATATTGTTATACAAGGTTGAAAGATGTGGTTACCTAACTATCCAGTAATGCTGGTAATATTTTATATGGAGAGAAATGACTGTTATAGACAGTGTATGCTATTCAATGCGTTTAGCTGCTTGGAGTCCCACTAGTTATTGCCGAGAAAAGTTAAAAACTAGCTGTATGTACATAACTCTGAGCTTCAGAAGACCTAAAATCATGACCTAAGCCTGGTTTCCATATACGCCGCAAGCACAAGATAGCAGGGCAATCGGTGGTTTAATGGGAACCTAGACCCAGTAGTCAACAAAGGTGTTCAGTGCTGTTAAACTTTCACAAAGAGCCGCACACCAAACCTTCCTGAAACGTAGCATACAGGTGAAGGTCAGCACTTTCAAAATGGCAAGGCAAGCTGATCATCAGTGAGACAGCTTTATGTGAATCTAAGCCACCGAGCCTAGCGCCGCCAGTGTTTTGCTGTATGAGATTACCGCCAGGGTCTCGCAGCCGATATGGGAACCACGCTTAACAGAGGAGCACTTTTGTAGCATTCCCAACTTTAATCTTGTCTTAAACCTTAATTTCTCACAAACAGTTACATAAATTCTGTTCTTAAATAATTGAACCTGTCACGGTCAAGTCGCTTTGTCATAGTCAAGGCTTTTCAACTCATTTTAACCTAATCTCTTGTGGGAATGAGCTCTTTCATATAAACTATGTAAATTTGTATCAAAATCTTTTTTGTCGGCATTGGGCTTTGTTTGTTAATCAGGGGCAGAGCCAAGGCATTTCACCATCTTTGTGTTTTTTTAAAAGGATCATTGAACCATTCAAAAATGTTCAAAAACATTTTGTGCATGCTACTTGACCTATTAAATGTTTTGTTGTAAAATGGAGCGCGCAGGGTTTGACTTTTCAGGCGCTATAAAGAAATTTTATTATGGAAATAAGCTTGCACAAAGTTTTGGTAGATTTTATCAGAAAGTGTAGTTATTTTTCTTTTATTTCTGATTGTTTTTGATTTTTGAGGTAATCTAACTACCAGGATGTTTTAGTATTGAAATTGACAAAACTTGATCGGTATTAAAATGCTCAGATAAAAAAAGTGTGATTATGACGTCTCTAGTTGCAAAAAACAACAAAGTAAAGACACGTCACGTCGGAATTTGAATTTGATAACTAATGTCAACTATAGCAACAATAATAACTATACTATAACTATAACTATAATAAAATTACATACAAAATGATGTGACTATAGTCACATCATTTTGTATGTAATTTCCTTTTGAACATTTTTCCGTGATCAAGTTTTGTCAATTTTAATTTCAGACCACCCTGACAGTCAGATCACCTCAAACATACAAAACAATCGCATATGATAGAAAAAAACTGATACTTTTTGATAAAATATACTAAAATGATGTGTGAGTGTTCATCTCTAATCAGAGACAACTAATAAACAGAGTAATTGTACATATTAGTGAGTTTCACACAATCATTCATCACCAGATGAAAGATCTAGATTTGTGAGAATTTCCTCCAAAATAGAGCCTACGGTATATTTGGCTTGAATTAAAAATAAAAATTGTAGTGCATTCTTTGACAGCGCAGCAACATAACGCAATTTACACTCAAACAGCCCCCAGTTTTTGGTGTTACAGCAATAACTAGCTATGAAATAAGTTCAGTTCTAAAATTTTGTGCAAGGGCTTGTCAGGCACCAAAGGTACAGCTCTACATTAACTCTAGTTGAAGAAAACCAGTGATATAACCACCAAATTTCAGCGAGTTAGTAAATCTAAATATTCTGTTTACAATTATGCCGGCAGTTTCCGGAGCTCGGGAGAGTGAACCTACTCAGGCAAGCTATCACATATGTGTGGGAGCTCCTTATCTCAAGTGAATCATAGCTTGATCTCCATTTTATCTTCACTCGCGTTGGTTAACAGAGACTTAATCCACAAGTAAATACATGAGGGTTGTTTTACTCAACACAGGCATAATATGCATTTGGCTAATTATCTTGGCTAATTATCTCAGCGCCTGGGTGCTTAAAATTTCTCAAGTAGGACATGATGAGTTTTTAAAAACAGGAATCAAACCTACATGCTGTCAGCATCATATCTGAACATGTTCCACTAAAAACTAATATTCAAGTATGTTATTCTCAGACGAAAAGTGCCTATAATAAAAGTAACACAGGTGTACGTAGTGTCAAGTTCAGCACACAGTTCCAGTTAGTTTGTTGGGCTTGTAAAGGTCTTATTCTGAGCGGTGACATACTACCAAGTATTATTAATGACCTAGTCAATCTTGCTTGCAAAAAAATTATTTTTTGCAAGCAAGCACAATTTTTTGATCAGCAGAAGCTGTTCAAAGTCGAACTTGAGCAAAGATTTTAGTGATTTTCATCAAAAAGTATCAATATTTTTCTATCATTCGTGATTGTTTTAATTTTTGAGCTGATTTGATGGCAAGATGTTTCAATAGTAAAATTGATAAACCTTCATCGTGATTAAAATGCTCAGATCAAGTAAAATGTGACTATAACTTCTATAGTTGCAAACAGACTGACATGGTAAAAACGAGGAACGCTCCAACCTGGACGCAATAGCCGATATCAACTAGCACATCGATAACAACTAGTGACATCATTTTGCATGTATTTTTCTTCTGAGTTTTTTAATTGCGATCGATTTTAGTCTTGAAACATCCTGGCAATCAGACTGCCTCAAACACCATAAGCAAAAGCAAATGGTAAAAAGGTACCGATACTTTCTGACAGAATTAACAAAGATTTTGTGTAAGTTCATCTTTAACAATGGTTCTGCCTGTCAAATTTATCTAATAAGCTGTGAAATCACTGCCTAGTTGCTTAACTGGCTGCTATCCAACATACGGGCAGTGAGTGTTTACTAGCGGGATTCTTTCACTATGGCAACACTCTTCGCCAAAAGTATTACATAAGCAGTCCATAGTTAAAACTTATATTTTTAAGAGTAACCTGTATCAAATACGTACGATATGTATCAGCTTTGTTTCTATATTATATAACCAAACCAAGTTTTCGGAGCTGCATTAAAAATAGATCAAGCTTTTGGAATGGTTCTTATGGAACAATTTTTACCTCGAGATGTACCACATCCTCTTTTGTGTTCTTTATGTTTATAGAGAAGTTGCCAATGGCCTTTTCTGCATAGACAAGCAGAGAATTTGACATTGGCTCTAGCCCATAATAGATGGTGAGAAGGTTGTCTTCAGAGGAGATAAGTCGAAATGGGCTGGTAAAGTTTTCTAAAAAGAAAAACAACTGTTATTGACAATGTATTCTATTTAATGTGTTGTTTTGCATGAAACAAAAGCTCTTATTACAAATATAAGTTTAAGGCTAGCTGTTAAAATTTTTTATGGAATATTTAATCATCATGGTTATAAAAACATATTGAGTAGTAAACCTGTTTTAACTTTCGTAATGTTTATTCCTCCAATGCATAAAATTAGGAAGTAAGAAACAAAAATATTTTCCTACTTGGCGGTAGTGCTTGGTGGTTAGTGTCTCTCTAACGGATGCAGGTAAAACCCATTACACTATTCTCACAGTATTTGGTATACCTGCTGTTATCAAGCATCAATGTAACATATCAAAGTTCATCGTTACTCAGGGTAACTCTAGCAAATCTGCAGCTTACAAATGTTTAAGCAGATGCAATGCATTGAATGACTTTCCAATCCATAGAAAGCCTGTCCTAAAAACTGGGCACATAAAGTTCAAGTAAACAAAAGTTTTACTTACGATATTGCTGTTGATCTGCACAAAATGCCAGTTTTAGGCAGAAGGCTACATATACGTACAGTATATTCATGACTCTCTCCGAAATAAGACTTGCTTATTAAACTACCTGCAGGTGAATGTTAACTAAGTTGTTTAGCGGAGTTGACGATGGGGCTTAATAGTTTCTTTGAGTTGTCTTTTTGCACTGGAGCGGAACTGCACAACCTTCACAGTCATTGCCCGCTGATAACAATTAAATTGAAGTGGGAGAAGCATTGAAGTTCAATTGCGGAGCAAATTAGAGAAATTAGGAACATTTACTAAAGGAAAGGAATAATCATTTTCATCCCTATTCACTAGCTGTAAGAACAACTATGAAGTAACTATTTTAACTTTTAAAACACTTTTACCCTATTGAAACAAACACAATTATTCAAATAAATGTGTGTGATATACGAACGCTCTAAGCCAAAATAAAGATACAAGACTTAAATCCATTCTCTCAGAAGACTGTGCTAACATGTGCTGAACCCTAGGAAATTGATTGCATTAAAAAGACAATTTGACTGTGTTTATGCACAAGCAGAATGGTAAGCTGTCGGCAACAAAGCTCAGCTGATGCCTTACAATTGTTCAAAGTAAATTTAATAATTTTGAGGGGAAATATTGCTGGGATTTTAAAAATGGAAGGAAAAATTGTACACTAATATGCAGTGCACAACATAACTACTTCTGCAGTGTAAATAACACCCCTGCCACTGCTGAGATGAGACTATCGAACTCTGTAGTTGCTTAGTGGCTGTTTAGCTACTGCTGTGATGCCATCATGGAGATTTGTTGCTGCAACCCAGCTTACCAACTCTGAAACTCCATTTTTAGTCTTTTTTATTTTGATAGACTCTTTTGTCTTTCCGATTTCATAGCCCATTCGAATTACATCATTGTCTGTGTCATTGATGAGTTATGCTCCCATCTCTACTAACTAGTCTTTTCTCATCAATAGTTTGCATTTTGGCTAGAATATGTATTTGGATAACTCTGCAGACTACAACCAGAAGAGCAGACCTTACAAAAAACTAGCTATAGGTCATTTCGGTTATTATTCTTTAATAGTTAAGCTTGTTTACATCTAGATAGGACTGGCAATAAAAAATACTACTAAATATGAAAATATTATTTAGCAACCTCATCAAGAAGTTTTAAAATCAGAAAAAAACTGTTTTTTATATAACTGAATATAATTGTAGTATCAGGCATCAGCATATGTTGAAGCAGTCATCTATGGGTGATACTTTGTTTTAGAACTTTTTTACTTATTCAGACAAATGCTGTTAGCTCATAAGATTTAAATCAAAGAACTGATTTGTTGAAGTATTGTTGCGCTTTTTAAATATATTTTAAACACTTTAAATTCAACTTTGGTGAAAATCTGTTTACACACGCACTATGAGATAGCCAAACAGTAATGTTTACATAGCCTGAAAGCGGTATGCTTGTTTCCACACACAAGTGCTTTCGAAGTTCTGCCAGTTTCACATTCAAGTGTCACCCAGAGCGAGCCTGTCGTATAGCGTACTAGATGTAGCTCTGATATGCATTTATAATCTATGCGGTTTTCACTTCTAACAAAAAACGCTAGCAAAATTACCTACGAATATTTAAAACTTGCTCTTGCATAGAATTCATCGATTTAATTAATTCATCAATTTAATCAGCCAATCATATTCAGTAGAGAAATAAAATTGTTTCAAGGACCTTGTGATATTTTCTTTTTACCAGTTTGTAGCTTTCTTTCACTAGTTGGTTTTGCCTGGTCTTGAATGATCTACTTATATCACTCAATATTGACATTGTTCAGTTTGAGTTACAACAATGCCACTATTGTCAAGACTTAGATTGCCGGTTATTCCTATCCACCACCATTCATCGCATCAAAGATAGTATTGTCTGTAATTTCAAAGGGCGTCACAGGTGGCAAAACTCAATAATACCCAAATAATTGTTGTATCAAAACTGAAATAGGTTGACCAGCTGGGACATCGCTATGAGCAGTCAACAATGTTATCATCCTTTTGCATCATTCATTTACACTTTTGGCATTTCTTCCCTGAGTTTGCTCAAATTTGTTCGAGTGGTTGATAGAAGTACTTTTTGCAGATTTAATTTCAAATTAGTATTTCGCTAAAAAAATTATTGAAGTATGATATAATAGGGTTAAAGGAAGGTTTACCTTATTTTGTAGATTATAGATTATTATATATACCATTAATGAGTTGAATGTGGTAGCAACAGAGCAATAATACAAATACTAATACAGACATGAAATAATACAGACATGAGCATCATACCAACCACCTACTCAAATGATTTATAGTTTACACTCAACATTAGAATGTTGATAGATTTTGTTTCAAAGAATTCTCTTGCTTCAGAGCTCAACTTTTGCGGCTTCAGTACTTTTCGGGGTAAAAAAACTCATTAAAAATTTAAAGAACATACATTTATATCAAAAATAAAAAGATAAAATTATAAAATGCATAAAATAGATAAATCTCTGTCAGCCCAGTGAGATCCCTTCTCATGAATCTTTGTAATAGAAGTCGTCACAGTTGCCACTGTCCTTTAATGTTATTTGAAATGTTAAAGTGCAACACGCTTGTCACGCCTTCATCACGCCTTTCAAACCTTTCAAATTTTCAAAGTTGTTTACAGATCCTAGGACAAAGGAAAATAATATTTACTAGCAATTGAAAATTGTCTTTAAAAATACCTTCAATTTTGCAGATTTTTATTTATCACGAGAGCCGCCAGTTTTTGCTAACTACCAGAGTTGAGGAGTTGCTGAACTCGTGAAGCAGCATTACTTTTTTGTTTGTATATCAGTGATTTTAGCCTGGGCTCATTAGGGTGCAGTAGTTTGGGAAACTACTTTCAAAGATTACCAGACTTCAGAATGTCAATGTTTTTAAGCTATATAGAGGCTAGGCTTCCTACCTTTTTAGGCCAGCTACATGTATGAAGGCAGATCCTGAGTGAATATAATTTTTTCATGACATCTGATTGACTCAAACTATGACTTTTAAAGCTAATCTTTGTTTTTTAGCCAATCGCGGCTGCCAAAGCAAGCATCGCAAATATTCCAAAAAACTTAGAAGTTTTCTTTTTTAACAAGAGTTTAACTCGATTTGACGAGCTATTTTAATTTTATAACATTGCAATATAATGCATATGCATTATATTGCATGTGTTTGTTGATTTCATTTTGTTGCAATCACTATAATATAGTAAATGAAACAATTATCGTAATGAAACAATTATCTTCTAAACACGTCTCTTATTTACTTGGTCCAACTTTTTACAAGGTTCTTGTTTCAGCAGAATCTGGCAAATAAGGTTTCATTGGTATTTTTGCTTTTTTAGTAATAAAAGATGCTGTCAGGTTTTCACATGTACCTAAAGAAATACTCGTAGCGAAATATTAAATTATTTCTATCATAAAATGGGATCACCAATAATTCTTTATTTAGATCTATGCATATCTTCAAATTTGAAGTTATCTTCTACATGCCGCTTTCACCAATATGTGACCAAAACAATAATTGTTATAGTTAATATCTAGCAAAAAAACTGAATTAAACATTTTTATCATACCTCACACGCATTCGTTGTGAAAGAAATGTTTGGTTAGGGTAGCCTAAAGCAGTGACATTCTTGAGTCTGCAAATATCTCAAGCTATGGCATTTGCTAATGCATTGCAACCTATGCGCTTATTTACTGCCAACAGATTCTACTTGGCTCAGTTACAAGAAAGTACCAACTTTACTAAATCAACAGCAAAGGTTAGTCTGATTTTGTGAAGGTGTGAAGGTCAAGCCATTGGAATCCACATGCCTCACGTGTACCCCAAGTGCATACCACATATATGTAGAGAATTCAAAAGCACCCAGAGTGAATAGACACTCAATGTTTTATATTATCTATGTTGTTATATTCACCGTTTGCGCATTGAAATTCACTGTAAGTAGCATATTCAAGAACAATCGGAAGATTTTTAATTCTATCTTCTTCTATATATATATTTCTCAAAGTATGTTGTCTGTTGTCTGTCTGCATATCATAAAATCTTGATACTGAAATTGTGCATTCTGATGAATTCGAACTCATGATGAATCCATCGACAAGGTTCTAATCCGGACGCTCCACCACTGAGCTAGAACGTCATAGCAATCATATACGTTTTCATATAACAAATACACCATGCGCGTGCTAATTATTTTAGCCTTGCGTCTACGAGTTACGATGCTTCTGTTCAGCAATATTTCAGGACTTCAGTATATGAAACTCAATGCTTATTCGTCTTTTTTGTTAGGGCTAATTTGTTCGACCCCACGATGTCGACAATAATTTATCTCAAACTTAAAATTTGGCAATTTGTGTACTGATTATATACAGTGGAACCTCTGCTCTTGGACGCTTCGGCTCTTGGCCAACTCGATTATCAACCAAAGATTTTGAGATTTGTTTGTCTTGGATCTTGAACATTAATTCACGAGCATGCGCCTTGAAATTGGAGCAGCTCCAGGAACAGCATGCAAACATTTGTTAACAAACGGAGAAAACAGTCTGCGCTTCATAAATTATTTACAAAAAGGGAGGAACCACCTGGGATGAAGATATTTACTGAATATATTTGCTAGAAAGACAACTCCTCCAGTCGAGTTACCCTAAATTGTTTTGAAGGAGGATTATCATTCAAAATATGTGAAGTAAGCGTGCCATTGCTGTTTAAATTTTCCTTTTCCTACGATTTTTGATGAAACTGAGATGTTGCATTTTTTGCTGTTTCATTATCAATTTCTGCAATTTTTGTCATTGTGTCTTAACCTTTAATGTTTTTGATGTTTTAATGTTTACTTTTGTTTTCTTCTCCCATTATCATAAATAGAAAACCTTTCATTAAAATTAAACTCGATCTATATCTACCCGTTTTTATTTATAGTATGCAGTATACAGTACAGTTTATGGTGTAAATGTAAAATACTTTACCGAAGTTGATTTTTCGCCTTGGACCGAATTAAAATTTACTTACATTCAAACTAGTAGAAAAAATTGTTTCGGATCTTGAACAACTCGGTTTTCAAACAGAGGTTCTACTGTACGCTATGAAAATTTATACGTCACTAAAAGTTATGAAATTTTAAATTTACAGCGATTTGAAAACATTTACAATTGTTTTATTTATTTTTAATTTAGTTGTCTCTCACAAAACCTTTTTCTCATGATACATAGTTTGAAAGTTAGAATAGCAAATGTTGTTATATGTGAAATACAAATCAATTTTTTGTCCAAAGAATTTTTTATTACTCGGGCAACACTGGTTAGCACAGCTAGTCATTAATAGAATTAGTTTGTCTTAAGTAACTCTACATCTGTTCCTACCCAGTACATAAAATTGTACCCGTAAATGTCTGTGATATGCAGACATTTGCGCCAGTGTTCTGTTTCTGATGTGGTGCAAAGAAGTTATGCTATGAGCTGTCTGGATTATGCAGTTATTTGCTCCAGATACGTACGCGGTGCCTGACTGACTTATTGCTTCTCTGGTTGTTGTCACACCCTGATTGCATACTTGAATGAGATTGACTGGTGGGACAAATTTTTGTTCACCAATAGAACTTGACACTGGTTTGCTGACACATTTCAAGTTTTGCTGCCTTGAAACATCTGTTCACTTGTTCAACGTGCTCAGCTAGTTTTTGCTATTCAGTTGGCCAACAAGCAACTTATTCTGTTGAAAATTCATTTAACTCCAAGTTATGGCTTATAGTGCAATTCATTTTATGGTCATTTTGGTAGTCGAGAGTTAGTAGCAAAGGAGGCAAAGGTTAGCAGTGCATTTGTCTCTTTACATTTTATTATGTTATAAATGCATACACCCGTTTACACTTTTTGCTTGCATTGAAAGTTGTTTGGAAAGCTTTACGTGTGGGATTTTACATTAGTGTGATTTGCAAGAGCACTCTATGTAATTTTAGATTTCACGGTGGTGTCGGTGAGGTGTCAGTGAGGTGTTGATGAGGTGTCGGTGAGGCGTCGGTGAGGTGTTGATGAGGTGTCGGTGAGGTGCCGGTGAGGTGTCAGTGAGGTGTTGGTGAGGTGTCTGCGAAGTGTCGGTGAGGTAATAATAAGTAAAATACTAGACACTCATATGTAAAGGTCTAAGCCTTTCTGCTTGTGAACAGTTTAACAGTTATTTAAAGTCTTGCAACTACCAACTTGCCATAGGGCTGTTTGAAGTAAACCCTTTTAGGCAAGGTTAGGCAATTCTCAACTTAAGGGCAAGCCGTCAACAGATGATAAACAGATTCAAAGGTGAGCCCATAAACAGACTCATTGGCAAGTGATTAAACGGAACCGATAGCAAGTCATTTAAGCAGGTTTTTGGGTGCCTTCTCCCAATTTTTACACCCTGGTATGCCAATCGCAACAATTTTTTATGTTCGTCAATAGCACTTATAGTAGCTGCAGATACGATACACTGACTGCTACTACAATGCCAAATTCAGAAACAGAGGCAAGAGCTATCCTTCTATAATCTGCTAATATCAAAGCACGCAATAAGAATATTTGGTGTTCGGCGATTAGCACTTATGATGAATTCAGCTATGATAGCTGGCTAATATCACAATGTTAAAGTCAAAAACAGTGATAAGAATTTGATACCTTAATTTCCCTTGGAAAATCAAGCAGAGCAATTGTTAAAGAATGCAATATCTTTGTTGGTATTATAACTCACCGCAGTAGCACACCCAGCTATGGAAAAACTCAAGGTTTATATAGCAAATCAAAGAAAAAATTCACATTATATTGGCTGCACAATAAATAGGTCAACTGCTACTACAATAAATTGTTTCAAACACAAAAATGATTGAACCCAACACTTCCTACGATAATACCTGCTAAAACTAACAGGAAGAAGCTGTAACCAACTCACTTTTGCTCTGCTAAAACTAACAGAGCAATCTGAACCCAGCACTTCCTAAAATATAATCTGCTGAAACCAACAGGAGTTAACTGTAACCAACTCCCTTGTCCTCTGCTGAAACCAACGCTTCCTAAAATACAACCTGCTTTAACCAACAGACGGAAACTCAACTCTTTGTAAGAACAATCATTATTTGGTAAGCTAATTGTTGTTACAATCCTTTCCTAGTTTGGTGCTAGTTTTTTAATAGCGATCAGAAATAATATTTTCCAACGAATAAATGATTTTATTATAATAATATTATAAGGTACCTCTTTCAAAAGACAAAAAACAAACTGCTTTGCCTAACAAACTGTGAAAAATCCCATATTGCATAAATGGGCGGGCTAGAGCTTAACAGTAATTCGTTACACTGACCAATTGCATCGTTTTTCTGACTGCTGACTTTGCAAGTTTTTTGCACAATAAAAAATTATTGAGTGACAACTAGATATAGTGTAACTATCCAGAAACCAGCAACAAAACCTGTAAAATTACATATACCAGGTAAACAGAAGTACTTTCGAGAAACAGTAACACAACATGAACCAAAATAATAATAAACACAGAACCTTATCTTGAGGGAATCTACAAACAAAATAACAAAAATAGTACTTGAAAAAACTTTAGCAGTTAGTAACTAATTAGAACACATAACTATAATATTCCGACAGCCAATTGCACCTTAAATTAATTTTTAAAATATGCAAGCAGTACAAATAAATTTGTTAGTTTGTCAAATGCGTAAAACCATTTATATATCTCAGTAAAAAGCATCTGGCATCTTTTCTAGGTTCTTTTCTCTGTTCAAGAAGTCATTGGTTTATATATAACAGCTCAGTCGCTTTTTCTTTTCATCAGTCCAACTGAAATTAATGCCTCCTTCCAGTCTGGCCCACTCTGCAGAGTTGCTTCCCCATGGCCCTTCTCAACTTTCGCGATTTTTGGGTTTACTACCCTTGGTATGAACTTTGAGTTTGAATGTTTTAAAAGCTCAAGCATCACTGGTAATATACATGTAGATGTGCTTGGAAGTTTTCTAATAATTTGGCGGAATTTTTGTCATTTTTGAATATTATTATTTATATAAATATTAAAGTTTGTCATTTGTTGTTGTCTGTCATTGCCTGTATGGCCAGCAATAACTATTGAAATCTCGGAATGAAAAGCTCGTTTCGTGCTGGATTTGAATTCACAAAAATTGCAACCAGAAGTTTCTAAATGCGGATCTAACCACAAGGCTATGCAGTTCTTAAAATTTCATTGCTCTTACCGTATGCTGTATACCCTTTTACAATTGTACACGCTAATGACGAACAGTACACACTCCTATAACGCATACCTTGTATAACGCTAATTTCAGATAACGTAGAAAGATTATGCTAAGTTTTTGCTTTGTACTATGTAAAAAATTCCATATAACGTAAAGTGTCCAGGACTTTTTAGAAGTTTGATAAAGTGATTACTTATCAATCTTTCAACTAGACATTTGTGCTCGTAGACAAGACTTCGTTGAAAAAATTCAACCATAGCTTCTCATTAAAATTAAACTGTTCCCTAAAAACGTATGAGACACATATTTAAGTATAGAAATATTGTCTGGGTATTGACTAGTAGGTGTTTCATAGAGCTATGCAACCTCGAGTTAAGCAAAAATGGAAATACTAGGTGTACTTCGGGCGTTTTTGTTTCTGCAGATTTCAAGGTACCCATCGTGTGTCAAATAAAATTAAGGAAAACAATTGGACTATCTCATATTGGAGTGAGAGTCAATATTGTCAAGTGTTAAAGGCTATCATTTCCTTCATGTTACGACTATCCTGTAGTTGTGCTATCTTTGTTGAACAACTAGTAAGCTACTCAAAAAACAAATTTGAGGCACAACTTGTTCCCTCTAATGAATACTTAAAAAATTTAAGGAGATTTTTGAGTCAAGTTCGCTTATAACAATGCTTCGAAATACTTGAGAATTTATTGTCCGACTTAACTATAATAATTTAATGGAACCCATGAGACTTGTATTCAGATATCGATATAACAATGTTATGTGAGGCTTGAGACTTGTATTCAGATATCAGTATAACAATGCTGTGTGCGACTTGAGATTTGTATTCAAGTCTGAATATAACAATGTAACTTGACACTGGAAACTTGTCTTTGACAAATGTTGTTTTGAATGTAAGCAGAATAAAATCACCAAAGTTATCAGTGAATATGCAACTTTTTAACACAAGTGATTTTTCATCAAAGCTGCATATCGACTTAGTAAGCATACTATTCTATTTCAAGAGCTATGCCAATATCTTGAACAGTAGCCAACACTAATTCTTTTATACCAGGTGAAATCTGTTTAGAATGATTTAACTCATCTTTCCATAATAGTCAAACTTTAGTTGGAAGTTAAAAAGATTAGAAGTTAAATTAGAAGTAAAAATTTAGTAAAATCATATTTTCAGTTATCTCCTTTTTACAATGTTTATATGCTAGCTTATGCCCTGTATTTTGATTGGCTCCACAAGTGCCCATATTAATTTGTGTGGACAAGTGTTTATCGTTAACAAAGACTTCTCTGCAATTTTTCACTATGTTTACAAACATCCATATAATAAGTTATACTCTAAACATGCATCATTGGCTTACAGGAAACATTCTAAAGTCCATATTTTGGCACTCACTCTAAAAAAGTGTCATTGCAAAAATTTTAAGCGATCACAATCAGTCATTAGTCCGTTCTTGCAAAGCGGTCAGAAGAATCAAGTTTCCTTTTACAAAAGTGTCGGTATCACCTGTGACACCCAGTCAGTTTTTTCTTCCTGGGTTGCATAAGGCTCGAGTAATGTATTGCATAACTTTAATGCATTCCTCCATGCAAAAATCATCTGACCGATTACACGGAAATCTTACAGCTCATCAAAAATATCACATGTTTACACCAGCTCGATATCTAAAACCTTAAAGAGGCTGAAAGCTAATTGACCTATTTTCCTGGTGTTGCTTGTCATTTGAAGATAAGAATTCTTGCTACATATTTAACAATCATGCCACTCCGGTTCTCAGATGTGTCAGATAAAAAAGCAGGTTTGCAAATACAGCCTGTTAAAGATTCCTTATCCAGTGCTGAAGACACTGTAAAACCTCTATTTGAACACTATGGCTCTATTTTTCAATCATTGTCATGTAGTGGAGTTTAGTTAGAGTTGACATTCGAATAAAGGAGGCGTTAAAATAAAGGTTTTACAGTACTTCATTTCTTGCTAATTGAATTGTAAGCTTGTGATTCATAATATCGTTTAAGAGAAAAAACATAATTCAATTTTTAATTAATAATCAACAACCTATTGATTCGTAATTTTCAAATGGACAGTTTGAAAACTTGGCTGAGTTGGTGAGCTTTTGTGACAGTTGGTAGTGAAAGGTATAATGCATTAGCGTTTCATTGTGTATGAACAACTAGCTAAATAATTTAAACAAAAAGTATATCTACATTAGTTTCAAATTTAAAAAAATGCTCAATATGTAAACTTCTTGGTCATGGTTGTGAGTCGTTTTGATTATTGATCTTGATTATTGTATCACAGAAACCAAAGAAAACTGTAAAACCACAAGAAAATGCCATTAACATAACCAAACACTGTTAGTACAAAAGCAGTAAGGTAGGCTTACTTATAGTAGCAGAGTATAATAATATTCTTTATAGTATATCATATAATACCATAATATATAATAATATAATATATAATGAAAGAGTAAAAATATGAAGAATTGAAGCACTAAAAGCTCCAGTAAATACATTGTACGATAAATTCTCTACAGAAATAGGTATATAATATGTAGTACTGTTACGTAGTAGTACTACATGTTATATGCATAGTTGACATCAAAGTTTTGTGATCAAATTATGTACTCGGCTAATATGATATTGTAAAGAGAACTGCCAATTTTCTTTACTGCTCCACAAGAATCAAAGCCACTGAGTGCAAGGCGAGAAGACAGATATATATTTGAACAATATATATGAATACCTGCAATTCATTGTGTGGACATACAACAGAACAACATGCAAGGAACTGCCCGTGATTTCTGATCTTGTCATTTTTCTCGCCTCTTTATATACATGTATGCTTTGTCTCTCACTGGCTCTGCCCTTTAGGTCTTCATCCGTCTTGGCTGTTGTCTCTCAGCCAAGTCTTCATCATCAATCAGATCTCCTGCTGAGCTGGAACCTGATCTTGTGTTGGCGCCAGCCCTGGGACTGACTGGGGCTGGCCTCCGCGCTCTGTCGTTACAGTATTTTATCAGAAAAATTGTTTTTTATATTAAGGCTGCTTATAACTAAAAATCATAAGAAAAAAGTAAGCGTATTGCAACATGTATTAAAATTGTATTACGTTCCCAGTGATGAGGTGATGCTGGGGCATGCTTATCTGTGTGATGCCATAACTGTGTCTGATCTTCGGTTCTTCTGAAAACTGCCAGCAGTGCTGTCCTGCTGCTATTCTCAAACTATGGAACAGATCTTTTGCTTTGTGTTTGTGTTTTTGCAATTTTATTTGACTGACCTATAAATAGATGCGATAAAACCTCGGCGCGCACATGCTCACACACACTCATGCACACACCATACACACGCACGCACAGACGCATGCAAGCACACATACACTATACCCCGCATACCACCTACACCACACACCACAGGTTATATACCACACATTACACACCACACGCACAAATAGACAGGATGATTCACCTCTTGTTAAACCATAACTGTTACGTACAACTGTTATCGTATTTACTAGGTAAATCAGACACGCTGACTCCAAATTTGTTTTCAAAATAAAGATTGGTTCACTAACTTTCAGAGTAATGAAGGCTTTTTACAGCGTTTTAATATTGGTAAATATCGGTAACAAGCTTTGCCCATAAATATGTGACGAAACCTAGCTTTGCCAAAAACGGAAGTTATGTATGTTTAGTCTGATTTAGAATAATAGAGATGGGTGTCTTAAAATCCATTATTATCTAAAGGCATCCTGTAAATTAATCTCAGTCTTTTATGAAAGGTATATAAACTATTTGAAATTGCTCGTAGCTTGTTACATGATGTTTAAATAGCCTGAACGCCAAGAAAAATGAGCTCAAAAAGCGCGGTATTATCACAAGCTGGCGTTGTTATCGCGCTTTTTTAAGCTCATTTTTAAATATGCAATGTTAAATAGCTTATCTACCTTTCGGAAAAGACTGAGATTATTTTTAAGGCTGAATTTAGATGATAATGGATTTTTAAACACCCATCTCTATTATTCTAAGTCGGTCTAAACATCTCTAACTTTCGTTCCTAAAAAGCTAGGTTTCATCACATATTTATGGGCGGAGCTTGTTGTGCCGATCATGTTGTTTTCACGACCGATATTAAAACGCTGTAAAAAAGCCTTCATTACTTTGAAAGTTAGTAGACGAATCTTTATTTTAAGTACAAAACTGGAATCGGCGTGTCTGATTTACCTAGTATATACGATAAAAGTTGTACGTGACAGCTATGGTTTAAATGAAGGGTTTTTATTTATATCTAGATAATGATCTGCAGCAAGTGCAATCGCATCACCAGAGGTAGCTAGAAGGAAGTCAGCTGGAACCTTGTCAACATGTCGGAGTCAGGATGACTGCGGACAGTAGGGTGGTGCTATGACCACACTGTACCAATAGTTATCAATAATGAGCCATAAATAAATCACAATCTTTGCTGACTTTTTAGACAATCCTTTACAAAAAAAATTTAACGAAATTTAATTGAAAGTTGTTATCAATGTGTTTTTGTGTGTACCGTTGTTGTATTGCTGCTATGATAGTGGAAACAGATTATGTTAGCAAAAGATCATCCTTTCTACAATTATCCATTATTAGTGATGAGCTAAGATGGTGTTAGAGAAAGGTTGGCTCTCTATAGTTAAGCATTAATAGTGATGAGTTGTGCAGTGCAAAATAATTGGTATTAAAACTGGCAAAATCGCCTACTCTCGGTCCAAACTTGGCCTAGCATGAATGAAAAAAATCTGGCCAATAGCTCCAATAAAATTGGTCAAATATCAGCCATAAAAACTTTGTTTGAAAATTGACTGGTGTGAATGCAGCTTTATTTTAGTAGATTTTCTATTTACTAAATCTCTGAAGTTTCGATTGTAGCATGAGGTCATTGACAAAACTATTTTTAAACAAAACAGTAATACTACGCACTATCTGTCCATTGCGACATTGAGTGACCTTCTGAAGGCTTGTCTGTTCTATACACATGTATTATTGCCAAATGAATGAGACACTCCAGAAACACATTAGAAGTTTTTTTTCTCTCACAGCATACTACATGTATTTTCTATAAGCTGATTGATTCAAACTTCATCTACTTTTTCTCAAAATATACCTTATTAAATTGAACAACCTGCCACCATCAAGCATTTAAATCTCATTTTGTAAATTAGCAAAACCTAGAAGTTTCATCACTACTCATTATACATACGAGTACGCTGGCATTCCCGTATGCTGTGAGAGATTGTCATGTGTAATAATTATGTGCACAATTATTCTTAGATCTAAAAGTGTGGTTGAGCAGGACAGTTGTACTGCTTGGCTGAGTATTCCGATATCTGTGTCCGATTCCCATGAAGTCAAATCTCTTTTCCTAACATCTCAGCATATCATTTGGCAGACAAACGGGCACACATGGCTTTTTTATAGCATATAATTCAAGGCTGAGTGGCTCTTGTAAGGGTTGCGTATACTCCCACCCTTTTTTATGTAGCAAGCCAGCTAACTTTGCTTGTACCCTAACTAGCTTTTGTTCAAAAATACACTTATAAAACTATCATAACTTGTACTCTGAAAGTACAGTGTGCCATGCGTAGACCTTTGGTTGTAATAACTATACGTACAATTATTCTGGAATGCCAGGAAGCAGTCCATTGGCTGAAAGTTGTAAATCCAAATCTCAACAGATCTTGAATTAGAAGTTGAAGTCCAGTATGATGGAATCTTTTTTCTAAGCTTCAACAATGGCTTCAGACAGTCACATGGACGAGCAGACATAGATCTCATTATAGTAAAGAAGGTTATATTTAGCAGTCATTTTGTTGCCTATCACAATGTTTCCATAATTTTCATGATGCAAAAGTTTGAGTCAATCTGCCAAAGACCCGCATCATGGCATACGCACCGTAAAAATGCACAAGTTAAGCAACTTTTGCTGTTCGCAATTCTATATCAATGTTTCATGCTTGTGAATGATGGAAATGGCACTTGCCAATGAAGCAACTTAAAATATCGTGCTGGCTATTCCATTATAAATATTTTCACACTTCAGTCATTTTTATTTCGATTTTAGCAGTTCCGAATGTGCTAATGTTCAGAATACTGCTAAGCGTGGCAGGACTGCAGCGCTAACCATTGACTTTTGGGGTCAAAAACTAGTGATACAGCTTAATCTTCTTAACAAAGCTAGCGTTAAATGTTAAATGCGCACTCTGCAACTGTTCATAGAGACGCTTAATTGTCAGTCAATCAATTTGTGCCCAACTCAAATTTGCATCATGTGTCTCATGGAAACATATTGTATATGAGCAAACCAAAAATGGTGTAAGCTTGACACCAAAATTCAGTTGTTTTAGACCGGATATATGTTAGCTGGAAGTTGCACAGAGTGAGCTTAAACCTCAATAAGCCTTTCAATATTTGGATTACTTGTTGGAGTATGTGACAAAACCCTAATGAACTGCAGGCAGAAATCGCTGAACATATTAATGTACAAAAATTTTCTTGGTCATGGCAGTCAAGCTGAGCAAGTAAAATCCATAGCTTCACTTTCTCATGCAAACCAGGATGGCTTCATGTTAAAAAACTTAAATAGTGGAATGCTCTGTAAACTTGCAATTTACTTTGTAAAACGCTCTCTGTGTAGATTTTTGTAGAAAATCGGTCAAAAAATAGAAATTCATAGTAATCAACGGACTGACGGAGTCACGTACATTCGTATACACACAATGACAAAGCAGAATTAATTACTATAAATGAATTTTTTTTGTTTAGCTGGTGTGCTAATAATTCATTATAGCTTAAGGTTTTTACTTATTCCAAGTTTACTGCAATCACAAACCTTAATCCCATCCTAGAACAATGTTTCGTGACTGAATTGGAACACAACTGATGGTGAGTCAAGAAGGGTTGGCAGGGAGTACTTGTAGATTTCCTATTAAATATGCGATGAAATAGCTTTTAAGATTTTTTTGTTGTTTGAGGTGATCAGACTGCCAAGAGGTTTCTAGATTAAAATCGACAAAACTTAAAGGTTGACTTGCAACAAAATTCATGTTACAGTTATTTGGTATCAAAAGATTCACCATGTTTTACTCTGTTGTGTTGTAAGTGCAAAATATGTGGAAATGTGATTACAAGCTCCTGAAAGCACTAAAACAAAAAGCCGCCGTAGATTGGAATCTCTTCATTTCGATGACGTAGCCACGAAATTTAGTTATCGTCTTGTCACGTATGTTCTCACGTGAATTGAGAGGCTCATTATAAAACTTATCATAGTACTAGTTTATGACAAACACTTCGGGTATTACCGATGACCCCGTATCAAATATTGATGCTCGCTACTTTACAGTTTTGTTTCGGCCTGGTTTATTCGGCAAGTCGTAATCTGATCATGCGACCCAATACTTCGCAAATAATTTCTGCAGCACTTTTCGATTGTCACAAGTGACCAACAGGCTCGTCATGCTTATCAGACAATGGTATGAACTCTTTCAAGCTGAGGCTAAAAAATTAAACGAATTTTTACGATAAGTTATAAGATATCACTGCTAAAGGCGACAGCATTACGATGACGATAAGATAGACGCGATAGAACAATAGACATAGTTTTATTGAATGCTCGAAGTATATTTGTGAAAATTTTTTGACGAATAAGGTTGCAAGCAAGTGTAAACAGAAACCATCTCTTTAAACTACATCACATTTGAGCCGTTTTGGAAAGGGAATCCAAACTACGGCGGTCTGTCTCATGTGGCTGCGATTTTCTCTTCGTTTTTTAGCTTTTAAGAGCTTGTAATCACCTTTCCATATATTTTGCACCTACAACACAACAGAGTATAAGACATGGTAAATCTTTTCATATCAAATAACGGTAATGTGAATTTTGTTGCAAGTCAACCTTTAATAGTAAGTAATACACTCAAGAAAAAGTCTGTGCGCAGACTGCCACAAACTTGATGCCAATATTCACACTTCTTGTTGTTCCTTCTCGTCACTGACAATGACTATTGTGTTTGAGTTTGCAGTGATACGTGTCTCTATTGGCATATATCATTTTGTGTTTGCTCATGTTTGTTGGAATAAAACTTCAAATATAGTCTCAAATACATTGCTACAAATATATCCAATGACTTGAAGACAGGCTTGCTAAAATTTGTCCTATTGTTTTTTCTCCCAATGCTGTGTGAACATACGAGTACTCAATTCTAATGATTGGCTAAAAAGGAGACCAAATACTTATCACTTATAAACTAGTAGCACAAATATTGACGTCATTTTGAGAGAAGGGTGAGCAGGTTATTTGGGGCTTCACCTGCAACTGAGTTTTGTTGATTTTAATCTTGAAACATTCTGACAGTCAGATTACCTAACAGAATAAGCAAAATCTCAAACGATAGAAAAATCTCTATACTTTCTAATAAAATCCTCCTAGAATTTGATGTGGTCACATATTTAAGGTTCTCTCATGTGTATCCATAAAAATATGGGCAAATGAAGAGCAATCGATAGACCTACATAAACTCAAAAACTATGATGTATATTCTAATCGTACTTCTAAAATAAGCTATCAGCACACACACATATAGTTTGTTACGTAAAAGAAATATCACCAGCAGACTTAATAGCGACTTTTTAACTTTTGGTGACCCTTTTTCGTATGAGCAGTGGCTGGTTATAGTAGCTTTTAAACATTAAATATTAGGATTTCAAGCCAAGTTTCAATCAAATACTATAAAGAACAATACATACCTACTGGCAGCCCGATCATTCATAGTTGATATTCTTGTACGATTCTGCAAATGGAATCTGTATGCAGCAGAGACCAACTCATTCTTGTAGATAATCTGATAGCACCTTAAGTCTAATAGTTTTGCATTTATTTATATATTATTTTTACACCAAGAAAATTCAAAAGACTATTTCATGTCAATAAAGCACAGACACCCCAAACCTTTTGATGTGAGTAATATACAAGAAAGAGGATAAGGTATTATTGGAAAAATTTGATATAGGTCTTCCTGTTTTAAAAGTAGCAGTGAACAAAAATATTTCTCAGCAAGAATTGATTTAAAGAAAAATTTTTTAGGATAACTGTTTGAATAAAACTTGAGCTATCCTTACTAACACTCTTCTCTGAGTGTTAGTTTTGCTATATGATGTCTCGTATCATATATGAACAGCTGCGACTTTGTTTCTGTGTGGCTGCACATTTTTAAACACAGTCTGCACATAAACACAGAAAATGCCTGAAATTTGGCAAAAATCTGTGGTGACTATAGTAAGCATGAATTTAGACTTCCAACCATTGCTAAACTTTGAAAATATTTAAAAAAAAAATTTTTAATTTTTCCATGTCAGTCGGTATACGTTGCTATCATCTGAAGAACTTGTCATTTTCTGTCAACTTATCATGTGTCAAAAAGCCAGGTGAACTGCTGTTTGAGATTGTTTTTACTGGCTTATATAATTAGTTATGGCAATCAATCAGAACAGATAATTTATACAGTTTTCTTCTCACATGAAACAAGGGTCGCTTTTAATTCGCAAACAAACATATCAATTCTATCATTTTTTTCATGTGTCAGAAAAAATAAGAATAACAGTTTATAGGAGGTTTAAACTAACTGAATTAATTTATTCCATGACGTTTGCACTCATTCTCTTTTAGCTTAGGTAAAAATAAGAATCTACACTTTTTGTTTTTGCAAACATCATTAAAAGACAGACATGTTTCTTGTAATCGAGCACAAGTTCCTCGTTGAGCAATCGTATAATGATTTGTCAATCGTATGCAAGAGCAGTAATGCATATCAATGGGAAACAAAAGTTACAGTCAAAAGAGCTATATCACTGATCATTTAGTTTGCTCACTCAATTTTTTAAAACCTAAATACAAAACTGTTGGAGATTTCATCAGAAGATATCAATATTTTTCTATCATTTACAAATGTCTTGATGTTTGTGGTAATCTGATTGTCAGAATGTTTCTAGATAAAAAACAATAAAAATCATGAAGTTTATAATGGCAAAGAAACTGACAACATAGAGCCAAGTAATGCTTTAATTTGAACAATAACAACTAATGACGTTAGTTTGCAAGTATTTTTTTCTGTGGGTTTTCGTCGCGATAAAGTTTTATCGACTGAACTCAAGAAACATTCTGGATTATGTAACTATGACTATGTAACTATGACTATGTAACTATGACTATGTAACTATGACTATGTAACTATGACTATGTAACTATGACTATGTAACTATGACTATGTAACTATGACTATGTAACTATGACTATGTAACTATGACTATGTAACTATGACTATGTAACTATGACTATGTAACTATGACTATGTAACTATGACTATGTAACTATGACTATGTAACTATGACTATGTAACTATGACTATGTAACTATGACATTCTAGACTATGTAACGATTCACCAATTTGTTTTAAACGAGTGTAAATCAGTGCTCAGAGAGAGAAGCCTCTACAAGGAAATCAAGTAAGCTGAGCTGCTGAGTCGTGTGCCTTTGCTGACAGAAAATCTGTGAGTACCGTCAGACAGTAGCGAGGCTGCTTTTTTGGCTTGAGTACAGGTTGGCAGTAGGAACTGCCATGATGTTAGTGACAGCATTCTTGGGTGGGCATGCATCACCGTGGCGGTGCAAGCTGGTGGAAAAGGGAGGATGGTGTGCCATTGTTGCAGTTTGGTGCTGTGTAACAACATGCTTGTTGTTTTTCTTAACAGAGAGACAAGTATGTTTCAGTTAGCATGCTTTACTTGTCACTACTAGTGGAACCCAAGCTCTGCTCTGCAATTAAATCCTGTGCTTGACTTACAAAAGTTTTAATTCCATGTCAATGTATGTTTTCAAGCATAGGAGAAGAGCCAAAAGGTAAATGTTTCCTAATTTTAGCCGATGTTATTCAATATTGACTCAAATGAAATTTTATTTTGCTTAAACATTTTGTTCCGTCGTAATTTTTATATTTTACCAAGCTTGACTAATTTGTGTAAACAGGAAATTGTTTAATTAGTATTTTGGACTGCTTTAGCAGTGCTGTCAACAAAATTGATACACATTTTTTTTCAGATTTCATTGTGGCATTCTCAAAACAAAAGTTTATAATAACAAAATATAAACTTAAAAAGCCACAGGTCATTGATGAGCCTTTAATTCTGCAGCCCTTGTAGCTAACCACAGCGCTATAATAACACTTAGCACTCTTTTGTCTTTCGCGGTAACATTTAGTAAACCTTTATTTAAGATACCATAAGATTTGCAACATAAAAACTTCTTACTTTTGATACACTCAAAAGTCCACCTTAATTTTCTTAATGCAGGCTGCTAAAAATGTAAAGCTATTGCTCACTGCTATTTAATAGCAAACAATAACACTAATAGCACACATGCGCACTGTTTGAAGTTGGTAAGTTTTGAGTCATACTTTTCCACCACTAGTTTTGTCACTTGGTAAAGAGAGGGTGCGTAAAGTGGACCAACCAGTAAAAAACTGTTTATAGTTTGTATGCAATTTATAGCAAACATAAAAAGTAAATTTACATTAAATTAAAAATACGTTGTTTCTACAGTAGGATAACAGAATAAACATTATCTTTCACATTTTATTTAGAGGAATTTTTTTATGCACGGAGAAATTTAATTCTAGAAAGTCTATAGCATAAAATAGAGCCAGCTAAAAAAACAGATGCAGAGATTTTGTTCTAGAATCTGGTCAATGAAAAAAGTTCTTGATATTTAGTTCAAAAAATCTAGGACAGCCTTTTAAGGTATTGTCTTCAAACTTCTTATAGTACATCATTCTTGAGGGCGTGAAATTTTTGCAATCACACGCAAAGTATGTAGGTGCCTTAAAATTTACATAATTTTCATATTCTTCAACATTGAGACACCACCCTCTCAATATAATCAACTTGAAATTTATGCAAAATTGTGATCGTCAAACTCTACTCCTTTTGTGATGTTGTTTTATTTTCGCCGGTTCAAATTTTTAATCCTAATTTCATAATCTTAACGCTGACTCAATAAGAGCTGCTTTGTATTAATGAAACATTAGCAAAAGTTAATAAGTAGTCATTCTTTCTTTCAAGTCAGTGTTAAAATTCTTGAAGTCTTTTAAGTGTTGGACATTTCTACTTTTCTAACAGTATAAGTTTAGCCATTTGAGTCAGTTTAAGTATTCATTATTGTAAACAGAATTTAGTAAAAAATATTTATAATTAACGCTGCTTAGGAACATAACAGCTAGCATATTGCTCTTGAAAACTTGTAAATAAGTAAAACAGATAGAGGAGAATTCACAAGTTAAAATGATATCAATTGTTTGTACTCTTGTCTTTTTACGGTGAATTGCAAATGTTTATAAATGCATGGTGTTATTTCAGAAATACTAAATGATTGTAGCGGACCCCACACTTTGCACCAGACTATAGGTCAATGAAAACATGGTGGTTGGTCTAAGATTTTTCTATGTAGTTGCTCTATGTGATTGCTCTATGTGGTTGCTCTATGCGATTGCTCTATGCTCTTAGGCTGTCAAATAGGTTCCTGCTATTTGCAGGCTCTTACAGATTGACCACATGTCAACCATTGGTTCTGGCATTGGAAGCAGAAAAAGAGCCAATCGGCTAAAGTAACTGAAGCTCAACAAGTTGTAACCAGGAATCAATGCTTTTGTCATGCGTAATTTTTTATCTGATGAGTTAAAACTCAATTTTAATTGGATAGCGTATTAATGGACATTTTATCTATCTTCAAATGCTGATTCAAAACGCAAAAAATGACATTTCACGCTGTTAGGTAAGATTGGATAAGGCGATGCCAACTTTTAGAGCTGGTGTGAACTTTTGGGTTATTCAATTAAAATTTGAAATTAAAAAAAATTTGGTTCATTTGCCATTTGACTGCTTATTTACACCAGTTTGCTGTTGAAAGGGTGGCTTTAGAAAAAGCAACTCAATAACCTGCGACAACATTTATGAGTGGTTGAGAGATAGGAAGCGCCTCTAAAGTGACTCTTCTGCCGCTTGTCATAATGCCTTTACTCTGCTAGTTTATCAGCTACTGCTCAATTTGAACAAGGAAAAATATGGGCTCGACACGAGCAAGAAGAAGTCAACAAACGTGAAACAGTCTCATACCGAAACAAGGATTATGTTGTCTTACACGCCTAGCTACTAGATTATCATCTGGTTTCTGGTACGCAGTGAATTTCCGAGAAAACTTAAATGAGCTGTAGTCGTAATAGCTGTGAAGAAAACTCGAGGCTCATTTGTCTTCAATGAATAACTCCTTAGAACATTTCTGACCCACTGAGCATGATAAGTAAACAATGTGATAACGGGCTGTTAGCGTCCAGACAATAGGCACGTCCTCCCAAAAATTTTGGCCACTGCCAAAACTGAATCATCTTTGGTGGAAAGCTTAGGGATTCATGATTTAATTTACTCTTTGATTTTTTATTACATTTTTAGGCTTTTATCTTTAAGTTTTTAGGCTAAGAGATGAGAACTTTCAGAGTTGAAATTACCGTTATTAGAAGTATAATATGTTTATGTCACTTGTTTTTGAATATATATTTTTATCCAGCAATTGTTAAACAATTAGCGTAAAATCTCTAATTGAAAGCCAGGTTTATTTGAATGCCACCTCCATTTGACTGCTACTTTGAGATTTTTAGACTTTTGTGAACCTATAATAGCAAGTGATCAGTAGAAGTGTCTACAAAATCCTACTAATAATGACTCGGTTGCATCAAAAGCAATTAGTTCTTTTGTTGTTGTTGTTCTGTTTTCAAGCTCCAAGGCTTTTCATCTTGTTTGCCAAAATTTTAAAAGCGGCACAAAAAATAATAACAAATAACTCTGTCAGGCTAAAAGCAGTTCCTTATTTAACGTCTTTTTGATACTATGAAATATGTAAAAAACGGTTTAAATTTACGATGATCTATTAATGAATAGTTTTAGGCTAAAAGTTGTGCATAGCAGGCTTGCAAAAAAAGGTTATAATTATTTGTGCGAAATGCAACATGTAAAGGTTTTGGTCTGCCAAAAGAGTTGTTTGACTGCTAATATCAACTAGTTCAGCAGTGCAAAAAATAAACTTAGATCAGAAGACATTGTGGAAGGTATTCATCAGCCAGAAGAAAATGCTTGTTTTATCGAAAGCAACAATCAGAACGCAAATGGCCGAGTGAAGGATACAAATATTTTTGTTTCGAAAAAATTTTCTTCTTCATGTATTATAACTATGGTTTGTTCATGTTGCTTGATTTAAATAAATGCTTCAAGCATTTGGTAAACAATCATTATATAAATTGTTAATTTGCAGAATTATAGCCTATTTTTTGATAGCAACCTTACAGTCATCTTAGTTTGACTTACAAAGAATCGACACACATAACTCTTTTTCTATCGCACATCACAAGTCAGTTTTGGCTGCAAATTGTAGCAAACATTAATGAGTGCAATAAACTTTTATGTAACATAGATAAGCATATTTATAAAACAAAATATGCTTTCAATTTTAAAATGAAATAAAAAAATTAAAAGCTCCAACAAATTGCCAAGCAAGAAAAAGGCTATAATATTATCGCAGGTTAATTGCAAGCAATAAATATTAACTAGTAGAGATATTTTTTTGGCTTTCCATTGAGTATTTATTTAAATATATTTGACAAGGTAGAGATAGGTTAGCAGATTTAGTGCATCTAAAATGGTCAGAGTTGTTCTACCCGAATGAGAATGCAAAATATAGGTAACATTCCCTTCGCCCATAAAAGGGTTAAATTTATCTTCCCAAAATTCTGACGAGCTATTTGAGAAGTACAACGCCAGCCTTTATTTGAGCGCCACTTCTATTTGAAGGCCACTATAGGAAAAGCTTTGAAAAACAGAGCACCTCTGCATTCAAATAGAGGTTTTACGGTATATATTAACAATATATTTTCGGACTCTATTTATGCCATAGTTTTGTAAAATTACCATAGCTTTGCTATAGCTACAACTGCATTTTCCAAATAAAATTTTCAGTCCAGTATAAAAGCTCTATATTGCTTCTGTCAAATTTCAGTGTATCTTATCAACAGACTTCTGTAAAAGCATGTTTATAAACACAAGGAGACTTTGCCATTGGCAGGACAACCATAGCTGATGTTTGATATTGCTGTTGGCACCATCATGTTTTTGAAACATCGTTGCGCTTTTATTGTCAAACTAAAATAAATGTCAAAGATGAGCTTACACAAAATTTAAGTAGATTTTATCAGAAAGTGTCAGTATTTTTTCTATTATTTGTGATTGTTTTTAATGTTTAAGGTGATCTGACCGCCAGGATTTTTCATAATTAAAATCAACAAAACTTGATCATGGTTCGAGCGCTCTGAAGAGAAATGTTAATAAATATGAATATATATGTGAAATGGACATCACTCGTTGCTATTAATACTATAGATGACATTGGCTAAATAGCCAATGTCATCTATAGCATCAATAGCAACGAGTGATGTCCATTTCATATTTATATGGCGTTTAAGTTACATCATTACGTGTCTCTCTTTAGTCGGTCTCTTGCCAGCTATAGAGGTCGTAATCGCACTTTCACTTGGTCTAAACGTTTTAACCGAGATCAAATTTTGTCTATTTTAATCTTGCAGAATCTTAGCACTCAAGATCATCTCAAACATCAAAAACAATCACAAATGATAAAAAATATCGTTACTTTTTGGGTTAAATCTACTGAAGTTTTGCGCAAGTTTATTTTTAAAGTCAATGTCTGAACCGTTTTCCTTGGAAATCAAATACCACAGGAATATTAATTTAGAAGAATTTTGGTATCATCCAAGCTTTTTTGCAGATGATATTGGTTTTTTTATTTTTTAACTAAAGCCATCCTATGAGGTGCGTTCTCACTGCACATATTTTCTGTATTGGCAAATCAATACTTTGCTTACAATTTTAATAACTCAGTTTGTTTGCAATCAACAAATTTATTACAAAAATACATTATTGATAGATGCTTCATTTGTCATAATTATATAACAAATAAAAAATCAGTCACATAGAAAGTAGTAGCAAAATGTAGAAATAATAAAAATTGTTAAATATTTAAAATTACTCTGATATTTTATATAAACATAGAATATAATAAATAGCAGATACCTATGCTAGTATTTTCAATTCATTGTATATTATTTCCAATTTACTTTACCGAACAGAGGTATACTTGTACTAAGATTAAACCAATTCAAAAACTGGTTGCAACAACCAAACAATATATGCCTTCAACCTGGCTTTTCAGCACTGTCAAAGATGCACCAAAGCAAAAATTGATGACTCGTATCTCTCGAAGCCACCAAAATCTGGAATAGAAAGCATATAAGATATCTAGCTCATTTGTAGCTTTTGTTTTAGGCCCTTAATAAAGTATAACCAATTATAGGCTATCTTTCATCTACACTGTACATGTAGAGATGAGACTAGTGACATCATCACTACAGTTCAATCTATATAGAAGTTCTTCTAAGCTTAACTATACAACTGAGCTAACAGCTTAAATTTATTCAATTCGTAACAAAGTGACCTAAAAAACTAGCTTTGATTCTGAAGTCATTGAGCCATGAATTTTTGAAAAATCCTACAACCCGGAGACAAACTTTCTTAATATGAGGTAAACTGCTGCCACCTTTTTATAGACAGGTCAAGTCTTTATAAAACGATATGTATCACAATAGTAGACATCACTGATTTAGCAGTTTCATTTCAACAGCCGGTGCTTGTCGTTCGCTGCTGGTGTCACTGCAGGTGTCACTTCCATTTTCACTGCTACCACTGCTCTCTCCAGATTCTAATTCAAATTTGCTTTTCTCGTTAGAATCTTCATAGTTTTCTAAATCTTTTTCTTTTTGTGCTTTCCGCTGCAATGAAAAGTGGTCATGTGGATAAGTTCAGACATATTTCATGCGATTTGACATGAGCTAAAAGATAAAAAAACTGGCAAGAAACATAAAAAGTACTTTAAAATCTGCCAACCTATAGTATCGGCTTTAGTGTGTTCATTGTAAGGTTAGTAAAAAAAACTTGCAGCCAGAAAATGCTTGTAAACTCAATTGACCTAAATTTCTTGTATGAGAACTCAGTGAGCTGTGCTTTCAGCATCATTTAGACCTTCTGATGCGCCAACAAAACATTCTACAAACTAGACTACAGAAAGAAAACACAGTTGTAATTCTAAATGATTTGTGGTAAATATTTCACAAAATTTTTAACCCCTTTACTATCCGCCTAAACTGCTATGAATCACTATTGTACCAGCCTAATTATTCTTTATTGAATAAAAGTTCAACCTCTTGTGGTTTCCCAATTTTTTGGTTGTCGATAACTAAGTTTAGCACATAAAAAGATCATCTAGTTTCAATCCGTGCATTCCACTTTTTTGTAATCATGTCAAAATTATTAGGAATACGTTAAAAATTACAAATTATAATACGAGTTTGATTTATAAGTGGTATATTTTATTTGTGAATGGGAACACCCTTATACTAATATCTTTGACTATGCTATTCTCGTACCTTGTTCACATAATGCTTTAAAACCTGCTGATTTGACAACCCCTATGTTTCCATAGCACGGTTAATCTGCAGGCTTGTCTCTTCCGCAACATAAAAATGGAAAAAACCTGCCAGTCAAACATTTTGCTATTTGCAAATTTTTATTGAATGTTTTTGGTTTGCGAATTACGGAAACAGCTTTTGGGAATGATGAGAATGGAAATGCCAAACAAGCAACTTAATTTTAAGCACTTTGCGTACATTAGCCATTTCAATTAGACGAGACATGAAAAGGTACGCTGCCAAAACTTCTGGTGCAGAAATCTTCATCTTTTTGACCAAAGTGCCTGTATCAAGCAACATCATGTGAGTGTCCGATGGAGTACTTATTGCATGGTAATTTAATGCACGCACAATTCTGAACCCTCATCATCCACCCAATGAAAAAACAGTGCACATGAGCTTTGCCCACTAGAATTGCGGACCATAATTGTTTTTGTTTAACTATCTGTAATCTATTCATGCATTATAAAAAGTCAAAAATTTTCAAGCGTAACAATGTCATATTTGACAAATGAGTTAAAAATCAAATGCATGTACCTGAGAGAAGAAAATGTAACAACAGCCAAATCTGTATCTTATAAAATGTGCGTTTTTACTTCGAAGTTATTTTCTCACAGGACAATTGTAGATGTTCAGCATGTTTGCTTGCTCACAAGCGACTATTTTTGTCATAGATGCATATTTGTTCAGTCGGGTCAGCCAAGAAACTTTATACTATTAGTAACACAGCATAAATCCGAGGTTTTGTTTATGTGAGCCAAGTATTCACTATGACAACAAAGTCAGCTATTATTATACCAAAGAATGCTTTTTTATCACACCCAATTTGGTTATGCATAGTTAAAACTTTACGTATTGTATTTGTTTCCTGTATCATTTATATCATTAAAATTAATACTATATTGTTATTAGGACATTTCCAAAAACAAAAAACTAATTTTTGAACTAACTTATTTTCATCATCATATGAAATCAACATAAAAAAAATGGTTAATGTAAAAATATATTTATACATATACATGTATATGGTTAAGTGAATTGTTGTTTAGGCAAAAATATAAACAACAATTCAATAGCATTTGAAAGCGACTTGTTGGAAAAAAAGTACGAAAGGAAGTAAATAAAAAGA
Organism: Watersipora subatra; assembly: GCF_963576615.1. Classification (NCBI taxonomy): domain Eukaryota; kingdom Metazoa; phylum Bryozoa; class Gymnolaemata; order Cheilostomatida; family Watersiporidae; genus Watersipora; species Watersipora subatra. Next base: position 60,225,047 of record NC_088715.1, read on the forward strand.
TAAAAATGGTGTCCGTCTACAACACTTATCATTTTTGTGTCAAATCTGCTTTAAAGAAAAATTTTCTTCATTCACAGCATAGAACTGCTGAGACTTGGTCATCACAAATATTTTATCTTATAGCCCATATCATTTAATGAGCTTCAGATATCTAAAATAGAGACCTTTTGTAAACTTGTTCAAGATTCATATAGCGCACAAGTATTTTTAATTTAAAGGAGTTCTGTAGCAAGTAAATTAGTGCAGCTTGAAACTTAACAGTTTTGTAGTCTAATGTTTTTATTAATAGTTTAAAATATATTGAAACACAACTTACCTTTTCCAAAATCTTTTGTCTTAGTAAATATATCGGCAGAATGACAAAGAATGGCCAGCCGGCTACGAGAGTAGATGCTGTTGGAAGAATGATTGCTAGATCCATGTCTGGTTGCCCAGAGACTGACATCACAACAAGGAAGCAGACTGCCGCACTCTGCATTCCTGTTTCTATAGAGATTGTCTGTGAACAATATGAAATACCTTATATAGCAGCAGATGGGAGTTGAAACTTGAGAGCTTGTCAAGGCTTGTTTTCAGATAGTCATCAAATTACCAAAAGCAAAATTTTGCTAATTTTATGCATGAACAGTTTCGGATCATGTAGCCATTTCATCATCAAGTGCTAAATCTACCATATCGCAGAGGGCTTAGTTCAGAATAGAGCTACACCGCTTAATTGTTTTATAGTGATTTTTAGGTAGACGATTTGAAAATCATTCCCATTTAAAAAGAAATGGCTGTTTGTATAAACGGTATAATCATATAATGGCAAATCAACCAACACCTGAGAGTTTTAAAAGAGAGCGATACTACGACTAAATTGCATGAGTTTTCTAATCTTATAATAAGCTCATTCCATGGCCTTCCACACACACGGGCATTCATGAGATAGATATTTCTCATTATCACAAACAGAACACAGTTTTCTTTTGAGTTGAAATATACAAAAGGTATAAACCAAAATTCCCAAGTTTTTTTACATAGCCTTTACTGTAATAAGAGCGGGTCCATTTGTTCACCTGTCTAAAGTCTCTTAAGAGTTTGAGCAAAATGAAATTGCCTCGTATGAGAAATAAACTCAGAGCCTTCCATTGTACAGTCCGGCGTTCTAATCAATACACACCACTTGGCTACCTTACCGCTTCATGGGATAATTATGCAGATACTGATTACTGATGACAACCTTTCACTGCGCATGAAACTAGCAAGTGTAATAATAGTAACAATATATCAGTATATCACGACTTGTCTATTTGCAGCATTAAATCAAATCCTCTGGTAATTTTTCATGAAATCATGAAGCTTTAGTTCAAATTTACAATTGAATGTTTCTAATAGGTGAAACACAATAATTTTAAGACGGTACCTTGATGAGCGTCCAATTGAACCTGCATATCCATGCAAACAGACCTCCAAACACATAACCGCCATAGGGGAGCATGCACGCTGCTAGCATCAATTCTCCATCCCATTGGACAAAGATGTACATTTTTACGTAGATGACGAAGGTAACGAAGAAGACCAGAGCAAAGATAAATAAAACCTGCAAAGTAATCAAAAATTCACAAATTGATACTTTAGCTCCAGTGTAAACAAACAGCTGCAATGGCCGACAATAAAGAAATCTCTTTAGAACTCTGTCAGAACACATAATTATGCTTGGTTTCTGAAGAAACTAGATTCTTTGTTTCCTTGAGCTCTATCTGCATTCATGGAAATGCAGTAAATGTGATTGTAAACCTGTGAGGAAACCAGCACTAAGACTGCCAGATAAAAGATGCGTAATCAAGCAATTACAGTACCTTAACTGAGGTACTAACTACATTGTGCTAGCAGATGGAGTAATTTTAGATTTTATGCCATTTTGCCACCATGCATAGCCTTTGTAAACTCAAACTTGCCAATCAGCTGTTTGAAGATCCTATGTTCTAAGTTACTAGTTTATTTTCCAACAATTTAATCAATGTTTTAAGAGGCTATAGTGAGTATGCACAGGCAGATAATCATGTCATGCTATGCGTCTAGCCAAACTATTAAAATTTGGGCTGCTAAAGTCAGGTGATTAATTTTCCATTCATAAAAACCAGATTTTAAAATAAAAACTGGTTTTTAAACCTGGTTAGCATAAACCAGTTTGAACATGAGTTGTGACTGAGATATTCATTTTGTGTATGCCGCACTAGTAAAGTCCTTTATTTGCAAGTTTCTGTTTCTAAAATATATACAATACGTGTAATAAAAGTAGTTCACTGATTTAATGGATAATATTGCTGGAACAAGTGTGACAAACAACACTCTAATCCATAAAGCCAGACTACAATGTTGCAGATGAGAATTAGCAAAAAAATAATCAGGGCTTGTTCTAAAGCTAATCTAATCTTCTCATGTGTTTGTTTTTTAATCTACATGAGCTGATACTATCGTCTTTTTCTCAAACTTTCTTAATCAGGCAACAATGGTAAGTCAAATATGTTAAAATGAATGTATTCACTCTGTAGATACATAACCAATTTTTTTACCTTTAGCCATTTTCGGATCAGCAAGGCCACTCTAGGAAGCTTGTACTTCATAAGGGCTCCTATAGCAAGTGGAATGACTATACACGCTAAACTTTGAAGAATATTCAAAAATGGAATTTGTATTTTGTCTACTCCTTCATCAGCTGGTATAGTACTTCCTAAGGTATACAACCACAGCGGCAGCATCCCTGAAAAAAAAATTTCTGATAAGATAGGTATTATTAAAAAAATATCACCCACTTTGATCTACACTATCACCATATATCTCTACCAGCGGTTAAAGCATGAGGTAACTCACAGCTTGATAGCAGTTGCTTCCTCAACCAGGAACTAAAAGTAACAGATGTTCGATAAGCTAAGAGGAAACAGTACTGATGTTAAGTTTTGTAACACTTGCAAAAGGTGCCAAGTTTTATTAAAACAATATACGGCAAGGTCAGATAATTTAGAAAGACTCACCTAAGGAAGCAATGGTGCTTAGGGTTGTCATGGTTACGCTGAGAGACAAATCTCCGTTAGATAATTTAGCGTAAATGTTACTTGTTCCTCCTCCTGGAGAGCAGCCAAGAGTGAAGAACCCAAGAGCTTTTCCACCAGTGTATCCCATCAGCCAGATTATTCCATAGGCTATCTGAAATAGTTGGCAAAAGTTATGAGTCAACAGTTTTAAGAAAGCACAAACCATGTTTTCCAAGAACAACAACGCAGAATGAATATTACTTACCAACGGCATAATAGTGAACTGTGAAATCATAGCTATAAGTGGAGCTTTTGGCTTTTTTAGATGTTGCTTTATTGTGTCATATTGAAGGTCATTTCCTGTTGCAAGCATCACAACCACAACCTACAACACAACAAGTGCATTAGTACGTATTAAATAATTATAAAGGCTAGGTCAGACCATATCGCTGTATGTCAAAGTTGTTCTTTGGCGTTCTTTGTCAACTGTGTGCACCGTAAACCAGTAGCATTGGCAAAGCATCATGGAAGCGTCAGGAAAGTTTACCGCTGTCAAAATTTTCTGATATTTTGTCAAGCATCGACGACAGCGTGTGCAATGTGCACTATTTCGACAATAGTAATTTGCAGTTGCGGATAGCACGTTTTATTTACTTTCGTTTATGGTAGTTGCTGCGAGACTAGTATTCGATTCGAGTATGGCAAGAAAAGAGGTTCCTTTGAGAAAAATATACAAAAATGAGGACATTCCGTCAGGGAGTATTTGCTGCTGCAAATGCCGATAAGTTTGCCATAGTGTGAACAATGTCATCATCAACGATCACCTAAGTATTGTGGCATCCAAGCAGAGATAAGGTGAGTGAGTGAGCGTGAATCAGCCTTTCGCTGCTACTGTTTAGGAAACTGAGTAACATGCTTTTACTAAATACCACTTTACGGCAGCAAAACCCATCACAAGAGTTTTTTAGAAAACATTAAGCGATCAAATAACATTTTTAGGCACTAGTTTTCAGCTGCCTCAAAGTTGTTGTCATATCACATTGTCTGTAAACGACAAAGAATACAGAACAATTTAACAAACCTTTAGTTTAAAATGAATCTCTATAGCAAGCTACAAGGTTTTATGTTCCAAAGACAAGGGTAACATACTTTTAAGTAGCATTCAAATATTACTGCAGGAATGTATGATTACTGGGTCAGCTCAACCTTAGTTGTACACCTCTGCCTAACCTCTCCAACACTAATTTACAGTATAAAACAGTAATTAGTTCAAGAGCAAAGCAGATGTAATATGTCACAAGTTGGCATTTAAACCCTTAATTGGGAGCAGTACTGCACTAGTAAAAATTAACAAAATATTTAGTCCTTGCCCTGTTCCGTCGTATCCGTAATTACATCACTTTTACGTTTGAGAAAGAGTATGAAGTTAAATGTTTGACAGCAATTGTTCAGACTTCTCTTTTCTGGCCTTTAAATTGTCTGGGCATTGTCCAGCGGAATCCTGACATATTTTCAATGAGGCTGTCTGAAGAATGACAACTTTGGCTGATAGGTGTTTTTTGTGTCAGGCAACAAAATCAACGTTTGCGCGCAAGTTTCTCATCAGAGTGTTGTACTGTAATTTTTGTTTGTTGTTATTATTACTGTCATTTATATTATACTACATCCTATTGCCTGTATAACTATATTTTACTCGCCCATGTATATTGTATATGCATATTGTACCATATGTAAATTGGGAGTAAGTGTGCGAGACAATATATGTAGGCTGTTTAATGTATAGTACTTTATTTTCAATGCTCAGACATGGCCCAGCCTGCATTACTCGGAACAATTTAGGGTGGTCTGTATAAAAGAAATCAATTTTACTCCAAAAAAACAGACTTACGACGTACCAAAATGGTTGTGGCGTATTTGTAGACAAGATCCATGGTTCTTCTTGGTCTGACTGAGCGAAGCAAAACTTTGTCTATATAAGTTTCCTCCGTGCTGTTGTCAATCCTGGCGTAGAACTTTACATTAGAATACCCAATGAAGACAGCAGTGCCTGACAACAAATGAAACGCATAATCCTTGAGTGCTAGCCAAAAACTTTCAAAATATAAATTATTTTGTTTTTTATTGTAAGCACTTTCTAATCAATGCATGATGGAAACGGCAAAATTTCATGCGCAGTCGTAAACCAACAGCTTGTGATGAGAGAGATGCCCTTCTCCGATACTGCCATAGCATGTGTTTCAGCTTACGGCACAGAGGATAAACAGATCTTTAGCAGCTAAATTATTGACGCCTGCGTTAATACAAGTCTCTTGCATTTGAACCATAAAAAACAGCTGGTTTGTAGGCTCACAAAAAAAACTAAAATATCAATTTTTAAATAAATTACTGGTCAATAACATCTTACAAGGTTTTAGTTTAAACATTCTGAACATTTTAGTCAAGCTTAAAATTAAAGTTTGCATCCTACATTTTAGCAACTTCTTATTTTACCTATTCTAAATGTATGTTTTGCTTCAAATAAAGATTTCAAGATCTTTCATAGTTTGTGTCCTTGTTGTTTTTTACATGAAAGTTGCAGGTTTTCAACTCATTTCAGTTTACGAATTGAATAAAACCTCTCAAACCTTTACAACCTCTAGTTTGAAAATATCCTTGCTAGCTGCTTTATTAATCTTTCACCTAATATCCGTTCTCTTAGTAGTAGTTTTTTGAGATTTTTGCTGCTTAAAAGGAAAAAATAAGCCTTTATTAAACAAAATGCTATTATTTAAGGTCAAAATTCATGTACAATACTGTTCTCCGACTCACTGTAAAATGACACATTGTAGCAGTTTTCTTGGTCATTGGAATATGCCTGGCTGTATCTTAGACTATCAGAGTCACTTGTGTTGCCTGTCACATTCCAGCTCATCTCGTATTGGCAAGGACTCACCATTACTTTCTTCTGGCATGTCATAAAATTATAACAATATATTAAGTTATCAACAAAAACTTTGACAGTTCTGGAACTACCATAAAAACACAAAGCAAGGCACTAAATTGTTGATTTTGAATATTTACATGTATTTTTAAAGTGATGTTCAATACATTAAGTCCTGTTAGGTGGTGGCTTTCCAACAAATAAAAAAATCATAGAGATTACAGTTTTGTTCCCTTATTAATTAAGATGGGTGTACTAGCTTAGGCCAACTGGGGTTTTAGCTCTAGTTTTAACATATTTCATCTCACCATCTAATTCAAAATATAAAGATTTACATAATATATTACTTTATTGGCAACAATTTAATTGCAAATTGAGTTTTTGCAGTCAGAAAAGGGCATCAGTTAGTCAATCAAACCAAATGAATTATTTGACACAGTGTATAAAACTCTGTTCTTCGAAAATTCTATTCTCCAACTTTATCAAGTATTAAAAATAAACTAAATTAATTAAAAACTTTAATTGGTTAGTTCAAATCTTACAAACTTCTAGTTTATTGGCTGAGTCTAAAAGTTTGCTCACGTCACTTGACAGAGGATTTCATGATAACCTGAGCTACCTCATCTAATGCATCTATATAAGTCTCAACGTTTCTATTTTTTCTTTTTGTTACACCGTGTGTCCAGTTATAGCAATTGAAATCTAGCGATGCAAAATCCACACAGCTCTGGATTTGATTTCACGACTTTTAGGTCTGGAAGCCGCAAGCATAGTCATCAAGCTACACAAGATACAATGACTTCGTCATTACATTGGTTAAGATAATCAGGCTTAAATCACTCACTTGGGGTTAATAACTAGCACTGTTGAGCATTGTGTGTAATGATTGTTAAGCTTGCCCAAAAGGTAGGTAATGCTTTAGTAAATATCTAGCTTTCCAGGTAAGTTATTCTACTATCCGAGCAACGTCTGGCTTCTGGCTAGTAGAAAACTAAATGTGGGACTTTTCTTTCTAGGCGCGTGGTTCTAGCGCATGCTTGTTTGGCACAGTTAGGCAATGTCATCACTTTCTTTGTCCAAAACAATTTAATCTTAATGGTAATCTCAGTTACTTGAATGCATCAAAATAGGTCTATTAAGTCGATGCTTAGTCAGATTTCATACACACTCAATGGCGGTGGTGTAGAGTCATCTCATTCTGATATTGAAACAAACTAGTGGCTACTTAAAGAAAGCTGGTTGCCAAGGTCCGCTTCCAAGAAAGTGCAATTTTTAAATGTTTGATTTAGGGGCCTTAAATGCTTGTTCCCAATATGTCACCATATGTGGGAGTTGTCTTTTTAGTGATTATTAGTTGATTACGCTCAACGCGAATACTTCAAGAGAAATTGCAGCCATCAGACTTTCCCGATAGATCGCCGAGCATCCGCGACAGCCTGTTCAATGTGCACTACTTCAGTGATGGTGATTGGCTGTCACAGATGGTTCAATCTACATTTTTTTCATGACAGTTGCTGCGAGACTAGTATTTTTGCGAGCATATTATACAGTATAATGAAAACGCTATCATAGTGTTTTCTTTAGTAGTTTTATCATTGACTAAAATTTATTTTAATTTTGAAACCAAGAAAAAAAATGATTACAAGTAAATACCATAACAAGAACATTTGTCATTAATACCTCTACGTGACTGGCTGCTAGTAAAGCTGCCACAACCAAATTCTTTACTCGCAATGAATTACTGTTGCTGATTATTAACATTTTACGTTTAACTGTTTGTTAACATAAAGTTTGAAGCAGCAACTATATTTAACAGCAACTGCTAAAAAACATCAGGTAGTGAACGCTCTCAAGTCAGATTGTCCCCATAGTGTGCTGTTCGACATCCAGGCATTATATAGTCATAGCTAATTAACAAACTGTTCAAACAGGACTTGTTAAAATTTCATAAAACTTCTATCACGGATGTCTTTCCCGGAACAGTTTTTTTTGACAGCTGGCAGTATGTCTCCAGAAAATACTATATCCTGCTTAAACATGAAAAATTAACAACAAATTAGCATAATAGCCTTATGACGCAAGTTATAAATCGTTATGTATAGTTATAGGTAAATAATTTGCATATATTCATTATGTTTCCTGAGCTTTGAGGAGTTTTTTACTCTTTATTTAAGCATTATTTTTGCAAGATTAGAGATTTTGGTTTATTCAATGTGAAACTTACTGGTTTATTGATCATTGTATGATTGCTGAGCAAAATATTGGGATAGTTTTTATGGTGTAGGTGGTAAGGGTTGTGTAAGAATTGAAGCTTTATAATAGAGCTGACACCTATCTGGACTATGGACAGCGTAGTCCTACCCCAAATTAAAATTCTACTGTAACTTCTACCCAAAATTGTATTTTGTCGAATCAAGAAGTTCCTGTAAAGTTAGTAATTGTTGTGGTGTAATGGTGGCATGTAGCTTAACCAGTTTTATTATATACTTACAGAGACCGTAGCGACATCAGGTTTTGTGCTGTTTATATAGACACTAAACCTGTCTATTGTTTCTGGTGTGTAAAGGAGAACAAAGCAATAAACGGGATGAGCATCGTAAAAGGTAGTAAAGGCTCCGGCTTCAGGAGGAATTATTTGAAACAAATCCGTGTTGTTATCTGCAAGTATGAGGAAATGTGTTAGCATCGAGTTTAGTATAAAAAAATATTTTAAATATAGTTTTGCTGGATAAATTGCAGACCAGGTAGTTTTCATTCAACGGTGGTAACTCGTTCAAAAATATCCATCAATAAACCAATTTGCCAGTAACTTTGTTGGGCGATTTCGGTATCATTCGGCAATATGGTATCTTTTACTTTTCTCTCTTAAACCATTATTAAATGTTTTGGTAATATATTAAAATCTTATTTAATTTTTTAGTCATAAGTTTCCAGATTTAAGATCTTAGGCTAGGCTAGAATATCAAAAGTGAATGAGGCTAACCATTTCATCATCAACCGACAATATGTACTACCAAACATGCAGTATTTTTTACTTTCTATTATTTCTCCTTTATTATATAGAACAGCCTAACACATATATTTAGAGCAAACTATTTATTGGAAGAAAGGATTATGGATTATTCTTGCCAATAGTTCAAAAGTATTGAGCTTGAAAATGAACACTACTTACAGATATAATCCTAGAAAGTATATGACCAACGCGGGTAGATACTGAGCGAGAGATGGGATGAGAGTAGCTGCATTGCCATAGCCTTAAAACTTATCCTATGTATAAGATGGCATACAGTTACCTTCAAAACTTCTCTGTCACCGCACTAATACAATGAACTTGTGTTAAGCAAATATTGGAGTAGTTTTTAATGTTCCCGCTTCACCGAAATGTCATTGACCAAAAACCTCGTTAAACGAGGAGCTGTATTTAAATTTTGTTCCTACTTAGAACAAGAAAAATATCCTTTTTAGAAATTTAGAAAGCCTTTAAAGTTGGTAAAACTTAGGCTATTTTTAATATCTTGTTTTGAAATACATACTTAGATTACAATATCATATCAACGTTAAATAAATTTTTTTACGAACTTGATATTTGATAAGCAAATCTTGAAGGAAAATACTGCCCAAACTCCATACATAATCACTCATTGTGCACATTCAATGAACCATGATCTGGAGCAGAATTTTTTCATAGAGTCTGCAATTGTTTGTGCACATTACAATTGCTGGCCCTCACACCATGCACTTCACTCCCACCTTAATAAATAGCTTTACAGTGTAGCTACTTACAGTTTGGTGCTTCTGATGCACCAAAAGTCAATCCAATGAAAAGACTACAGAGAGCGCATAAGAAAACCATCCTTGGTAGACAAGTACTAGATAGGTGTTACCCGACGAAGAGCTTTAGACACAATGGCTTTCATACATTACAAAGAGATACACATAGCCGAATTCAATGGACTGGAACCGGGGCTCCTAGTCATATTGTTCTGCGTACGCTCTTACGTAGCTTTAACAGTAATTTCTCATGACTGATCAATCGAGTAAATTCGTTGCATCGCATACTGTCTAGTTTAAATTTTTTGCCTAGTTTCAGATTCATCACGGTTGTCGCTACTGGCAAGCGGAACCAACTGAATGAGCAAAAAGTGTTTTAAGACTAATTGCCAAGCTTTGTTTTAATAAAAATAATAAAAAACAACAATTCAAATTATTCATCGAAGAATGAAAATTTCTTGGTAATTATTTCATCTACATTTTTACTTTTTATAAGCATTTTTTGGTCAAATTTTTCACATTACAAACTTTTTATACAATCATCACGCGTTTATTTAGCTTTTCCGATGAGCTTACACATACTAGACTGACAGTAAAAATGTTTGAGAGATGATCAAGCATGATATATTACTTTTACCGACCTCTAAATGCCAATTTTAGTTTTATGCTGTCACATTTTAAATCATTGATTTAAGACAACTGTCGTAGTCTGTATTGTGTTATCTGTGTTATTTATCACATTTATATGCAGTGTTATATATCAAAGGAAGAGCCTATCATTTCGGGCATCTTGCTGTATTTCACAGTTAAACAATCATAGGACCTATCAGAATTTTTTATTTATCATGTTGTTCAGACTAACAGAAAGAACACAATAAACTTTGCAAAAAATAAACATGGTATTGAAAAATTAGTAGAATGGAGTTGTCCCCTCTCAGATCTAAGCAACACATTCAACAACACATTCAAATTTCTAGTTGAATGTGTTGCAATGGTAAAAATAACCAACTACATGTAATATTATTAGATTTTAGAAGACATTTTTGGGTTACTTTTACATGTTTTATGGTTTCTCTAGCCAATTAGGGTTTCCCGAATGGAGTACTGACAAGCGAACGGTTTTGACGTAATGCTTCTCCAGCCATTATAGCTTCTACAATCAATTTGTTTGTTATGGTAAAAGCTTTTTTTAGCTGAATGTAAAGTACAATATTTCAGAAGCATGATGTGTTTATAAACAAGTTTTAGTATGGTGCTTGAGACAGCGAGATTAGTAAGGAAGCCTTGCAACTAGTTTATTTGGTATTCTTTGAGTTTTGGCCGCTCTACCAGTATGTGCAATTTGAAAATGAGTTTAAAAAGTCTAATAAGAAAGCTTTTAGCATTAAAAATAAAATTACACAAAACATTAGTAAATTTCATCAGAAACTATCATTATTTTTTTTTATTTTTTGCAATTTTCTTTATGTTTGAAGTGATCTGATTGCCCAAATGTTTCAAGATTAAATTCGGTAAAATTGGATGACAACTAAAATACTCAAATTAACCAAGTTCAATTATGACATTTACAGTTGCAAAGACATGAACAACTTAGGAACATGTAAAGTTGCAAGTTTAACGCAATAACTAATATGAAAGAATGCAATTATGACAACTAGTGACGTCTTTTTGTAAGCATATTTCTTCTGTGTTCTTCAATCGTGATTAAGTTTTGTTGTTTTAGTCATGAAACATGTTTGCAGTCAGATCACCTCAGCCAGCAAAAACCATTTCGGATGATGAAAAATACTAATTCTTTCTGATGAAATAAAGTAATAGTTTGTGGAAGTTCATCTTTAATTCGAGTCAAACATCAGAGCGGACCAACAATCATGGCGGGCGAGGAAAGTCATTGTTGTGAGACGGAAGACAAGCATTCCACTATCTTCTAAATGCATTTTTTCTTTCTACGTATGCATAGTAAGCCAGCTTCTATTATATCCCATGGTTGAATTTGAAATTATTAGTTCATTTTTTTATGCATTTCTATAATTGGTGGTTTATTTTTAGTGAAACCTGATGTTGCACATCTTAAAAAGTGATACATGTGGATATGAATGAATGAACTTATTGCTGCAAAAACATCCAACCGGAATAAGCTCTAGTTAACTATTAATTGATGAGGTTAGTGTCTGTTCCAGTCTTTCACAATATTGTCTGTATCACCTGTTCCAAGCAGTTCTGCTTTTTCTATTGCTGTCTTTGGCTAATATTTATTTTACTGTTTCAACCCTTCATTGCCTCCCTTACAACTGAGGCTCCATCTTTGTCTGATTTTTAATTAGAATAAACTTAACTTATCTTTCTAAAATGCATCATCTCATAATAATATGTTGAACAAGAAAAATGCTTAATAATCTGTCCTCTGGGATAATTGATTTAAGGATTTTATAAACCATCTTAAAAACGCAGGCTTTTGACATGTGCTCGCTGGGCGCAAAAATCACTTTTTCTGTAACTCCGCTAGCATTCAATCATAAAATACAACATTAGGCATGGTGCTCACCAAACTCATTACACTGACATAGAAGCACCATAAGAACTAGACAACCCAGTAAAACCTGACTGAGTACTACAAGAGATAAGGCTCTTGTTCTCTCTTAGGGATGACTCAGTTGCTATCATATTTTTTAAAAAGGAATCAGGACTGATGAGACCAGTTTTCTCAAACTCCCTAATGTCTGCTGACTAACTAAGTAGCAAGAGTAAATACTCTTACCAGTAGCGACGTGCGTCAGTTCTAATTATCCAAGACAATTTTTGTCAGCAGGCTATATTATTGGTATTAAAAGAAGATGTAAATTAATGAAAAACTGTTATACAAAATCTTGGCAAAAATCGGACACTTTCTCTATGTGTTTTTTTAATACCTAGAAGCCAGTTAGTTGATCTCTTAGTTTCAGTTTTACTGTCGTTTTATTCAATCATCATTCAAGGGTCTAGCCAAATGTTAAAGTTTCCCACATGTTTAAAAAAGTTGAATTCGATTGTTACGATAATATTTTCTAAACAGCATAGTCTGCCAACATTTTTCCATTGCTTGCATGTTACGTCCTAGTTTTTATGTTCTTAGAAAAGGGGCTGGTATGAATTTAGATACAACATCAAAAACTATTCACGAAACACATTTTTTTATGTTCCATGTATTGCCATTGCTCTTTACAACAATAAATATTTATTTTTAAGCATTTGCAGTCTTAATATTATATACAACTTTTGTTTTATTTTGTACTGTAATTAAATGCCTAAACGCAACAAAGCTCAACATAGGTGCAGTCTAGTTATGGCTTCATCCTATCTCCACAAAAATAAATGCTTGCCCTCTGAAGTAAGTGTTAGGATAACATCGGCATAAGGATATGCAGGTAAAATAGAATACGCAGGTAAAATAGAATTCGCTATTCTTCAGCCATGAGAATAGTTCATTTTCTAGGTGGAAATCCACTGTCTGTCATGTCAAAGGTCACCACTGTCAAAAGTATGCGAATCCTGTAAGTGGAACTAGGGGCTCATGCAATAGTAATGTCATGCAGCCTTTAATGGATACATGTATTTTTGTACCAAGATTGATGACGCATTCTTGCAGTCATCCCTGCGTTGGCAGATCTATACTTATCGTTGCTGAGTCTTTCGAAAACAGGAAACTCATAGTCAGGAGTTCGTTGTCACAACATGATGCAAGACTATGTGATGAGAAATATTTTTAACTTCATCTAGCTAGAATATTTTCGTTGCTTTGGCAAAGTGTGGAGCTTTGGTATAGTAGTAGAACCAGTTTTCCAACTAATATTGCTATAGAGTAAGAAACCACACAAAAGCTCTTTGTTTTCTATAAACATTTTTTATGTAATACTAGCATCAAAGAAGATGTAGCGGACAACAAAGGCCTGATGTTTCCATTGCACAGAACCTTCAATGTAAAGAGTGTTTGCTTGTTTGTTTGTCCTACATAAATCACAAGTAGAAACAAAGAGTCTGTCCCGGTGTCTGCTGGTGTCAATTATAGAGCTTTCTGTCCTATGTCAATGACAATATTTATTGATTCAGTCTGCCTCAGCCTTTTGTTCTCTGCTCGAGCATTTTTTATGTTCGTTCCTGAGAAAAATGTGATTAGCAAATTGCATAAAGCTTTGTATGATTAGAATAGTTTTCAAGTAAAACTTTATTTCCTATGAAGAAGCGGATAACCGCTAGAAATGAGTCAAATAGTTTCTTTATTTAAACATGTTGTTTTACCTATTAAGTTTTTGTATTTTTGGTAATATTTCAGTCACAGACAAAATGAAAACTATTAATTTGCTTTTAATGATGAGTTAGCACCACTGAAAAATGAAAAAATATTGATATAAATTAAGACGTCAAACTTCAATTTGAGATAATTTTTATCTTAGTAGAGCTACCCAATCCAGAGATATAATAGTTTGAATGGATTCTTTCTTGGAACTCTCAGATTCAAATGTAAGTAGAATTTATGTCTCCAACATTCATGCAGGGGCTACTAAAGTAGGTATTATAAAAGGTCTTGTAATATAAAATGTGTGATACAAAATCTTTTTGAGTATAGCATTTTGGATTTATCACCTGACCAGAGCAGACCTATATCTGTTTGTATCAACTAACTAGCAGCTGAGTGCTCTTTCTATTCTAAATAAAGAGCATTTAGATATAATATCTAAGGTCTTTTAAATAGAGTAAAGAGCATTACTTGGCCGCGGTCAAAATGCTCCGAAGAAAAATACGTATGGAATGATGCCATTAGTTGGGGTCGTTGCTATAGTTGACATCAGCTATTGCATTCAATTTGCAGCGCTAGGCATCTCCATTTGTTGGTCTCTTTGCAACTCCAGGCGGCATAATCACATGCTCTTTTGATCTGAGCGGTTTAGCTGTAATCAAGTTTTATCAAATTTAATTTTGAAACGTCTTGGCAGTCAGATCACCTCAAACATTAAAAATAATCGCAAATAATAGAGAAGTAATGATACTTTCTGACAAAATCTACTAAAATTTTCTGTAAGTTCATCCCTAACTCAACTCAGATCAACACAATTTAAATCACTTGTTAAACAAATGTATCAGTAAAGCTGCATTGAGAGTTTCTGATGCCGAATAATGAAAATGACAACAATGAATCATTGAATCATGCCTGCCAATCTTTGTTTCTATACCCCTTTTCCTCTCTAGCTGCACGACAATGTGATTAATTATTTATTTATGTGTTTTCAAGTTTCACGCTTGGCTTTGTGTCTGGTGGTTTCTCATGATTAGTTTCCTTGACACCATCCTCGCTTCAGCAGCTATACAAGGAAACTATATTATGAATAGAGATATTAGAGCTATTGTTTGATCTGAACATCTGAAGTGTCAAGAGCTAGGATTAGGGTTCAGCAAAACTTCCGAGAAGGTGATTTCATATAAATAGCTTGAAAACAGAATATTGTATTAAGAAGACAGATTTAGGGTGTGACCGCACAGTGACTGGAGCGAAGTCAAAATCTAGTCAGAATGTTTATATGTAAAGCATTTTGTTTTCTTATAAACACAAACGTTCATGTTATGTGAATAAGTAGTTAAAACTTCATCAAATGTTGAGTTAATTGTTTGGGGACGATTATTAAGGCAGACGATTTGAAACTCGCCACCATTTAAACAGGACTTGTATAAGCGGTACAATCATGTAATGGCAATTTATCTCACACCCGCCGATCTTCAGAGTGAGCGATACTGGAACTAAAACTCATGGAACTTTTAATCTTGTAATACAATCATTTCATAGCCTCTTACGCATGCAGGCATTCATGAAATATATGTATCTAATTATCACTAATACAAAACAGCTTTTTTAAAAGTTGAGATATAGAAAATATATGAACAAAAATTTACGATTTTCGTTCATAATAATATCGCGATATATTGTATCTATTTGCAAACTTAAATTGAACTGTCTGGTGGTTTTGAAGACTGTGAAACTCTAAGATCAGCCTGTTATTGTGAAATGTGAACGAATGTGTATTTCTTATTATAGCTGAAAATAAGACTTATCAAGTCATTGTATCCATTTCCTAACTTTTCATTAGTTGCTATCAATTTCCATATTGAGCTACGTAAGCTTGACCACTTCTCCACCGGCAGGTACGATTTCTTCTTTAAAGGAAGTATGATTCTAGACAAATGGGATGTGAGTCGCTTGTATAGTCATTCATCTTGTCTTGCCCATTCATCCTTTTGTCTAGCTTCAGGTACAAATCTATTTGCGAAGTAGTTAGCCTCAACCGGATGCATACTCATGAACCACAGCTAAGCTTACATGAAAGCTACTCACTTATATCTGCTTACATTCACTGGGCTCCCATGCTTCGAATGGATTCAAAGTTGATCTTTGCTAAAGAATTTGCGCCAGACTGTTTCAACGATTTGGAGTTGCACGTTATCTATTTTTCCAAGAATAGCGATGTATTCCTCGAAACAGAACTTGTTCGAGTAGACTCGGTATCTGATCGCGGTCACTCTTTAATTTACACTTCATACACTTGTCGCACTAACTCAGTCAAGATATCTGATCAGAATGTTTTATGATTAATAATATTAGTACACCTCTATATTACAAAACAGCAGCATACTTTACTACTTCTTATAGAGCTATTACTTCAAAGGTCGTATGAACGACAATCGCTTTTAGTAAAAATACTTTTTTTGATGCTACAATAGTTGAGCCTAGGAAAAAGTCAGCACCAGTGTGGGGGCAATCTGCACAACTGGTAGGCTCAGTCATTTAGTGAATAAGGTAATAAAATTAATAAAAATGTAATTATCTCATAGTTGTAGTAAGAGCAACTTACTGTTAGCAGTAGTAGTTAGAATATACTTCTGTGGTGGTTGTGATAAAATGCCTTGAATTGTCTTGCCTTCAGTGGGGAGAGCCTAACTGGGTATTATCAATTCAAATCTATGTGCAATGATCATTTCTGTGATATCAAATAGTAGTATCACAGCGATTTCCTTCGCACAAATTTTGCAAAGCAAATTAGCATCGAATTCATTCAAACTTTACAGTTTCTATGATTTAGAGTGAAAAAATTTTTGAATCCTTTTGAAGCATGGAAATCCAGTCATTCTCTGCTTGTCAGCTGAACAGCTTGTTGAGCTGTCTTCTTAGGATTTTTAGAAAATAATTTTGCTGACATGTACACGCAACAAGAATTATATTTCTCAAGTATAAGCCAAGCATAGAATTTTGTATCCATATTTATTTCAAGTCGATCTTAACAGAAGCTATAAAGATTTTTTTTATGTAGTAAAAATATTTATCAAAATTTTACACCCATAGCTTATGGAAATATCAATCTATTTTTCACAGATTGCAGGAATATATTATTTTACGTGAAGCGATAAAAATTTAAAGTGGTGTGCAGACAATCACCTCAAAAATCAAGTATATACTTGTGTTTTGTTTTAGGAGCAAATCATTTAGAATTGTTAAACTGCCGTTGTCAATTGGCCGGTTGATCCGCGTTGTACCAACGTGTAGAAGTAACATAGCATTTTCATTGGTACTTGAAAAATGAGAAATTGATTTTTAGCATAATATTTTGCTTGGGACATTTTTGCTTATTTTGTAAAGCCTTATTTGGAATGAATCATCTTAAGCAAATGATAATAATTATCATCTTAACAGTATGTTCAGAGGAACTCGGTCAAAGCGCAGACATGTTCCTTTAAGGCCGGCAAACCCATATATTCTTTTGTTTTTGCATTTCTTCATTAGTCCTTCAGACACAATATTGATTTGTACCCAATTGTATTATAATTCGACTTTGCTCTAGTAACAGGTTGAGACAGCAGTCTCAATATGTTACTAAAAAAGCTGCAGTTTCTACTGCAAAAAGTTGCACTGACATATTTAAAAGAAAACCTTGCCTTTAGTGAAGTTTACTTCAAAGTTGACCATTTCATGAAGAAATTGTTAGCAGGACCATAAATTAAAGCTATAGATAAAATTATTAAATAAGAAAAATTATGTTTGGAATGCTCTACCAATTTTTTATTTTAGCCGCGATCAAATTACGTAAATTTTAATTTTGAAAAATTTTGGCAGTCAGATCAACACCAAAAACAATCTCAAATAATAAAACATAACGGTGTGTTTTGATAGAATATAGTAAAATTTTGAACAAGTGTGTCATTAGCAATTAGCAGTTATAGCTTTGTTTTTCATACTAACATAAGTTTGTGTGAGCTCGGTATTCAGCAAGATACATTCTAAAACAAGATATGTAGAAACCGCGCTGTGTTGAATAAACCATCGCACTGTATATAGCTCAGTGATAATCTATAATATTGATAATTGATCTCCTATGAGTTGATTTTATGTATTTATTGCCTTGACAATCTTTTCTTCATACACTGCCATGGCCTAGTAGTCGAAAAAACCTGACTCGCCCCCAACAGGTCGGGGGTTCAATTCCCAAAAAAGCTCACTGGTGGTGACAGAAATCACATCCAACCTTACATCGCTCTCTGATATCGGTTATGCGTCCAATAATCAAAGTGTCCTTGTCACTAGACTCAGACAAGTTCAGCCGAAATCGCATCATCATTTTTGTGCAACGGTGCATTTGAAAAACTCCCAGCCTTGACTTGCAGGAAGCTAAGCACGTATCGCACTCAATCTTTGAGAGATTTCTCACACATCTGAACAAAATTCTTACTGATGTTCAAAGCTTATTGAGTTTGATTCCATGGTTTCTAATTAGACTCTCTTCACATTGTTCGTAAAAATTAAAATTTAGTCAGAAAATTTGATCAACATGTTTTTCTAACTACATATTTGTTTAAACAGAAGTAATTTGATATCCTTTTCTCTGATTGCTGCTCGGCTCCTGACCTAACAATTTCAATAGAGGTTAAATTTATTAGGTTATAATTCTTTCTTTAAATCCAAGTGCATTTGGTGCTGATTCAAGGGAGATACAGCGTTAATATGAATGCGCAATTCATTTAGGAAGAGCATGCGTTCTCTTTCACTAGCTGATATACCAGGTTCACACTATATGTAGGTTAACCGATATGTCCGTGTTAATCACACAACACTTCTGTGTTGGTCTGTAATAGCAATGTTCACCCTATCACAAACCCGTCCATGTTTACACTAGCAAAATGTCCACAGCACATTGTTCTCATAGTACAATATGGCCGCAGAAAGGATGAAACACTAGTCCTGCAGCAAATGTTATAAAAGAAAATATGCAGATCAAGCAATCCTCTACGGTCAATCATTATCGCTGAAGTGGTACACATTGCGCGGGCTATCCTGGATGCCCCGCAGACTATCAGGAAACTTTTGACAGCAGTAAACTTCCCTGAAGTATCCGAATTGCCTCGATGATGCCTTCGATTTGTGGTGCACATAATCAATAAATAATTGCTGAGAAGACAACTTCAACACACGGCGATTTAGTGTGAGCTAGCCTCAACACAAGTGTTAGTAATTTCACTAACCTTTCCTACTTGGCTTATTTCTACTTGTTTAACAGCATGCTTTTTCCATGCTGAGAGTTGCTTAGGCTTCTCTCTATAAACACTGATGTCAAAATCTTGGACTGACTGTCCAGCTCTGTTGTTAATTGCACTTAAAGTCTAAAGTAATGAATGCTCTCATTTTATCAAACGAATTCATCGTGTTTAACGCTCTGGCCATGTTATGCATGCTTTTGTATTCCTCAGGCGTTCGAATTCCTCATGTGTCTCCTAAAGAGGTCAGCTTGATAAAATTTGAAAAGAACACCTTGGAAAGGGGTATCAGTGTTTGTCCATACACTAGGAGTTATCTTCTGCCTGCAGTATGTAACCACCATGATGATTACTCTATCGATGATCTGCTAACTAGTGTAACTAAACATTTTCAATACACACTGAAGGTGCTTGTTATAAAGTCGGTGTTCACTCATCGTAACCTGGAAAAATTAAAATATTTATAAAAAATCTCATACGGTGGTTTTTGATGATGCATCTCTGGATATCAGTTTATCTACTGTTTACAGATTTTACCAGACATAGTTACATTGAAATATACATGTATTATGTTTTCTATTTAATTGATGTCTATGTATCCCAATATCTATGCATCTCTAATTCTCTAGCTGATGGTTTTATTGTATGACTTTGTCAATATCTGTCCTACATATTGAAATTTGGCTTAACCAAACATGGGCACCTTAGTTCTATAATTACTTTCCGTATTGAAGTTATGCCATCCTTGTTGTTTTATATTCCCTAGTTCGAATGTACCTGAAGGAGCTGCTAGACTTACTGAAATGCTGGAGAATATAATACAATGATAATTGCTGACTCATGATTTTTAGAAAAGCGACATAGAAGAAATTTTTATCCATATGAGCGGCTCATACTGATTGATTGGTCGCCAGATAATAGCTTCCATGAACACGTAGAGGCGGCATTAGGTGGTGAAATAATTGGCGTGCCAGTATTCTGGAGCTTGAAATGTCTTCAGTGAAGGCATTGCCATAAAACATCGTCTGTAATATATTAGTGGCTTGCAAAACTTCCAGGTGATGACGTTGCATCGCACCCCATTTAAAACTTGCTAAGGCAACTTGGGGAAGCAACCATTCACCATAACTAATCATAGTTACCAATCATAAAATCCAGTCAGTGATTGGATGGATCTGCCTGCGCATGTTGCCAACTAAGCTGTAACTGATACCGAGTCATCTTTGGAATGCAGAAGTACAAGTATACTGCATTACGTTATGTGTACCCAAGTTTTACTCATATGCCTCCTTATTCTTTAACTCCAATGCTGAGGCTTTGGTTTTTGACCCAAAGGTCATAAAGGCCTATAGCTTACAGAGCTACTTAATGGCAAGGCGTAGTCCATATCTTGATAAAACAAGGCCGCTCATTCATAAATATAATAGAAAACTATAAAGCTCGCTATAGCAACTGCTAAACTTGCACCAAGTCATTATGGGTGACTTGATAATGGGCCGGTGTAATCGATATTATGAGAGCATCATTAGACTAAGCTTTTGTTAAAACCTACCAACTCGTAATGGACCAATAAGATCAAGGAGGCATACTCAGGGCAACATAAAAGTCAAACACAATCATAATCGCTGCGATGTTCACCTCAGTTGAAAAGTCAGATTATCTAAACTCATAAAAACAGGTCATGTTATTAGTCGGATAGCCGACTTCTAGATGAACTTACACAAAATTGAATTAAATTTAATCAGTAATTATCGATATTTTTTATCACTTGCGATCGCTGTTGATGAGTGAGATGATCCGACTGCCAAGATGTTTTTAGATTAAAATCGACATAAAATTTGATAAGGATTGTAGAATTATTCTAAAGCTCAGATTCAACAAAGTGGTATTTTGATATCTATAGCTGCAAAGATTGCAAGAATGGAGACGTGTAATGCCACAACCTGAACATACGGTAATAGAGACGATATCCATAACGATAGAGACAGGCAGCTGAGCAACTATAGTGACATCATTTTAGCACAGATCTTTCTTCTGAAACATCTCGGCAATCTAATCATTTTAAACATAACAAGCAATCGCAAATAATTGACAAGTGTCGCTTCTCCGTGATAAAATATACAAAGATTTTGAATTTTGCGCAAGTTAATCTTTAAAGATCGTCCCCACAGACGTTCATCAGTATATAGATAAGTTAGGCTTGTAAGATGTAAAACCTAAAGTAGAGATGCTTGCAAACTTTCCATGTGTGGCATTGATTTATTTCAAATTGTTTTACGTATCTGAAGAAGTTACAGGCATTTATAAGTGTGATAAGCTGCTTAAAATTTTCAGCTGCAAGCAATTATATGATTTACATAACTCTATGAAATCCCACAGGCTAATAGTTCTAGTATTACTTTTGCTAGCAGACCGCTTCTTTGGAAAAAATAAGATGTTTTGAGAACTACTGAAGTGTAAAAAATGTTTAAAATGGATTAGCTTGTGCGGCATTCTTCTGCACATCATTCGCAAGTGCCCTTTCCAAATGGAAGACAGTAATCAGGAAGTATTTAGTGAGTTCAACAGACATTTTATAAAAGTAGATAATCTAATAGTACTGAGGAGAAGTCTAGATAGTGAATTGTAGGTTTTAGTAGCAGAAAGTTTATAAACTAAAACATACCATGGTGGATGTAATATTTTGGTGCCACCAAAGAGAGAACTATGTTTGTCAATGTGTGGAAGGATAAATACAATTATTCTGGGCATAGTTTATGCAGGATTTTAAAACCTGTAACACAAATCTAGTTGATGTTCCTTCTTGTATCACTTGCTACACTTGCCTCCTAATACTATGAGTAGATAAAAATACGTGTTAACACACAAATGTAAAAAATACTTCCGCCGAATCTTACATTTGAATGCGTGAAGCTTTGCCCTCTCTCATATTCCTTGCGCATGAATCTTTGCCAAATATACCCGAACGTTTAATAAGATTGTTTCACAGGTATCGCTCAGATAAAAGGAACATTGAAATGCAGAAAAAGCAATAAAAATATAATAAAACCAAAGTACGAACTATTTAATTGTTATTATACGTAAAAGATAAGGCTAGTTGTGGAGAGGAAATAGTAGTGTTAAATAGTTTAAGTTTTGCAGTTTATCATGGTTTTTAAGAAAGCTGTAATCAACCAGCACTTTGTGATATGGCAAATTAATTGTTTGGTGGTGATTTTGTAGGTAGACATTTTGCATACCGGAATTATTTAAAGAAATTTTGCCGATTATATAAACAATCATTATGTTTCCATGGTGCGCAGTACTGCAAAGCAGCACCCTTCGAAGTCGAGGGGATTGTACGTTTTCATGCTGCGCAGTGGTTTTCAGCAAATTAGCCAGAGAAGAGAATTGTATAAATCGAATCGTCTGATGAAGAAATAGAATCGATCACGGATACCGAACGTCATAAACGGTCTTTTTATGATTCTGTCGTCATTATACTTTTATTTACAATACACATTCACAAGGTTTTACAAACCTTAACACACTTTTTACAAAGTAATATATTTTAATAAGTATTTTTAAGTAATATATTATTTAAACGTTAATTTAGGACTTGCCACCTATTTTTCGAAAAGTGTTGGCATCAATAACAAAGTCCAGGAAAGTAATCACCTCATCATCCTCGTGAACGCAGACCATAATTAAATTTAGGGGAAAGAAGATCGGAAGAATAGAAAAAAAAAACAAGATTAGCAGGACAACCTTTGTACTAGTTTATGGCCCTCGAAGAATCCGTTTCCACGGCATGAGAGCTATGCGCAGCCACTGCGCAGTCGCTGTTTACTTGCTGCGAATTTGCACTGGCTTCACACTGATCAGTGCGCTGTGATTTCAGTGCGAAGACGCCGTTTCCATGATTCGGAGATAGTGCAACTCCGAAGCACTGCGCATCATGGAAACATAGTGAATGTATTTGTGTAATAGAGATTTATCTCACTCCTGACAATATTCAGAGTAAGCGATACTGGAACTAAGATGCATGGGCCTTCTAATCTTATAATAAACTTATTCCATGGCCTTTCCCCCCACACGGTCATTCATGAAATAAATATTCCTAATCGTCATAAACACAAAAAAATTTCTTTTCAAGTTAAAATATAGATCCATGTCTGGTTGCCCAGAGACTGACATCACAACAAGGAAGCAGACTGCCGCACTCTGCATTCCTGTTTCTATAGAGATTGTCTGTGAACAATATGAAATACCTTATATAGCAGCAGATGGGCGTTGAAACTTGAGAGCTTGTCAAGGCTTGTTTTCAGATAGTCATCAAATCACCAAAAGCAAAATTTTGCTAATTTTATGCATGAACAGTTTCGGATCATGTAGCCATTTCATCATCAAGTGCTAAATCTACCATATCGCAGAGGGCTTAGTTCAGAATAGAGCTACACCGCTTAATTGTTTTATAGTGATTTTTAGGTAGACAATTTGAAAATCATTCCCATTTAAAAAGAAATGGCTGTTTGTATAAACGGTATAATCATATAATGGCAATTTAACTCATACCTGAAAATTTTACCTGTGTGCGATACTACGACTAAATTGCATGAGTTTTCTAATCTTATCATAAGCTTATTCCATGGCCTTCCACACACACGGACATTCATAAGTAAATGTTTCTAATTATCACAAACAGAACACAGTTTTCTTTTGAGTTGAAATATACGAACAAATATTAGCATATATTTACAATTTTTTACGCAATGACATCAATATCGCGATATATTGTAAATCATCTATTTTTGATATTGAATAGTCGCATGAGTTTTAGAAATCGCAAACCTCTATAATTAACTTTAGAATTGATTGACTGTAGTGAAGTTAAGACACAGTTAGGTATAATTCTTGTACCAAAGAATGAAATTGAAGTGTTTTGTTATAAAAATAAGAGTTACCAGCAATAGCGTTAGTAAACAGACATAAAACTGATGTTGGA
Source organism: Watersipora subatra (assembly GCF_963576615.1). NCBI lineage: Eukaryota > Metazoa > Bryozoa > Gymnolaemata > Cheilostomatida > Watersiporidae > Watersipora > Watersipora subatra. Next base: position 60,249,288 of record NC_088715.1, read on the forward strand.
CAGCTGAAAGAGGCACCTGGTCATAGCTAACGTCTTTCTTTCTGAATTATATAACTAAACCGACTTTTACATAGTAACTAAAGAGAGTTTTTTTAGGATCACCAGAGATCTGTCTGTTTTAAAGGTGGTTCTATTTGCATTCAAAGCATCTACTTCAATGTGACCAGAATAATTCACAGCGTGTTGACATCATGCTAAGCAAATAATTTTTGTCAAGTTTTCATGAAATGTTTGAAGAAAATTCACATATATCTTAAATTATATTACTTATATGAAATGTAAGTGAGTTGTTTTATTTTGCATTGAAATCAGTAATAAAAAGGGTAGACAACTACTTAAGTGGTAGTGACTTGTCTTTTTCTGTAGGATTTGCTGAAGCAAATATTATTATTGCTAGAATTAAGCGTTTAATTGACAAGTCCTAAGTTTCCCTGTTGACATATTTCAACCAATTATTTGCGAGTCCAACTTTAGCCTGTTTTATGCAAATTCCTTTTTGAACATTGCTCAGACCTCTTCCCGGTTTTTTACAAAATTTTATTTTAGTTTGAGTCGATCCATATATGTTTTTAAATCAACTGACACAAGTTGTCTAAGCGGCGCAACCTGGAATTTTTGACTCATTATGGGGGTTTAGTAATACTTCCACCAATCCAAAAATAATCATGCAGATTTGGTTGAATGTTTTTCAGCTGAGCTTTTACTGCAACCTGATCAGTTTTAGCATAAAATTATTTAGACTTATTTTTGCTGTATTGCAGCACAGATAAAAGGTTTCACCGGAATTATTTCTCTAAATAATCTCTGTATGCAAATCGTCTACCTACAAAATCATTAATTGAGATAAAAGGCCTCATCTCAGTAGTCAAAGATTGTTAAAACTCTTTCCTGCGTCTCTTCCCCCCCCCCCCCCCCCCTCCGTCTTTTCTGTCGGTAATTTCAATATTTTTCAAATATCAATAGGAATGTTTTAGACTGCTAGTTCAACTGGATCACTTTTTTAAGTTCTCTCGGCTTGCCAAAGACAACAGTAGCCGCTCAATTTTTTGCCTCTACGCATTTCAAACCCAAAAGCAAACATTCATAACATCACTTTTTGCATACATTAAAAATGCATCAGTGAACTTTGTAAAACTGCCAAATTTGACATTTTTGCAATAAAACTGAATAAAATTAGTTTTTCCTAGTTTTACCAAGAGTTCCTCTTTTTTCTGTTGTTGTGTTATACAGGCCTAAGCTCCTCGATTGTCTTTTAATATCCATATACCACGCATAAGCTTTTCTATAATATAATCGCCATTTATCATTTGGTTGATGCTCATTGTCTTCGAGTGCAAACTACCAGCAGCTGGCAGCGAGCCAGTTTTGACATATCCTATTTGACATGTACTTAGAGAGACCTTCTGTAGCTACTAATGTTATATCTACTGCTCTGTCAAAAGATGAATTATTTACTATTCTAGTATGTACATGTAGATTAGCTATATTTTTCTGTAGCATTAATACGTTTTACATAATCTGTATTGATAGATCCCACTTGTGTTCGTGTGAGTGTTTTTAGCCGGTTTGGTCCAAACTTCACCCGTACCTTTGCCAAGTCACTAAAAGTATTTGGTTTCAACGCTCTCTCTGGTTCGTAAAAAACCTCTGGAACCAGAGAGAGAGAGAGGATCATCAGCATTTAAAAATTTGTATTTTAAACAAATACATGCGGGCTATCTGATTGAAAATGATTGTCATCACCGAACTTCCTGCAAGTATATGATAATATACATCAGTTCAGGTACAAAGTTGTTTGATTTTTATCTCAAATTCCTTGCTTCCACTAGTTCTTCACCTTAAATTTGAATGTCAAAATGATTGCAAGCAATTGATGTTGAATGCTCATCGATTTTCTTTCAAATCAGATGATAGTTGAGCTATCTATGAAATTACACACCTTGATGCAGCACTTCTACAGCTGCAAACTAAAATATCCCACAATTTTACCCACATGTCTTTTTTTAGCCAATCAGGAGGGCTGTTCTTCATTGATGTATAACCTGCCGATTTGACTAATCAACTTTAACTAGAAAAACGCAGGACTTACGGGCGTTGCAAAGGGCGGCCTTACGCACTGCACTCAGTACTGCGTAAAAACCATGGTATGACAGAGGATTAAAATATGCAAATGAGGTGATAAGAGTTGATATTCATTTGACAATTCTTTGCCTCTGTTAAATCTCTTCCACTTTTAAACATGTCTGCCGCTATAACGATTTTGAAACTTCCTCAAAAGAGCTAGGACACTGTTGAGAACACTTCACATACATGTATATAAACAAACATTTCAAGAATACTGTACAGATAAAGCTAGTTCGCTTTTGCTTTAGAAATGCTGCAAACAGTGTTGGCAAAGGCAGCAATGTCTCCTCCTTTTATAAAGAGTCAAAAGTGGATTATTTGACACGGCGGTTAATACATAAATACAGCAAAGGGTTTACCTTCTCATCTTTCCGGCTTTGGTTAATAATAGTCCACTTGCCAAAAAACTTATCGTGTAAAAAGATTTTTTTTGCTGTTCACTATGCATACATCATACTTGCAAAAAAGGCATGATAATATGAGCCTTGAGCCTGAGATTTCGATGCTGAGTTTAGGCGCTTTTTAATGCTTGCATATCTTCTTGTATTCTTGTATCTTGTATTTTACTAATTAGTTGAAAGCTTGCCAAAAGCCTGCTTCTAAGATAGCTATCAAAACTAAAGTCATTTGTTCAAAATGTTTATCAATTCGTTACATCTTTAGCTATTGCTAAAAATATTTAAGAATTAGCGGAATGCCCTGCGTTGCACAGGTAAGCATATTACAAATCAGCTTAATAACAGTGACAAATAATGCAGTTGCCTTCTGCTTGCCATTAGCCTGAGACATAACACATGGCTAATTTGAGTAAGCTAAACTTTCTAATAAGAGCCATAAGAGCAAGCATAAAATTATGCTGTGCCATAACGGAGAGTGATATGCTTATTCTCGCCAACATAGCGACCAATATATTGTCCAATGAATCCATTAATGTCACATCGCTAAATTGGTAAGATATTTGCCTGGGGAACAGGAGGTTTCAAAATCAATATTTTTGCAATATGTATTTTTTATTACAATATTTTAATAGCTATAGCTGGACAAACCAAAGTACAAACACACAAACTTTGAGATTTATATATATAGATTCATAATTTTTCTGATATTGCTACAATTAGGGAATTAGTGTGAAGCTTTGCAAAAGGCTTAGCAGTATTCATGTCTGTGTAGTCACAAAAATGTCAGAAACAGTTATCTTCCTCAGTATTGGTTCCCTCAAACATCAGACTGTGTAGTCACCATTCTTGTCAGCTAAAAATATATTCAACTTGTAATCCAGCATTCTAAACTTTTGATTGATATCTCTTGCGAAACTAAAACATAAGTAGCATGAGAAATGCGCTTCGTCATTATTTGAAATCTAAAATAGAAATATTCTCCGTAAGGTTTGAAAAGGAAATGACTAAACATATTATTAAATTTCCAAGTTTCCGTATAAAATAATATTGCAGGCAATAGTGAATCAACTTAAAGTTTTTATACACACAGCGTTCTGTTAGCATTGTTGTAGCAACGGTATAGTAGCAGTCGTGGAAGAGGGGCAGCAGCAATAAAAAGTGGAATTGGTGAAAGCAAAATTTCCAGTGCTGCAGCTTAGTCCTCAGGTTGAGAGCGCACCTTTTGCGCAAGTAGATTAGCATGAACTCATGCCATTTCCTTATAGGAGTAAGCCGAGCGCCACCAGGTTGACAGATGAACATGTAGATAAATTGCAGTCTATGACAAGAGAAGAGAGATGATAAGAACTCATGCTTTCATAAAAGGAAGTTCGTTGTAACGCGAGTAGCAAGTGCATGAGTGTCGCATATTTTTAGAATAAAGCAAATGAACATGCCTGATTCAAAAACGACAAAGAAATGTTTTGTATAATAAACGAGCGAGTGCAATAAGGCAGCCATTTCAAAACACGTGAGTTGTTTATGTGGGAAGATATAGGGTAAGTTTTATGCACAAAAAGTGAGTGCACACTAATACCTGGGAAAGTTACTGACTAGCATCAATAACACCTTTCAACAATTTAAGGAGGTATTTGAAGATTGAAAGGCAGATGGCTAACTAGCTATATATTATCTGTCTTCCATACGCGAAGATGACTTCTGAGGAACCATATTTTTCCATCGACCTCAATTTCTGCTGAAAGATTGCTAGCTTTCAAAGACTATCTTGTTATCCTCTAGGTTTCATTGTACAGTGAATTTAAATCTCAGTTGCGGGGTGTCAATATCTCAAACTTCTCTGAGCTGCCGATAGAGAATCTGCTCGGGTAGCTTGGTTTCTTCGATTTGTATTCATTGCTAGACCGTCTTAGATTCTTTGGGATAAGAATCTCATACATTTTAGATAGGTTGGCTTGGTCTACAATATCCTCATTCAAGATGAAATCCTGCCACTTCACATTTAGAATCTTTTTAATTTAAAGTAGCATAGCTAACTAGCTATGGCTACTTCAAATGTTATATACCCTGTTATTATACCCTGTTATTATACCCTGTTATAATATTGACTCTGATAGCCTTTCTACTTACATTTTTTGTATAAATTTTATTTCATTGTTAAAAGTTATAATTGAAGTATAGTAATGTGCATGCACACAGTACTAGCAGTCTAGTATACTGCGGCAGTGAGTTGATAAAGCTAGTGAGCTGATAAAGCTCAGAGAATCATAGCAGTGACTGATGTGACTTAATGGTGGTGATTGTAAAGTTTTGATCCACCAAGCTGAAAATTGTGTGTTCGAATCCTGCTGAAAGCAGTCTTTTTTTCTAATCCTTACACATTACTTTGTACACACGAATGGTCAAACTTCTTACGATAGTAAGGATTTAATATCTGATTGGTACTTTTTGTGAAACTAGGTAGATGGCTAGAAACCAACAATACTTGCTATCTAGTAGCTAAGGTGATAGTAGCCAATTTTTAGCAGTGTGTAGCAAAACTATCACAATTCTTCAATGTTTTCAAAGCAATTTAGTAAAGGAAATTTGTAGTAATAGAAAACTAAACGGTCAAAATTTAGATTTGTACTCTCAAATGAAGGCTGCTGATCTGATTGGTTCAGTTTAAAAGCTCAGATTCATGTTAGTTAACACTGAGCTGATTGTTGATACTAGTGACTTGGCAGCTTGGTAGGAGTATAATAGCTATCAGCGCAATTGTCTAGATATGCCTGAGGGCTGTTGATTGATGCAGGAGTTAGAGCGTTGGTCAAATGGAAGGTCATAGGTTCGAATCATGTTATAGCAGTATTTTATTTCAACCTTAAACCATGGCTTTACATGGAAAGACTGGTCTCTCATTATGGCAAAAATTATTGGAATTGGCTAATTACTAGTTTAGTCTGAAGAAAAGATTGTCATTGTAATAGAGTTATCACCTCACACATTTCTTACTAAAGGAGAGGACAACTGTGATACCTACAACTCAATTCACAGTAAGTCTGTCAGTGCATTACAATATTCACTTTAAAAAAGCCATGTCTGCCTGTTTATCCATCGGGTTAGAATTAAAGAGTGTGTTGTACAAGATTTGAACTCCCAACTTTCAACATTGCAGACAAGCCCTGTAACAACTGTGCCAACCAGCCACTGGCCTTGCAGATAGATATATGGCATATATGTGTATACTTATTACACCTGATGGTCCATTAGAGCACACTAGATTGCCAGTGTACTCAATTTACTATAATAAAAGCTGTGTTTGCCTGTTTGTCCATATGTTTGTCCATTTGTTTTTCCATCGATCTGTCAGTCCGCCTGTTCATTCATCTGTCTGTCCGTCTGTACACCAATCTATCTATCCTTTTGTCTGTATGTCTGTTCATTCTTCCATTCGTTTGTTCATCCGTCTGTCTGTTCATCTGTCCGTTCTTCCATTCGTCCATTTGTTTGTCTGTCCATCTGTCCGTGAAGAGAAAAAAATGATGCTCGCATAGTGTTACAAAAAAAAATTGTTTCCTCACCCCGGATACCCCGCATGGGTGGTAAATTCTGCTCTAACTCGGGTCTCCTACCAGAGACCTGGGAGTTTGAGCACTCGCCTCAAGATCTTAGCTGTTCCCAATAGCGCACTTTTCTGCAACTCACCTGAGTTGATTGTTGTTGGTATTTGGGCAAGCCACATTTTATGCGCTGGTGTTATTGCGCCCAGTGCCCCAATGACTACTGGGATTACAGTTGTTCTTACATTCCAGCATTTTTCAATCTCTTCTCCAAGAGGGAGATATTTCTCTACCTTTTCTTTTTCTTTGCTGGCTATATTGTAGTCATTGGGTACTGCTATATCTATTATAGTAGCCCTCTTGTTTTCTTTGTCTACCACCACTATATCTGGTTGGTTTGCTAGGACATGCTTGTCAGTTCGGATGTAGAAGTCCCAGAGGATCTTAGCGCGGTCATTTTCATTGACCTTACCAGGAGCTTCCCACCAGTGTTGTGGTTTATTAAGGCCATACTCATCACATAGACTTCTATACACAACACATGCGACATGATTATGCCACTCAGTGTATGCGTTTCCTGCTAGCTGCTTGCATCCACTGATGATGTGTTGGATGGTCTCAGGTGCATCTTTGCACAGTCTGCATCTAGGATCGTCTCTAGTGTGATAGATTTTCGTTTGGAGTTGCCTTGTTGGGAGCACTTGCTCCTGGGCTGCCATGATTAGTGACTCTGTGTTGGCCGTTAGGTTTCTTTTGTTCAGCCACATATATGTCTGGTGAAGATCGCCAACCTTAGATATTTGTTGGTGGTAAGCACCATGAAGAGGTTTCGTGTGCCAGTCAATTTTCTCATCATCAGGGCGTAGGTCCATTGTCAATCAGGGTGTAGGTCCAAGTATATATATATATATATGATTATATATATATAAATATGTATATATATACATATATATACATATATTTATACATATACATATGTATAAATATATACATACATATATATACATATATTTATATATATACATATTTATGTATATATATGTATATATATAAATATATATATATACATAAATATGTATATATATAAATATATATATAAATATGTATATATATGTATATATATATTTAAATATATATACATGTACATGTATATATACTTGTAACACTATACACGCGTCATTTATATATATATATATATATATATATATATATATATATATATATAAATACACATGACATATATATATTACATGTATGTATACAACTTCCACGACATTTTAATTTGTCTTGATAGATCGTCAGGAGGCTTAACAAAACCGAGAACATGCTTCTGCGCAATTGTTAATAAATACTTAACGGTGATCGATTGGTGCAGATGTTACAGTATCGGTCTACCAATCTGATTCTCACGAGTTAGGAGGAATTTCGCTAAAAGTTATCTTTTGTCTTAACCTTGACCCTTGGATATAGAGAGACTACCAACAGGTAACCACCACTTTTCATAGTAAAATTATTGTTCTTTTGCTTTATTGTAGGAGTAAAAAATATTTATCTTGTTATTAGTTTTACTTTGCAGAATAGACTGCACTGTCTAGAAAAAAATTAACAAATCATTGTAAGTGAACGTCGAACAAGTGTGTTCCTATCAACTTAATGTAAAATTACCGCACTCATAGCTTGTAAAACTAGTGAAATTGATCAAAGAAAGACACAAGTTGTCGGTGCAAACTAATAGTATTACAGTTTCAATACAGCCAACAAATTTAAAGTTTAAGCTTAGTTTTTCCCTTTTGTATGGTCAAAAAGGTGTTTTTGAAAAGATCATGGATTAGACAATTTACATGTATTTTACTGTTCAAATAACGTAAAATCCCTATAGAGTAAACATTTCTGGAATGGATTATTTTCTTTTTAGGAGCGTCTACTTTAGTTGTAAAGATACTTTCTCTCTGCCTTCCTGGCACCCCTGGTGATCTTTGCCTGCAGGCTAACCAACCAAATTACTAGCAGAAGAACTTTTGTCGGAAGTGACTAAAAGTGACTGTAGGACAGAATCAAAAGTGAGCATTTGAGTTTTTATTAAAGTCATTATAAAATAAAGGCTGTTGTTTAAAGCGGTGTGTAGATAAATTAACAAATACTGTAACTCCTTAACATGAAGTTGTCAGAACATTTCAAGATAAGAAAAATCTTGATAACGAAATACCAAATAACCCAATTTGGATAAGTGGTTCAACATTGCGAAATTTAAAACTTGTATTGAAGCATTACTAGAGCCTTTACATCATTGTAGGCTAAATTGCTAATTGGCATGTGGTTGGTGTTACATCACAAATAAAGCTAATGTGCTGGTAGGTAGGTACAATGGCAGCCTAAAAGGTTAAAGAAGGAGACTAGCTAATTGAAGAGCAAGCCTTCCCTAATCTTTTCCAATCTAAACTGTTCTCACAGCTAACTATTAGTAAATTATATTCATGCATTGCGTAATGGCTAGTTCTGTGTAAGTCTATGTATACTATTACATAATTATCACTCTATTCTCACAGCACTATTATCCATTTATTACTTCATTGTTTTATGTATTTTTTTCTATCTATGCGATGCCTTGAGACAACCTTAACTAGATAAAAAATATCCTGTTCTCAAATATTATTACAAAAAAGATTGCAACTAGAGTGTTATTGGAGTTGTTGTATCACCATTCATCATTTGCTGTAGGACAAGACAACTCTTATATTATGTAAAGTCATTGAATGCTCATTGTTTGTTTAACAGCAACTTTTAAGTTAGATGGTTGGCTAATCACTACTATTGGAAGAAATAATTGCAATCGTATAAATTATATAACCGTGTGACGGCGATTCATCTCACACCTGACGATTGTCAGAAAGAGCGATACTAGAACTGAAACTCATGGGCCTTTAGTTTTATAACATCATCATTTTATTTCCTTCCACGCACACAGGCATTCATGAGATAATTGTTTCTAATTATTAGGAATACAAAACAGTTCTTTTTTAAATTAAACTATACAAATAAACATCAACAAATATTCACTAGTTTTTACGTAATAACAATAGTATAGCGATATATTGTAAATCGTCTGTTTGCTATATCGAATCGTTAAAGGATTTTTGAAAATCATGAAGTTCAAGTTTGAGTTAAATAAGGCTCCTCCAACATTGGTAGCCTAACTTGACAGAATTTTTCCACGGGTGAATGGCGTTGATGTAGAATTAGCCTTAACACATTCTCCGCAAATAGCTATGTTTCCTGATAACGTCGCATATCCTTAAACTATGTTTTACTCGCTAATTGTCAGAGAGTCATTTTTAGTAGTGAATTAGCTTCAAAGCTTTATGAACTTGTTTATCATGCTATTCCAACCGTGAAAAGCTATCACTAATTTTAAATCTGTCAATGAGTGCATGCGTGCATTGTTAAAAAAGAACTCACACAAAGATTTTGTCAATTTTATTAAAAAGTATTCGATTTTGCTATCATTTGCGATTGTTTTTGATGTTTGAAGTTATCTGACTACCAAGATGTTTTAAAATTAAAATCAAAAAAACCTGATCGCATTAAAAGGCTTCTAAAAAAACAAGTGCGGAATGACCTCACCAGTTTCTATCAGTTGTTGCGCTCAAGTTGCAGCATTATGCTTCTCTGTTCTGTAGCATTTTCTTTACAACTATGCATGTCATTATCAGACTTTCGCCTGGTTTGAGCATTTTAACCGTGATAATGTTTTATCAATTTCTCTCGCAAAACATCCTCGCAAGCAAACAATCTCAAACTTAAAATCAATCGCAAATGATCGAAAAATATCAATACTTCCTGTTAAAGTCAACTAGAATCTTTTGCAATCTTTGACTCCGAATAATAGCTAACAAACAGTCAGTGAAATTTACTAGAAATTGTAGAGAGCTTGCTTGCTTTGAAAATATGTAGGAAATAGATTTTCTATAGCTAAGAGAATAACCTACGTCTTCTGCCAATCAATGATTCCAATGACTTAGTGTCACTATCTATTTATCGAAGCCTTCAATTGAGTCAAAGCAAAAGTTAAACCAGTAGCATAAGATTAAAGCATTAATCGCCAAATCGAGAAGGTCTAACTCACACATATAGGTATATGTAGGTAGGTACGTGCTAAGCGGATGCAGCAGAAAAAAATAACCACAAATATTTTGACAGCAAAACAACTTTTTCCTTTAAAAAACTCACCAAAGATCATCTCTTTTATAAATATTTATTATGAAATCAATTACTCATCGCAAATGTTTGGACGTACTGCCTCATTCCCCACTTGCTCGTTTCTGCATTTGTGTTGCAAGTTTTATAGTCCTACTTAAATTATGCCCAGAATATTGGTAGTTGTCTTTCCACATGCATTTGGCAAACTATGTTTTCTATTATGAGACATCAACATACTACATCCACCATCATATGTTTCAGTTTATGAACTTTCTATGACTACAAGCTGCAATCTCCATCTTGACTCCTCTGCAATGCTATAAGATTACCAGCTTTTAAAGTCCTTATGTTCAACTCACTCAATAATTGCTGAGTGACTTGAAAAAATAAAAATACAAAAATCAGCATTGCATTTTTATTTTCTTTTGGCATGTAATGGAAAACATCATTGTGTTAATGAACACTAATACCAATAAAAAATGACGCATTCCCTACAAAAGAAATCTTTTAGATAACATTATCTAAGTCTGTTGTAGTGTTCTAGACACTCCATACTGCTAGAAAAACTTGTTCTGGCTACAGAGAATAGTAGTTTAGCCAAATAACAAAAACTTAGGTATAGAGTGGCACAAGCTTTGCCACAGGTTCTCTAAAACTCTTGAAAAGAACGTTTTTGGATATAATTTTGAGGCCTCATACCAATCCAATCGCTGACATCTTACATTTTTCATTATTACCTCCAATATTTTTTGAGTGTTATAAATGTGTTTAAACAAAGTTTAGGTTAGTACTTGAGTTATATTTCTATTTTACTATATTTTATATTATTGACGTAAATGGTTGTAAAACTCAGTTCAGTGTTGGTTTAACAAAGTTCAGCAGCTAAATTACTTTGTCCTTTTTTATCACAGAAATGATTTATCTGACCAAAATTGCGTTTTGACTATGGCCTTAAATTTTTGTGGCCCTAATTATTTTAACCAAACCAAACTTTATGATTTTAAGCTTAAATATCATCAATTCGTTTCTATAGTCAAAACTAAATTCAATTTCTAAGGCTTTAAAACCTACATATACAAAGTATCTTTGATTTTTATAGTCGAGCCACACAAACTATTTGTTCTTTGACAAGTGATTTGCTAAAAGATAATTGGAGTGTTTTTATGTCAAATACTTGAATGTGATGAGACTCATTCATAGCATTGCTGCTAATAAAGTTTAAAGCTTGTTTACAACAAATAATGTTTATGGAAGAAATTTAAATCAACAAAGGAGCATCTTGCACTCAAAGTTCAACCGCTTTTTGCTTATACACGTACGTATAAGGTTCCAGTTCAACCCTGTCAGTTTACAAGCATATTGTTTTATCAATCATAAGGTTGCTACCATATTATTTGATTTAAACTTAAATTGGTAGTGAAAGAAACAAGAAATTGTAGAGACAATATTTCAGCATTTGCAGTTTTTGACCCAGTCAAGGTTTTGTAACCATCCTGTAATGGTCTACAAAAGCCAAGATCGCGATAGACTAACCAAAAATAAGTGAGAACCTTTTGTAGGTATTCCAGGTTTTCCGGATTATTCCAAACTTCAAGATTCTTGAAAGATTCTCATACCCTAGTGTTTTGACTTGCAATCGTTGTATTAAAAGTACATTTGTCTTTTAAAAACAAGAATAAAACAGCATTCATGCCTAATATTTTGATTGAGCAGGTTGCTGCACAACAATGCATTCTTGAACAGTGCACTTTTAATCAGATATTTACATGTAGATAACTAAGCATCTGTAACGTGCACACTTATGATAGCATCTAGTTTCACTTTCACTAGTACCCTGGCAGTTTGGTGAATTGTGAGAGATTATTAGATGTAATAACTATTCGCACAATTGTTCAAAGTTTGGTAATTCAGTTGAATTGTTTGGGTGTTAGAATGTTAGTATATCAAGCTGAATGCCAGGAGTTTAGGTCTGTAACGTTCAATCTTTGTTTTTCAACACCCAACAGTGACCTTGGATCTACCTTCTACTAGAGTAAAGACTACATAAGGTTTTGTGAATAACAGGTTATGTCCATGTCAGGTAGAAGCCGTACGCACATAGACATCAATGATTAGACTGTTGTTGTGTCATGTAGAAGTTGTGCCCACATAAACATCAATGTCTAGACTGCTGCTGTGTCTTGTAGAAGTTGTGCCCACATAAACATTAATGTCTAGACAGCTGATGTGTCATGTAGAAATTGTGCCCACATAAACAATAATGTCTAGACTGCTGCTGTGTCATGTAGAAGTTGTGCCCACATAAACATCGATGACTAGACTGCTGACCAATAAAGTTGACCAACTTTTTAGGTTTCTGAAGTTATGGCGACGATGTAAATGGAGGAGTTCTATTTACGAGAGATGTGATATCTTTTGATCACCATCTCTTTGTGTCATTTTGCTTTCTCATGTCTTTTTCTGTTGTTGTTCTGTAGCTGATAATTAAAGCGTTGCGAGATATACATTTACTTATACTCCCAGACACACTTGCTGTTTTCTCTTGCAGTAGTTATATTAAACGCACAAATGTCTTTTAGAAGAAAGAATAAGACAGGACTTATGTCTGCATAACAGTCTATAAAAACTTTTCATTGTTGGAATGATTCAAATTTAGATATGTGTGCACGTTGAGGTAATGTCTTTCAATGTTAATAAGTGTTTTAATTGATATTCGCGAGTTGCAGATTAATGCGAGCTCTTTGTTAAAAAAATACAAAATTCTAAGTTGAAGGTCATGGCAGCGCACTCTTGTCTTGCTTAGCAGCATGCTTTTAAAACGAGAAAGACTGAAGTGTAGAAAGTGTTTAAAATGAATAGCTTGCATGGCATTTTCTTGCGCATCATCCGCAAGTGCTGTTTCCACTTTTTGCATGCATGAAACGTATGGTAGAAATTTGCAAGTAACGAAGTTTGCTTGAACTGCGGATTGTTGCCATTTCTATGTTGAGGATGATGGAGACTTGCAAATTAACCGTGTCAAGGTCAAATTAACCGTGTCATGAAAGCATAGTGAGGGGTTTAATGTCTGTGCAATAAGTAATTGCTAGCATATTTCAACAGAAAGGTGTGCCTGAATTTTCATGCGTTTGTCCGAGTGAACCGAAATCCTGCCTCAGTTTTTACTGCTGTTTTTTTCAATACCTGTTGTTAACACATAAGCTTAGTTGAGATACCTTTTTGTATTTGTGAAATAATTGAATTTTTCGAAGTGAAATATTTGCACTTTGTGTCGCTAGGTTACTAAAAACTTCTGCTTGTCACCTTGATGAGGTTGAAATTGGCAATATGCTTGCATTGATTCTTTCACGAATCAATTTAGGTAGGTATTTATTATAAATATTAAATAAATGTACATTTTAAGATACAAATACATCTAACTAAAGTAGAAACAGTATGCCACGCTGACATGTCTCATTCAGACTTACAGTTTTGTGTGGAAAATTCGATAGTCAACAAAAAACAGTCCAGCTGTTAAATGGGTGATTTAAAACAGACATATTGGACAAACTTTATATGCCAATAAAAACTTGTCTACATATAAAATTAGCAAAAGAAAAATCAGCATATAAGTATAAATGTTCATTGGCATTTTTCTGTTAAAATTTAACTTCTGTAAAGCAATCGAATAACATGAAAAAATTTGAGCGTGTTAAAGGTTTTACAAAAGTTTTACATCTCATATAAAGTATTTAATTATATTAAAAAATTTTGGAGATTAATATGGACGATAAGTGAAAATGCTTATCGGTTCAATAATTTCATCTCTACAGATGGCAGTTCTCTTTTTTCAAACTCGTTATTTGCTGTTGGCTCATCAAGTGAATCCAACTCGAGTCGCTGTTTCTCACAAGCAATGGTCTCCATACTTTCATCACTGATTGAGCTCTCACTGTCTGTTATATTTTTCTCGCTTTTGGCTTTTTTCTGCAATAAAGATCATTGATGTTATTTGGTCACAACAAGGTTAGAAAGGTCTTACTCAACGAGGCTTGTATTTAAGAACAAAATGCCTACTTCTAACTCCAAAAATCTACCTCTTTATGTTTAGTTACCAGAGATTGATGACATACACATAAAAAATCAAATTTGCTTGTTTTTCATAATTATGAAATAATCATAACCAGACAGTTCATCAGTAAAACTGGTGCTCTCTCAGCAAGCAGTCTTTTAGCATTTGCTCATAGTTAATTGTATGTTTGCATAAACTTCAATGCTCACAAGTAAATTAGGAATGTCAGGTTACATCGGTATATATCTTTTTCTGCTAAGGGAAAAACAAGCTATGTAAGCCAAGCAATGATAGCAGCTCTGACCAAACCATCTTACTCGTGAATGCTGTCAAGGATAGATAAGTCAATATTAGTCATTACAGGAAAAAATTTTAATCAGAGCTGAACTATTGAACTGTAGAAATAAAATCGATTTATTTTAGAATAAAAGTAGTAACAAATCAAATTCAAAAAATAACTTTTATCGCTTTCAGCAATAAATTGAACATGGTTTTGGTAATTAGATAATGTTCTATTCACGTCAATATAGTCCAATACATTAACCATTTGATTCAATTTAAACTAACAGATCAAAGCCTTTGTACACAATTTTTTGTAAGACCATTTCCTATCGCCAATTTTATAGGTAATGAAAGGTTTGTAGCGGTTTTAAAAGGTACTAAGTTATAAATTGGTGCTTTTTCTTAAACTTTTTTTGGGTTTAGCCAATTATTCATGAAACATTTTGTATGTATCTTTATGATATTTTGATAAATAAACACAGATATTAATGGGCATAAATATATGTACATGTAGTATATACATAGAATAATTACATTACTGGAAATCATATTGAAGCACTATAATATTTCAATCATTATTCAAGTTTCATTTTAGTTATAGAAAGTCAAAACTTGGAAAAACGTTTAATAACTTCAAATAGAGGCTATCTGTGTTCCAAAGCATTCCTTTTACCTTATCCTATTGAATATTTTTACGCAACCAAGTCTGCATCCGTAAAATAAAAATGATGAAATATTTACCCTTTCTTTGAGCTTTTGTCTGAGCACATATATAGGAAGTATGATGAAGAATGGCCAACCAGCTACAACAGTTGACGCTATAGGAAGGGTGAGCGCCAGGTCATTATCAGGTTGGTTTGAAACGGACATAATGACTAGAGCGGAGACAGCAATACTCTGCATTCCTGTTTCAATAGCTATTGTCTGCAAAAAGAATAGGTTTCAATACTATCTCCAAACCGGGAGCAAAAACAGCATATTTATTATATTTCGCTATACAACCTATAAAATTTATAGGATATATGTATACAGTTTTATAGAAACTTTGCATCGCTAAATGTATTGATTATTAAGAGTAGGGGTCAAAGTAACTCTTTGACATTTATACTTGTGCAAGTGAAACCCTTGAAATGCATGCTAAATTTGGTCAAAAAATTACTGTTTTTCAAATATCAATAATTATTAGTAATAACTCAGTCGCCATTTATGCTCTTCTCATTCATGCAATATCAACACACAAATCCTGATTCAATAAATAAATGCAATAAAAATTTCATTAAATAATAATAATTTTGCCATGGCCTGTTAGGCTAGTGTCAAGCTATGATCACAGTGTTTCTCTATAGATCTGTATACACTGCTATTAGATTTTAGTAAATTCTATGCTGTTTTTTGATATAAGCAACGATTTTTGTTGTTAACACAGAAGTGTTTTTGTTATGTTTATGAGAGCAAGCGGCTTTAAAACTCAACTTTTTTCTAATTAGGGAGTCACTGATGCTTAGTATTACCTAAACGAGTAGCCAGGCAGGGCAGCCTCACGTGCTGTGAGAAATTGTCAGATGTGGCAGTAAAACACAGAAGATAAGTAGGTGTACAATAATTCTATAGCATGGAAGACGATTAGTTGAAACAGGTGGTCTCATGCTGGGTGCAAAGCTGTGGGTTTGCATCCCATATGATGTAATCCTTTTTGACTCTCTACGTGCTGCTTTACACAGACGGATTAATGAACAGAATCATTATAGCAAATATTATGATAAAGATGAAGATGGTGTGCAGCAAAGTGATATTAGTTTTCAATAGATCTTTTTTAAAGATTTATGAAATCATGAGCTCATTCTCCTAAATATAAGCACTTAATCAAATTTTCAAACATAGCAAGTTCTAGTTAATTTAGCCCTAGCAATTTGCCCAGCAGCCTAAACCCAGGTCATTGTAGGTCTATGTTGCTAATTTGCGAAAGCAGCCTGAAGCTGATAACTACACATTTTAAAGCTAAAAATATACAAATATTGCTCAAAATATGATGTCATTTTAAACCAGAGATAGCTAATGCTTTTACCTTTATTAGCCTCCAGTCAAACCGGCAGATCCAAGCAACTAGCCCACCAAGTAAATATCCACCATAGGGCAGAGCGCAAGCCGCTATAGTCAGTTCCATATCCCATTTAACGAAGACATAGAATTTGACGTATATAAGGAAAACTAAGAAAAAGATGAGGGCCAATAGGAACATCACCTGTAAAGAGGAGAACCAATAAGAACTGTGCTCATCATGGTGAGAACTGATCTGAACAGACTTCATAAAAATGAGAGTTACTAAAAACAGCCCCTGTAAAGGTAGGAGCCAATAAAAACTGTTCCTGTAAAGGTGAAAGCCAAATAGAACAGATATTGCATAAATGAGAGCGGTTGCAACTGTTCATTTGAGGTTTTCCATTTGTTACAAAAAACTGAATATTTAACCTCTTTCAAAAGTATTTTTAATTATTAAAAATCTTAAATTTACATAAAACAGTTTGTACTTACATTCAGCCATTTTTTTATAGCTAAAGCGACTCGAGGAAGCTTATATTTCATGAGAGCTCCGATACCCAAAGGGACGACTATAAATGCAAGGCTTTGTAAGATGTTTAGGAATGGAATTTGAACTTTCTCCACTCCTTCGTCTGCAGGAATAGTTTCTCCGAGAGTATATAGCCACAGCGGCAGCATTCCTACAAGCAAAATTACATTTCAAGTTAATTATCTGAGTTTTGTGATGCCGCTGAGTTATGTATATAATTTTTTCAAGTTGGAAACTTAGATTTGACTAGTTTCAATTAAAAACAGAAGTTTTTATGCAAATCAAGTTTTTTGACTATTAAACTATTTACTATTTCTTGAAAGATTTTGTAGTAACACTAGACTAAAAAGTTAACCATCAAAATTATGTATCATAATGCATGTATATACTTGGAAAAGGTAGGACTACAACTAAAACAGACTTGGTTAGATGTAGTCAAAGTTAAAGTCAAATTAGTCAATGTTACACAAATAATTACACACTGATAACTATTAATATTGTTTCATTAAAGTTTTACAAGTTTTTACTAACAATGATATTATTTGCACCTGTATTGCACCTGGATTGGGTGTCAGTGCTTTTTAACGGGAGTAACAAGGTACAATGGTCAATGCTTGCTCTTCATATAAAGTCATAACAGCATTTTGCATCGTGCTGTTGGCATGGAATTCTGCTTTGTTATAAAAATTGTTTGAAACAGTACAAACAGTTACGAGAGACTTGAAAAAATCATTAGCAAATACTTAAGATGTTTGGTGATTAGGCTGATGATAAAAGTAGCTCAAATGAAATTGATTCTTAGAACTTGTGTCTGTGATGACTTATGTTCAACAACAGTAGTACAAAGTGAAAAACTATTATAATAATTTATTACTATGTTTTGCTTGTATATTTAAATTTGTAATAAGTAATGACTATGTCACAACAATAAAGGTGTTGACGATGTCAACACTAAGTCATGCTTTTTAACTGATAAGAAAGAGATAAAACCGAAATAGCCAGCTGGCTATATTTGATGCTGAATTTAAAGTGACAATCACAAAGTGAAAAACAAAGCATAACTATTGTTTGTGACGATTGTAATTAAATACTCCTATTATAACCAAGAAGCAAGACGAAACAACTCTTAAATCCTTAAGTTGAGCCTGTACACACAGGCGCTTACACAAACACAAAAGTTTTGTTATATAACGTGATAATGCAACATACCAATTGAAGCAACAGTTCCAAGGGTAGTCATGGTTACGCTGAGTGACATATCTCCATCAAACAATCTGGAGTACATGTTGCTGGTTCCTCCGCCTGGAGAGCAGCCCATGGCAAAGAATCCTAACGCTTTTCCTCCAGTATATCCAAAGATCCAGATGACAGCATATGAGATCTACAAAAATGTAAATAGCTGCAAATATGCTCGTGATATATTTTAATGTATTTCATCCTTTTCCTCGCTATTCTTAAATAAAACTTCAAATTAAATAAAGACAGTACAATCTCATCAAGTTTCAAAAACTTTAATGATCAACATTTGTAGATCTCCAACACATCTCTTTAGTGACTATATATCTCAACTTTGTATGGCATGAATTATTTTTTTTTTGAAAGTGAAGAAGAGTTGTTTGAACTGTAAAAATTACATGTTGGTTTTTGTCTGTCCAAACACAACTGACTTGTAGTTCTACCTTTCAATACAACATACATAAAATGCTCAAAAAATAGATGCAAAATCAGTTTTTGATTTTCACGATGTCTCAGACTTCAACCATAGACAATGAGAAAACCAAAATGCTTATTAGATAAAAAATAACATTGTATCTGATGTAGCTGGAAAGGGAAAACATAGTCATTCAACCTTGATGACAGAATTCCCATGTCGCACAAGCAACCCGATTGAATTAAATATTGAATAAGTAATTTAGATGTGTTTTCATGAGTTCATAAATACCTTAACTTATATTAGATGGTATTTAACGTACATGCAGCATCACCTTTGGAAATCTAATGCATCTTTCTAACTTACTTTACTCGTATTAATTAAATACATGTTATTTATGTTTTATGAGTACTAAGACAGTAAACAGAATTACTGTAGCTATGTACTTAACGTGCACTTAAAAAGACAGAGTGCAGGTTTTTACATGACTGCACTCGTTTTTATCAGATTCAAATTCATTCTGAAATAGTTTTTGAATTACCTAACAGCATAGAAAAATACACAAAAGATTTAAAACACCTGAAAATTACTCATCTTCGCACTTCAGTGAGTCTTTTCATAGTTTTATGAGCGGGTTGCAAAGAAGAATGTTTCTATGCTCAAATTTCAATGCACGTTATTTTCGCGTTGTCTGACTGAATAATGTCACATGATAGCCACTTTACGCAGTTTACCCAGCGTAATAGCTGGTTAAACTGATTTGAACTGAATGGATGGGTTGGGACATCAAACTCACTCTTTATCTGATTATATCTTAATATTTAGCCATTTTTCTATTGTATCAGATTGACAGCTATTTATTAGTAAACCATTGCCTGTAAGCGAGATGCTTAAATAGCCCGACTTTCAGTGCAACACGTGCCACAGTTTCAACAAATAGCAACTATTCTCACGAGTTGTTACAAGAAGGAATTATCAGCCTAGAGAGATCGCCATTTCTTCATGAGAACAATAAAACTTACTAATTTCAATTACTTTAATGGTTGAACTTTACTCTTTAGAGTTATTAACCATCATTGCTCTAAAATAGCTAACTGTTAACACTCTGAAATGAATGACTGTTAACACTCTTAAAATAAAAGTGTGCAATGGTTAACTATTAAAGCTTTAAAATGATCATAACATTGTAGAGGCTGCCATTATGGTAGAACGGCTCACTGTTAACCTACAGTGTTAACCTCACTGTTAACCTACAGTGTTAACATCACTGTTAACCTACAGTATTAATGCCACTGTTAACCTACAGTATTAACCTAACCTCACCATTAACCTACAGTGTTAACCTACTATGAACCTATTAAAGTGGCCAGTGAGTAAACTAGCCTAAAGCTGAAGAGGCAAAATGCTAACAAACACTCACATAGAGTAAATGTTACATACTAGTGGCATGATGGTAAACTGTGCTAGTACGGCTACTATAGGGGCTTTTGGTTTCTTTAGGTGCTCTTTGATCGTTTCAAATTCCAGATCATTTCCTGTGGCCAGCATGACGATGGTGACCTGCAAACACAGCCGATTCATGAAATACATTTATTACTGAAGATACAAATCTTAAAGTGCAGTAGCTGTGTCATTGTAAATATGTTATTATGTGTTGTGTATTACATATTATGTTGTTATGTATTATACTATTAGTTATTTTATATGTCCCATGTAGTGTGTTACTTTTTTATTATGTATAAGGTTATTGTGTCTGTATTTCTTGTTACGTAATATGTATTATGCCATTACGCATTATGTTTTATTTGCTTAAATATTACATGTAAGTATTTCATTATTATGTATTAGTTTATGTATTATGTATGTTTATTAATATTAATTTTAATATTACATGTGTGTTAATATGTATACAAGACACTCATATTAGCTACTCAAACATTTGTCTACCTTTAGTAAATCCTTTTTGATTTACCAAATGGGCAACCTCATTAAAGTTAATAAAATTAATAGATGTAGCATGACGAAAATCAAGTTTTGTGTCTGCTTCTTTTGTGTATAATATAATTTTACATGCATCAGTTGTTAGCACGTTCTTTAACAACGCATTATTTGTAATACATCTATTAGCATGTAGAACACAAAGCAGCAAGCTTTTTTCACTCGGTATGCCAACATCCGTCTTAGTTTCTAAAAATGTAGATTTAGATTAGTGAGTGGATGGAGGTATTCAACCATAATGGTTGAATACCTCTTTCTACTGATTTTTGAATGAAAATAAAACTTGTAATTTCATTTCCTAATACTGGAAATGTTTTACTTAAATTTTCAGAGCTGTAAAACTCACCAATATCATAATGGAGAGGTTGTAAGCTGTATCTACT
This sequence comes from Watersipora subatra, assembly GCF_963576615.1. NCBI lineage: Eukaryota > Metazoa > Bryozoa > Gymnolaemata > Cheilostomatida > Watersiporidae > Watersipora > Watersipora subatra. The sequence continues at coordinate 60,270,480 of NC_088715.1, forward strand.
GGCCTGTGAGGACGGATAGCTCGAAGTAGGACAACTCCTAAATACTCATCATCTGTGGTCTCATTTGACTGACTATAAAACTTTAGATTTGAATAGCCAATGTAAACTGCGGTACCTGTTAAACAAAGAGCAAACATGCTTAAGATACCCCTACTACCTCTGAGCTCTCACGGCAAGTTTGCACTCAGTTTGGAATTGAAAAAATTGGAATCGTTCCTTCTTATTAATTCTTTCAGTATTATGTTACATTTGTACATAATCCAATATCAATGCAACAAAATATATTTTCTAATTCTATAACATTAACTTTAATTAGACTTTTTGCAAATAATGAGTACAAGTTTTTTGTCTGTTGATTATCCTGATTTTGCTTACTGGTGAATGACAGGTTGTAACAGGTTTCTGTGTCTTGTAGTCCTTCATATTCAATGTCATTTGTAGAGTTAGGTCTTTCTATTGTGGAATTCCAGCTAATCTGTTCACAAGAAGAAATGAGAACATCGTCCTAAAAGAGTAACCTGAGCTTCGTTAAAATGTAATTCGTAGCTCATTGAATCTGCAAGATTAATTTTCTTGACTTCTTGTTGCGCAAGACTGAATGTTTGCTAATACGTGCGCTCCAGGAAATGAAAGTATTTTTGCACACATGTGCGATTTGGCAGTTGACTCATATGCGTTGACACCGCATACTCCTTGGTTCTATTTGATAAGGCAATGTACGTCATTAAGTAAAAAATGTGGTTCAATAAATCCTCTGGCTCATCAGATTCATGAAGAACAATAAATGTATGTACTGGTGGTAGAATTGACTTACTGAGACTGTAGCCACACTAGGCATAGAGCTTTCTATGAATATGTCAAAGTCTGTGATGTCTTTATCAACATATATAAGGACGGATAAAGAGTTAGAAGGGCTGCCATAGTATGTGGTCAGTAACACATCTTCTGGGTTTGCGAGTCGAATCCAGTTTGTACTGTTTCCTAACAATGAGATCAAAGGGTTTAATCGTTATCGCTTTAAAGACTTCTAAAAGATAACTAAGTCTACCAGCATATTCAGGAAGTTATTTATTCACAAGGAGATGATGAATGAGTTGTTGGCATTTGCAGAATTGTCTTCTCTTTTATTTGGTTTGACTAAAAGTTGTCACAGACTAGTTTAGAAATATTACATTTTCTATTTTGATGCGTGCTGAAATAGTTTGTGAAAGCTTTGAAACTATTTCCTAGGTAAATGCTTTTATTCAAATTTTTCTGGAACTAATTAAATTGAAAAGGGCGTTATTTCCTTTTACTGCGAGCCTCATGCTAAGGCCCTAATCACATAAGAAAAATAAGTCAATTTTCTAATAGTTTGTGACAAATATAACGTTGAATATTTCTAATGAAATGTTTAGTGGGTTTATACGGTCAACCATTCAAGTAAGAAAAAGTATTTCAATGGTTTTTGTATCTATGCCCAAAATTTCAAATACAGCACTTCATTGAACAGGTTAGCATGTTGGCACTCGTTTTTATGATAGCAGTTTTAACATAAAAAGCGATAAAACCAGGTTTAAGTGTTTTGGTTTTATAAAGTTCGCTTTTGAAAAAAAACCTATTGAAAAACGAAATAAAATTTTATACAACCTTTTTTGTTGTAGTATTCATTTAAAAAAAATTTTTTAAATAATTTTGTTTTATTAGCTGCTTTCATTTTTGATCCAGTTCAAAATAAGCAAAACTTGCAAAAAATAGAATTCCTACAGAAAGTCCTGCAAATGTGAATGTTTTGGCAATTAGAAAAATCGCAGTCAGAAATTGTTGGGATTTTTTCAAAAGTTATCGATTGGCACCCAAAATAATGAACCTGTAATCATTTAACTAAAAGAGATGAAATATTCCATATACGCTTTTAATGCCACATTCGGTGTTAAAAGCAAGTTTTGTTTTTTAAGAATAACTTACTGTTATGCTGGTCTGTTGATGCCGCAGAAAGACTGAGAACTACAAGAAGGAGGAAGGGAAGAGTATGCGCTGAGCCCATTCTACGCTTTACAATCCAGTGCAGTACCTTCTTCGTAAACTAATAGTTACTATGTGACGAGTCGAGTCGGATGCCGTGAAATTAAATAGTGAGCCACTCAAGCGATACAACCATGGGTGCTACACCGTTCCATTTGAATTGAATAGTCGAGACCTACACTATTAATACTGCGTATGCTATACTATCAAACCATCTGTGCTTCTTATTGGATGTGGTATATAAAGGTTTTCATTGGTTGATGTATTTTTTCTGGTTTGATTATAAATAAATCAATGACTGAGCTCAGTCAATGGCTCGTTGCCAATGGCTTCATTAGGTTCAAGATAAAATAACGCATTAAAGATCTAAGGCGTAATGTAGGACGAGGAAAATTATGTAACGTTTTCATTGATTAAGGGCCAACAAAGACCAAGAGATGTTGCAAGGGGGGTGGACACTAACGGAGATAAGAATATCACTGGAATCCATTCGTGACCGCTTAGAATGGTTTGTCACCACTTTGGTTGGGGGTCGGACAGTAACCGAAATAACGGACATGAAATTGGAAGGCAGCGTAAATAAAACTCACAAAGACAGCAAGCTGCTGAAAATGCATACGCAAGATCTGCCAAACACTCACACATGTAGTTCTGCTTTTCTCTTATAATTCAATTCATTTCATTTCCATATATAAAATAGTATACCACACCACAACATAACTTAATTTGGTATAGTGCATTATGATGTGATATGATATAATTTATAATAAAATAACCTAATATATATATAATATATATGTTAATAATGATAATAATATATATATAAATATACATACAATTACTAGTAGTGGAATATTTATTTTTCACATTTTATCTGAAGAGTGCAAGCCTAACGCACAAAACTTTAATTAATAAAATGTTTTAGCAAAACTTGTTGTTTTTTAGTACACATAGTTTTATATATAAATATATATATATACAGTAGATGCAGTATGAACAGTCTCTGGCATGAAAGTGCTCAATATTAAAATAGAGCGATGTAAAATTGGGTAAAAATGAAAGTTAAAGTTAAGTTTAAAACAACTTTATTACTAATAGTTTCATATTGCCATGCAATAATCATCAGATAAAATTGTTAGCACTGAAAACGACTTATATATAGATGGAAATAAAAGCGTAGGTCTTAAAATACCTAAATACACCACTGATACGTAGGATTAAAATTAGCAAGCAGCACGATTTAAAGCCTCAACAAAGCAGAAGTTTAAAAGTTAAGTCTTAAAATTGCTTAAAAGGAATTTGCCAGCATGTCTACATGTTGAAACTAGTTCGCAGCGTTTGTTTAAGGTAGCAATGTTAGGATTGTATATAATATCAAGTGGAGCATAGTCAAAAGAGCTACATCATACAACAAGACCACAGGCAGATGCAATCTATGTCTGTATGAGAAATTTTATATTATATACAATCCTAACATTGCTACCTTAAACAAACGCTGCGAACTAGTTTCAACATGTAGACATGCTGGCAAATTCCTTTTAAGCAATTTTAAGACTTGACTTTTAAACTTCTGCTTTGTTGAGGCTTTAAATCGTGTTGCTTGCTAATTTTAATCCTACGTATCAGTGGTGTATTTAGGTATTTTAAGACCTACGCTTTTATTTCCATCTATATATAAGTCGTTTTCAGTGCTAACAATTTTATCTGATGATTATTGCATGGCAATATGAAACTATTAGTAATAAAGTTGTTTTAAACTTAACTTTAACTTTCATTTTTACCCATTTTTAAATATATATATATATATATATATATTTAGCTACAATACTTACAAGTTCTGAGTACCAGAATTTTGTTTGATTTAAAAGTTTAACATTCAGCCTGTATCAAAATAAATAGGCTAAAATTTTGCAACTTTTTAAATTAGATTGGTAAGTACACTTTGTTAGAAAAATATGTAAAAAGATTACAATCTTGAGAAAGACTAAGTAAAGGTGGACACATGAAGATATCTTTTGAATTCACGTTAGTATTACGTTAGCACTAGATAGGACCCTGATGCTTTAAGATATGGTTCTTTTACAGCCTTTTGTCCCACCTTATGAGCAACTTATTAAATACTTACTGATTAATTGTAAACCAACGTGGCTTCTCTAATTTTCTAATTACCTTTGAACCCCATAACCCGGCGGTATCTGTATTAATGCTGTGAAAATAAGGTCATTTGAACAGCTGTTGCTGGTTGGCAAACCAAAGTGGTGACAAACCATTTAATGTACCCCTTTAAAGATTATTACTTTCAAATTGTAATGTAAAAGGGATAAAAAGTTTGGTTAACAGATGGGTCAAGTTGCTGTTACATAGATAAATTGTTTGGATAATCACAAAGGATGATAGGAATTCTACTCAGGCACTTACAGGAAACTTCGAGCAAATAAATAATGGCATTGCTTTCTCCTGCATCTTAGTTTATAGCATGAAAAACAAGAGGAGTGGGCGTAGAACTCTTAGTTAGCATAGACTCAAGTATTCCATGATATAACGGTGAAAAATTAATAACTTAACAAAATATACGATATTTTGTTATCATTTATCTTTTAGCTATACAAACCGGTTTAGGACCACAGGCGCTAAACAGCGAATATAAATTTGAGTCATATAAACCACTGCCGAGTAGCTGTGAATGGACGTAAAAGTCATGGAGAAAATGACTTATTGAATATATACACATGCATATATATATACATATATATATATATATATATATATATATATATATATATATATATTAGCTGTGCTACTCGGCATTGCCCAAGTATTAAAATCGGCCTATACACAATGAGAGGTAATGAGAGCTTCCCGCTACTTGCTATTAGCCTGGCACATTGCCAATGGTTAATTTGAGTAAGCTTACTAATAAGAGCTAACCCTCTCTGTGTCGTTATGCCATCATTTTGCGTTGGGAACTAAAGCGGTTGTAATATTTGCTCTCGCATAGCAACATATATCGCCTGTAAACATCAAGCCTGTTTGGCTGATTGGTAAGGCATTGGAGTGTCAAACTGGAGAGTCTCAAATTAAATCTTCTGCGATACGGATTCCTTAGTTCAAAATTTAAACAGGTTTAGCTGGAAAGCCACACAATGTTGAAAAATATATAGATAGATACATACTATTCTTGCCATAAAGTAGTCTTATTGCTGAAAAATATGAGAAGTCGTTTTTACTTGACCGATTTTGCTTCACAACGACGAGACTAAAACTAGAAAGTAAATGGGTAAATTAAAGCGGTTCATTTTGGAACTCTGCTATCTGATATTCAACAGTTGTGACCTAAAGAACCAGCAATTCATCAGTTGCTATGGGCTATTAAGCAATAACTTCAATAGAGACAAATCACAGTGCTAACCTGATCAACTGATTAAACACCTGCATCACTTTAGCTTGTTTTTGCTAGTTTAGCAATTTTTTATAGTTTTGATATATTTGCTGTTCTTAAGAAATTGTTTGTCAATCTTTTAGCTTCATCATAGTAAAAGTTATTTTAATTGTACTCACGTCGATCATGATATCGTATTAATGCGGTTGTCATCAACATCTGTCATCAACTTGCCTTGCTTATTAGGATACATGTGTGTTAACGTTGCAGCTTGATGTCACAAAATCGGTGTGTAAGTTTATTGTTCTAGTAAGTTCTCCATACCCTCATCATCTTTATTATTGCCATCATTAGCATCATCATATTTATCATCGACATCATTAGCATCATTATATTTATCATCGCCATCATTACCATCATTATATTTATCATCGCCATCATTACCATTATCATCTTTATCATCGCCATCATTACCATCAGCATATTTATCATCGCCATCCATATTACCAAAGCAGTCTATTGGTATAGCAATGACTGTTTTTATTTTGACCTAATCCAATCTCTTTAACCAGCTAAATTTCCTGTCCATATATACAATTTTTCATGTTGTTTTTTCTGAATGCATTCAAACCTCAATCCAGATTTTTCCGATTGCACTTTCTCGTTCTCTTTATTTTCCTCCCTTTCTCTCCCTTTTACTCCTCTCTCCCCTCTCTCTTTATTTATCACTCTGCCACTCTGACTCCCGCTCTCCCTCTCTCTCTCCCTCTCTCCCTCTCTCCCTCTCTCCCTCTCTCCCCCTCTCCCCCTCTTTCCCTCTCTCCCTCTCTCCCTCTCTCCCTCTCTCCCTCTCTCCTTCTCTCCCTCTCTCCCTCTCTCCCTCTCTCCCTCTTTTCTTTTGTCCCTTACTCCATCTCACTTTTTCTCTTTCTTTCTCTCTCACTCTTTCTCTTTTTCTCGCTTTCTCTCTCTCTCCTTTTGTCTCTCTCTTCTTGTAACTGGGAGTCCAAGCAGTCTCCAATTCAATTAGACAAAAATGGCTATGTGACTCCTTTTTTCTATACCTGAATATTAGAGATTTTAGCCCTCCAAGACAAACCCATTACATGTGCTGGCAGTCACTCAGTTTGCACATTTTTGACGTTGTGTGTACACGTATACATTTATATAGCTAAGGAATGTTTTCAAAAATTACTATTGTCTGCTTGCTAAGATACTGATCTCTTGTAGCTAAACCCGCTTAGACTTCCTTATACGCACTCTAGAAGCCTGCACACAGAAAACTAAATATGAGGTGATATGTTGTTTTTGTTTAGTCTATCTCACACCAATAAACATGAAGCTTACTTTTGCATTCTGATTGCAGTAATATCTGATCAACACGGTAATTCATCTATCGATCGCTTATGAATGGATCTAATAAATCATTTTAGCACACAAAATGAGGATTTATAAACCGTCCAGTTGCCATAGCTAGCCTAAAAGCGTTAAACTCTTTAGAAAGATTTAAGGCTACGTGTTCTACTGATGCATTGATGCATTTGGGCTGTCTCGCAGTCAATGAATCTTATATACATGTATTTCAGTTATCATGTACCATCAAGTACGGCAATTGAAGTAAAAAGTACTGTACATGTCATTTTTGTGATATTGTAAACCGTACGGCACTAAAACCCAAACACAACACGGGTAGTTTAATCACTTAAAGGTGAACTTGCACCAAATTTTAGTAGATTTTATTAGAAAGTTGTGATATTTTATATCATTTGCGATTGTTTTTGGTGTTTGAGGTTATCTGATTTCAGGACCGAAATCAACAAAATTTAATCATGGTTAGAACTCTCAGATCAAGTGAAAGTGTGACTATTACATCATTACTATTATGTGCAAAGGAACCGACAGAGTAACTACTCCTAACATTGCAATTTAAGCGTAATGACTGATATCAACTATTGCAACGATAGCAACTAGAGATGCATTTTTCCTCTGAGCGGGGTAACCGTGATCAAGTTCTGTCAATTCTAATCCTAGAACATCCAGGCAGTCAGACCACCTCAAAAATTAAAATAATAGCTAAGGATAGAAAAATTCTGATATTTTCTGATAAAATCTACTATTATTTTGTGTAAGTTTATATTTAACCCCATAGCATAGGAAACTCAAAAGCCTCTTTGGTGTACCAACTTGCAGCATAACTGACCAATCAGAGAACTTGGTTTTTGTCATAGTAGTTTTATTTGGTCTTCTCTCTTTCTACCTACAACAGCCTTGGAAAATCATATCGTCAAAACTTTTATAACAAATTAATTTATTCAGTGTGCCTGTATGAAAGGAATAACTAGATATCAAAGCGTTTGTCCCAATGATGCATTTTTCTAAAAACCTTTGTAATAAAAAAAGGATTCGTTTTGATTTAGTTTGCTGATTTTGTGAGCTTCTTGCAGAACTGTAAGTTATACTTGACGCAGAGTCATGTTGAGCAGTGGTTTGTTACCTGAAAGCTAGTCATCTGATACTTTTATACTAACATGATTTTAGAATAAAAGTTAATTAATGCCATTAACATGCATAGCGGTCTAGAACGCTTGACCAGTTGGGTTTATTTTCTAGACCTGGCATTTTAGTGTTGACTAGAATTAAATCCCACCATAAATTGGTCTCTGCAACTGCACATGTCAGATTACAGATTGATAAATTACGCTCTACATGAAATGTTGACATTGTAAACCAGTTGGTTCAACCAGGAATGACATGTGCCTTTGATAAAAGCTTTAATCTTGACTCTGGGAAAGAACAATAACATACTGCTAGTAGGTCATCAATAACTACAGTGCCGGACAAAATAGTTGGGACGCAATTGTTGAATCGCCAAATTTTACTTAATTTGTTTTCTCAGAGTTTTGGTAATTTAACATCTAGTAACTATGCATATTTATTTATCAATGGAATCATTACAATCTAAAGAACGCAACTAATTTCGTTTCAAAGAAATATTTCAGTCATCTCTCCATTTACCAAATAATTTTCATTGTGAGTCAAATTTTGAGAAGCTTACTCTAACTCACTCACTTGAGGATTAGTTCATCTCTCAGACTCACTTTGAAGTTCTAAATAAACTTCAAAAAAGGTTTGGTATTTTCTCAAGGCATGTTGTTTATGATTCTTGCATAACTTGAACACTAAAGTTGGCCAGTTTTGTATAAATTTGCTGTAAGCTGTTGAGAGAACATCACTCATTCACAACGTCCTCAAGATAAGAAGTTTACCGCGATGCATCTTTACACGGAGGAGAGCATGAAAATACGAGAAGTTTTAGCAAAATTAAACATCCCAAAATCTACTGCGTACAACACAATCAAATTTGTTGACAATTTTTCATATTGTCATGTTCTTAATGTTCTTATTATCATGTTTTAATCCTCCAGTAAGTGAGTTTGAATAAACCTTTTAAAGTTTGACTCACAATGAAAATTGTTTGGTAAATAGAGAGAGGAATAAAATATTCCTTTGAAACAAGAATAGTTGGGTTCCTTAGAGTGTAAGAATTTCATTGATATATAAATATGTATAGTTAGTAGAGGTTAAACTACCAAAACTCTGAGAAAACAAATTAAGTAGGAAATTGGCGATTCAACAATTGCGTCTCAACTATTTTGTCTGGCACTGTATGTTATCCTGACAAAATTGCTATGGAACACTTGAACTAGGCGTATGAACCAACATGTTTACAATAATATACATTTAACTTGGTTTTACAGAACACTTCAGAATATATGCATCTCTTAGCTGACATATACACATATTTGATGCATGTTTTCTCAGGATATTTAACTTAACCAAAATCAACATATTTTGAGCAAAATAGTTTACGCAAATATCTTTTAACATATCTTTAAAATAAGAAGAACAGTAATTGTAATTTTGTTATTAACGAACCTACTTGTGAACCAACTTACTTAATACAAAGTTTTGATGGTGGTCAGCAATAAATCAGTCAATTAAATAAAAATATTTAAATTAAATTTAATTATTAAACAAAAATTTAAATGAAAAAATGAAATGTGTAAACTAACTTTCATTTGTATAGTGTTTTTACCTTTTGAGCATTTAATGTATGTTCACAGAACATGTCCTAGAAGTCTCATGCATTGCTTTTTAATAATATGTTATTTAAAATAATTTTGGTTTATGCTAACTTTTGAAAATTCTTAATTAGATTCATGTTTATTTTTTTATTCTATCACAACTTTGACACTCTGAAGATTAAAATAACAATATTCAACAATTTGCAAATGCGCAATTTATGAACATGGAATGCAATTTAAAACCTGCAAAGCTACAAGTGTATACATAAAAATTACAACAGGTGACACTGCAAAACATTAAAAGATATTACTTTTGCTTGAAGCAAAAAGAGAGAAGAGAAAAATAAAATGAAACATACATATTGGTTTCTTAAAACGAGTTCACTAGACAAAATAATATGACCCATATCTACCAAAGCTCAACACGATGTATACGGAACAACAAGGCATCTGCTCACAAAAAGATGTGTCCAACTCAATGAAGAGCATATGTGTGTAGGCTACAACTGTGCTCTAGCTAGCAGGTTAGGTGCACGATAGTAAGAGCTTGTAAGTTCACTACAATGCGAATTGGCAAGAAAAATCCAATGTAACATATGACAGTACTGAGCTATATTGCAATAACTTTAAAAACCCTGATGACTAGGATGGCTGGTGATAAAGCTACCCAAAGAAGGAGAGTTTCTCTTTGACATTTTTAGAGCAGTTGGCGATTTTTGACTTGAACCTTTCTCGGCCTTGAGTTTGAGCCGAAGTCCTTTTAGCAATATGTAAATTGTCTAGTGCAATGCTGAGGACGCTTTTGGAACCTGATTTGTTGGCTAAGCCAAAAACATGCATGCATAATGTTGTTTTCAAAATAGTCATGCGTTTTACGCAACACCAATTTTGCACCTGCACGGTAAACTTTAGTGTCATACGGCTATATATATATATATATATATATATATATATATATATATATATAAGTTGAATTTTAATGGAAAATGAAATATAATTTAGAATGTGTAAAACTGATCTTTGGAGAAATAATGAACAACACTTATGGTGAGGTTTCTGAAGCACATATGACCGGATTTTGTAATCTGATCTATTTGTCTATATACCCATCCTCTCATTTGCCCGTCTCCCATTTTTATTTGTCCAGCCTTTGTCCGTACAATTGCCCATCCCTCCATTTTTCAATTCATTTATTCATCTATCGGTCTACCAATTAACCACCAATTCGCCCATCTGTCCATCAGTCCACCCACCCAATTCTCCATTTGTCTAACTGTCATATATATCCCTCTATTCTTCCATTTGCCCGTTCATTCAAATAGTTCATTCATCCATTCGCAGATTCATTCACCCTCCATCTACTCATCTATTGGTTTTTATTTATTGATCGATCAATCAGTTTATCTCTGTACTTTTTCGATTTGTCTCTCAACTCATTTCAATTTGAACAGCAAAACGCAGATAGTTTTTTGTAGATTTCAAAACTTATCTTTCACTTATTTCAATTGTGATTGGCCATTCTTCATGACAGCTGCTACTAGTTGGCTCGTTGCAAATGACAGCAGAATATATTTTAGCATAAGCTGTTTGATTTTTAGTCAACCGCCTAACAAAAAAAGGTTTTTAATTTCTAAAAAAGTTAACTGCTTTGTATATGTTGAATTAATGTCAAATTTTTATTACAACAAAAACCACAGCCATTTGTCCATATGTCTGAGGCCATGGTAGAAGGTTGAGAAAAATTGCACTTTGCAGGGTTCAAACCCACAGCGATGGGGTTTAGCACTTGGTACATCATCACTTGTGTCAATCATTTGTCTACCATAGCTGTGTAATAGTTGCACGTATAGTTATTCTTTATGTAACTATTGCGCATATAGTAATTTTTAATGTAAAAATTGCGCATATAGTTATTCTCTATGTAGCTATTGCGCATATAGTTATTCTTTATGCGATGATTGCGCGTATAGTTATTATATATATAACTATTGCGCATATAGTTATTCTCTATGTAACTATTGCGCATATAGTTATTCTCTATGTAACTATTGCGCATATAGTTATTTTCTATGTAACTATTGCATATAGTGTTATTATCTATGTAACTATTGCGCATATAGTTATTCTCTATGTAACTATGGCGCATAAAGTTATTCTCTATGTAACTATTGCGCATATAGTTATTTTCTATGTAACTATTGCATATAGTGCTATTATCTATGTAACTATTGTGCATATAGTTATTCTCTATGTAACTATGGTGCATAAAGTTATTCTCTATGTAACTATTGCGCATATAGTTATTCTCTATATAACTATTGTGCATAGTGTTATTTTCTATGTAACTATTGCGCATATAGTTATTATCCATGTAACTATTGCGCATGTAGTTATTATCCATGTAACTATTGCGCATATAGTTATTGGCACACCTAATGATGTTTCATGGCATACCAGACAGCCAGGGTATTAGGGTGTAAATATAGCAAATTAAAAAGAACCATGACCTGTCATGAAGCTTTCTGATGTAACGCATAGGCATCATCAGGATGTCAATTGCTTGGCTTGCACATGATCGAATAATCTCTTACCGAGTGGCAAAAACGTCACAGGATATTTATACATTTCATGGTTCATCAATGTTAGTTTTTCTTAGACAAGCTTGGCATACACCCTCTATCTGACTCAGCAACAAAGTTGCTACAGATTGCTCCTTCAATGTATATACATGTATATTTATTTAGATCTTAAGTTTAAAGAGAACTCAGTAGTTATTTCAAAAAAGCTATTATTTACTGTTGCTTCAAACATTCTGCTAGATTTTTGTATTAGAGATTAATTTTAGAAGGTTTTATCAGAAAGTACTGGCAGTTTTCAATAATTTGTGATTATTCTTGTTGTTTGAAGGAATCTGACTACCAGGATGTTTCAAGATTAAAATCGACTAAACTTTATCGCTGTAAGAACACTCAGATCAAGCGAGAGTGATATTATGATGTTTATAGTTGCAAATAAACTCACAAAATAGAGACACGTAATGCTGTAGCTTGCATGAAATAGTTTACATCAACTATAGCAGCGACAGCAACTAGTGACACCATTTCACACAAACCTTTCTTCTGAGCACTTTAACCGCAATCAGGTTTTGTCGATTTTAATCTTAAAACATCCTGGCAGTCCGATCACCTCAAACATCGAAGACAACCGCAAATGATAAAAAAATATCTATACTTTCTGATGAAATCTACAAAAGTCTTGTGCAAGTTTATTTTTGAATATCAGATAGTTATGAGTGTTGGCTAGTACACTGAGCACTTTTTCTGTAAAATGTTTTCCGAAAATCATCTCCATTATTTTTCATAGCAATGCTTATTGTTTTCTATCTTAAACAGATTACTGCTTTATGTTTGTGTAATTCTTTAACTCTAACAAAATTTTCTAACCTTTTCCTCAAATTAAAAGCTTACAATACTCAATTATGGCCTTTTGAAATATATTGGCTTCCTCAGATTAAAACGCACTTTTTCAAAAAAATTTAGGAATACTTTTAAATTTAGTATGTAGCTGTATCTTTGAAGTTTTTGTGCTTAGTTTCCTAGAACTGGCTAGAAAATATTAACAGGAAACAAGAAAACAAAGAATTTATGTCTTGGACAACAACTGAACCCGGCTAAACGTGTCAACTCTACTGTCCTTGTCAAGTAGTATCAAATAGTCATTTATGCAATGAAGTGTCTCATAATTTCAAGTGCTCAAGAAATCTTTAACTGAGATTAAATAAGCCTTTACGTCAACTACCATTAAATGGTCCTTAAAATTTCCTAAAATATACAACGGTAATTCAACTCCGGATATTATGAACAAGTAAAAACAATGTTTTTAAGCTTGCATATGTCTGCTCAAATATAGCTTTGGAACAGACTTATATGCTGCAAACAAGGTTAGAGAACTTTACCTCTGTGCTAGCTGGTATGAGCTGATGGTGAAAACATTGTTTAAGGAGTCGAATGTAAAATGGGGCCCTACTTTTTAATTTATTAAAAAATAGAAAATGAAGGATAAGTGTGTGACAATCATCGCTCTTCAATGTTTTACTCTTGCTAAAAGCGAAATAACACAAAACTTTAGTAGCATTTATCAGAAAGTATCGGTTTTTTTATCACTTACAGTTGTTTTGATGTTTGAGGCAATCTGACTGCCGAGGTGTTTTGAAATTAAAATTGACAAAACTTGATTGCGGTTATATGCTCAAATCAAGCAAAGGTGGGATTATGACGTCTCTAGTTGCAAAGAGTCCGACAGAATAGAAACGCGTAACACTGCAACTTGAACACAATAGCTGGTATCAACTATTGCAACACTAGTAACTAGTAGTCTAACACCATTTTGCGCATAATTTGCTTGTGAGCATTTTAACTCCTACCAAGTTTTGCCGATTTTACTCTAGAAAAATTCTGGCAGTCAGATCACCTCAAACATAAAAAAATAATGCCAAATGGTAAAAAAAAGCGATACTCTCTGATAAAATATACTAAAAGTTTGTATCGGCTCATCTTTAAAATTGGTATTCCAAAATTCGAAACTACAAATTGTATTGAAAATCCATTTTTTTTAAAGTTGCGTTTATCAAACTCTATGAATCAATCTATTACAAAAAGTTACTAATAACTTCAGAGCGCCTGAATCTGCTTCTCTCACTGAGGTAAAAATTGCTAAATCATTTAGGTCATAGAGCAAAAGGCCTTTGGTAGCATCAAAGCAGAAAAAACCCAGAATTTTCAACAAATAATTAGAGTTTTAGGCAACTTAAAAAAAACTGCTTGGACTTTTTTATTTTTTTTAAAGTTGAAAAAGTAAATTATATGAATTTTTTATGTATATTAGGCAAAGTTTGCAAACAACTTAAAAATTTTTGCGTGCATTTATAAGTACTTGACCAAATGTCACCTTTGCTCACTAATTCCTTGGTAATCATGTAACAGTTTTTTTGCATTTTATCTTAGTTTATAAAATAAATAGTAGTTAATAAAACGAATAAAATGCTTATTGGTTATTTAATAGTGTTTATTCTGAAAAGCAAAAACTTGTTTAGTCATTGTTAGTAGGGATTATAGAGCTGACTGCGTCGACGCTTGCGTAAATTTATGACTATATAAAGGTCATTAGCAGGTCACACGTCACTCCAGTCTAGCGCAGGAGAAATCCTCGTCAACAAGGCTAGTTAAATAAGGTAAGCACTAGTCATTTTGGGCTAGCCAAGAGATTGCACAACTTGTTGAAATTAATTAGAGAAGAGCCAAGCTGGCAGTAACAAAGCAAGGTTTGCGAAAACAGAGCTTTTTACAAGATTAAAATCGATAAAACATGATTGCGTTTAACGTTTAAGATAATGTGCGAAATGACATCACTACTGACTATAGTTGATATCTGTTTTTGTGTTTAAGCAGCACTGCTACACTTCCTTATTCTTTTGGTCTCTTTGTAACTATAAACATCATAACATTACTTGCGCTTGATTTGGGTGTTTTAAACTCGATTAAGTTTTGTCAGTTTTAATCTGAAAACATTATTGGAGTTATATCACCTCAAACATCAAAAACAATCAAAAATGATACAAAAAGACCCCTAAATTCTTGTAAAAACTACTAAAATTTTTTGTAAGTTTACCTTTAAGGTACAATAGCCGCTGTTCATGACTGAAACTTGAGTATTCAAAGAAATGACATTGGTAAAATTTTAAATAATTTCAAGTAAAATCTCAACGATTTTGTAAATTTTCAACTGACATTGATCATTTTATTGTGACAGACCTTTTTAATGCAGTTCAAGACGCCTCATCCTGCTCATTGGTGAATGTCAAAAGGAATAACTGTAGTCACCAAATAAGCAGAATGTCAGGGTTGACAGCAACAATAGAGGAGTCTGTTTTGTGTTTCCGCTGATTGTTGGCCATATTTAGTGTTTTGCACATTCAAGTCAATCTTTCATTGTTCATATTTTATAGTTTAAATCTTTTTGGCATGAATGAATTTTAAAAATTTGTTTAATGCACTTGTCCCGCTCTAATCTTCGGCATACGCAGTACACAAAGGAATCTTTGATTATGAAAATTTTGACTCGTGCTGTTTCAAGATTAAGAACCCAGCCAATAAAACTATATAAAATATAAAGTGATGGAGTTTTCTCTTAGTGACTGCTTAATATGCAAGCTATGCAAACAATTGTAACTTAGCATTTAACGTTTATGAGGTGAAAATGCTTTGTCTTGTTTGTGGTAGAGGAAGGTGGCAGCAGTGCATAACACAGTTTTAATGATACACTACTTTGATTGTGCCTGCCAGCTATTACTCTCCCACCTATTTGATTTTTAAGCGTTTTTTTCTCCTTTTTATGGCTCCAAATTGGAAGGTACATGTACGTTCTTCTAATATTAATGCATAAAAAACAAGGAATGGCCATAAAGTGAAACTAAATATTAATAAGAGAGCAGAGTAATCTACTCAGGACATTCTGACTTACACATAAGTTCAAGTTCAATTGCATCTTAATGATTCGCTTGCACAAAATTTTTAGTAAGTTTTAACAGAAAATATCAGTATTTTTCTATCATTTGCGATTGTTTTTGATGTTTGATTTGATATGACTACCAGGAAATTTCAAACTCAAAATCGATAAAGCTTGACCGTGATTAAAATGTTCAGATCAAGCGAAAGCACGAGTATGACGTCTATAATGACAAAGAGACCGACAGAATCACCTTCAAAGCACTACCTGATATTAACTATAGCAACGATACCAGCCAGCGACATCATTTTGAACCTGTTTTTCTTTTTAGCGCTTTAATCACTGTAAAGTTTTATAGATTTCAATGTTGAAACATCCTGACCATCATATTACCGAAAACACAAAAACAAATGAAATTAATAAAAAATACCAATACTTTCTGATAACACCTACAAACAATTTGTGTAAGTTAATCTTTACGAAAGAACACATCAGCGTAGTAAGCCGAGGAGATTCTGGATAGCTGTACTTTTTATATCCGAGTGATCTCATGTTTGTCAGTCGGTTTTGGTCTCAGATAATGATATTTTTATAGTTTCTCAGACAAAAAAAGTTAATTATTTCTGAGTAATTTTGCCAGTTTTAGGACCCCAACTCTGCCTACAAACCTCTATATAGAAATCTTTGGCCATCTGTTTTGCGGTTATAATCCTGGAACTTATAAATCATAGTTGATCTGTAAAGTCAGATAAGGAAAATCATAAATTTATGAGCATCTTGACTTTACTGTTATTCACTTGTATTTCTTATTTTCTTAAGTTCAAAGAGTATATTCCCACCACGATTCGTACCAGAAAAATAATAACATAAAATTATAAAAATTCTAATACTGTATCTCTGAAGGAAAACAGTACCAATATCTATTCAAGGTATAAATGTTTATAAATGGTTAAACATTTAGGCTAGTTAACGACAAATTTGAACATGTTAGGAGATTTTAATAAAAGGTATCGGTATTGTTTTATTATTTGAGATTGTTTTTTTACGCTTGAAGTGATATGACTGTCAGGGTGTGTCAAAATTAAAATTGACCAAATTAGATTCTGTTTAATGTGCAATTATGACATCAATAACTGCAAATAAATAGATAGGATAGAGACAGACATTGCTTCAACCTGGAAGCAATAGCTGATATCAACTATCGCTACAATAACAACTAACGACATCATTTTGCACATACGTTTCTTCTGAGGCTTTTAATCGCGATTAAGTTTTATTGTTTTTAAGCTAAAAACATTCTGGCAATCAGATCACTTCAAACACCCAAAACAATTACAAATGATAAAAAAATGCCGATGCTTTCTGATGACATCCATAAATGCTTTGGGTAAGTTCATCTTTAGAAATTATTAGAATAAGACATAAAAATAAACAATCTGGTTAGTTAGCTTGACGGCCAATCTCAAATGGTTAACAAGGAACATCGCAAACTTCTATTTTTCTACATTTTTTCTTGCAACAAATACAATAATGTTTTACTATATCCTAATTTGACGAACTTTAAACTAATAAGCAGCTAGTTACCATCTGTTTGGTTGTGGCTGTGGTTGGTTGCCGCAGCTGCAGTAACCGTTGTACACAAATGGCAGTCAACAGTTAAAGTTGCCAAGCTGTCACTATGCTGACACTCATACGGTATACTATGTATATATTCCTAGAAAAGGATAAAACACCGTTTCTACAGTGCTTCAGCAAGCGAATGATGTCAAAGCTGAATCCATATACACTGCGCAAGACATAGAGGTTTACAAGGCAAAGCTTACATCAATATTTCTTGGGCTTGATGTTGGTATTGATCAATTCTACATTATGATGGAGCAAAGTTTAGCTTCTAGTTATTATATAATTATTCAAGTGGTTTAGCAATGTTGACATGAGGCCTTAAATTCTAGGTACTGTGGGTGACTGTTTACATGAGACCACGATGTCATGGTACTGTGGGCGAGCGTAGTTTTTGTATAAACGTCAGATTAGTAATATTTCGGCGACCTACGCAGCAGCTTGAGAGATACATTAAGAATGAATTGCTTCTGGCTAACGACTGCAAAAATAGAAAATGATTAGTGGCAAGCTTAGAACTGTGTGTATTAATGCTTTGTTGAAATTGGAGTGTTGATCACGTCAACCGATTACGTGCCTTGCGATATGTCATTTTTTGCTTCTTGGTTTGAATGAGTAATTTTAAGCCTTCTTGCAAGAGTTACTCGGAAACATATATGTCTAAAATAAAAAGATTACTTCATGCGTGTAGTATAATCACTGAGGCTGAATGTTTTTTATATGTCGTGCTGTTACCTCAAGCTTATCACATAATTCATTCAAACATTTCAGCTCCTCGGAACAAAGCGTTCACTAAACTCATCAAAAACATTTATGGTGCTAAAAGCTGAAGCCTAGTTAACTTTTTACTGCTACTGAGTGGTTGATACGTTGACCATTGCAGCTTGTGAGTAGCTCGTTATGGCTGGAAGCTAGGTATATCGTTTAAGCAATCGCCATAATTTTGGTTAGTTTAAAGATTGACCTAGCCCAACAGGTTCCATTAGGTCTATTTTCAACTATTTATCAGCACTGAAAATAAGTTTTGCTGCCGAGTCAGTAAAATGTCATGTTCATAAAATCTGTTTTCTTTTATGAGCAGTAGGTTTTGAAAGAGCACTTCTTAAAATTGTCACTACCGATATTAGTTCTATGGCTCCCTGCAGGTGGTTGTTAGTTTTATGGATTCTTGCAAATGCTATAGCTCTATGAATTTTTCAGGTGCTAACTCTGTGGATTCTTGCAGGTGGTATCTGTGGGGATTCTTGCAAGTTGTAGTTCTGTGGATTCTTGGAGGTGGGAGCCTTTTAGATCATTGCAGGTGCTAGCTCTATGATTCCTTGTAGGTGCTAGCTTTATGGATTTTTGAAAATGCTCTATGGATTATTGGAGGTGCTAGCTCTGTGGATCCTTGCAGGTGGTAGCTCTGCGGATTATTGGAGGTGGTAGCCTTTTAGATCAGTGCAGGCGCTAGTTCAATGAATCCTTGCAGGTGCTAGCTCTATGAATCTTTGCAGGTGCTAGCTCTATGGATCTTTGCAAGGGTTAGGCTAGTCAATAGATTTACTCTGATGATTTTTTTTGACTAATTTTCTGTCCTTCTACTGTAATAAGTTAAGGTAGCCCCCTCCGCATCCCCATTCCTGTAGCTTAAACAAGCTGCCAGTTTTTTTTCAAATTGATGCATGCTAATAAACATGAACATCATTAAGCTATTTTCGTTAAAATGTGGTACAAAAGCAGTGTGACATCTGTTTTTATTTATGTCGAAACCGTTGATACTTTTGCCTGTTCTAATTTGTTCTAAAACTTTATTTTAGGTCGCTGGCATTTGCTGGCATTCGCTGACACACCTGTTTGAGACAATATTTTTCTAGACGTAAACAATGGTATTAAACAGACAGACATGGTTGTCATTATAGTAAAGGCTAGTACACTGGTAGTCTAGTATGCCGTGAGAGATCAACAGGTGTAATATCTACGTGTGCAACTATTCCAACTTCTAAGTGCAAAATTGGGTGGTTGATGCAGGGGTCAGAGTGTCACTCTATCAAGATGAATATCCTGAGTTGAAAACCTGTACGATGCAATCTCTTTTCTAGCTTTCAACCCTAGCTTCGGATAGATTGATGAATTTGGCTTTTATTATAGAAAAATGATAACGTTTGTGTTTATAAAAAAATTGGGTTGTTGTAAGATCTTTGAAAATGTCACACAGATAAAGGAAACGAGGTTATATTGCCTTTTCAGGAGTTGACCAAATAGCAAAGATGTTTTTATGGTTTTTAAAATCACTCGAATCAATTTAATTTCTATCAAAAAATCGCAAATTCAATTCTCAATCCATTCGCATCATCGACCGTGTAAAAATTGATTCAATTCAAAATTCAGCGCCAAGCACCACAATTCAATTATCAACTCTTTTCCTATCGTAACTGCAATAAATCGATTCAGCTCAATTTATTTTTGAGATAAGACTTGCTTAAGCAAGCATGTTAACTCGAGCGCCCATCTTTGCTGAATAGATAGTTGGGTGCAATGCTGAATTAGCGAGACGTTCCGTTTTATTGTTTCTGTCTTGTAAGAATGTTTAATTGTTCCACACAAAAAATTTGTCTCGGTTAAAATAAATCTTTTTACACATCTCTGTGACACTTTTGACATATTTTAAACATTGCCACGTCACCCCTCTTTTAGACTTTTCAGATTAGAAGGTTCACGCTGGTGACAGTGTTTTAGATTATGCCAAGTTTTACCTTTTTTGTTTGTTGTTGGACCATTTTTGCTTTTTAAATATCTAAAACAAATTGTAAATATGGTATGAAGGTGAGCTGTTTGAAAATAAAAGAAAACCCAACTGAGGGTGATAAAAAAATGCTAGAAATTAGAACCTGTTTACTCTAATATGCGGAAAGAGCAGCTTAAGAAAATGATACTCAACAATGCTATAACACCTTATTCATATCACTGTGATAGATACAATGTTTGGTTCTTTTCCCACAAACTCTTTTACATAGATATTTAAAAGATGATGTTACACTAAATATTATTTGATTTTATCAGAAAGTATCAGCATTTCTCTATCATTTGCAATTTTTCTTAATGTTTGAGTTGATCTGACTGTCAGGGCGTTCTAAAACTGAGATAGACAAAATTTTATCGCAGTTGAAACGATTGGAAAAAAATACTTGCGAAATGCCGCCACTAGTTGCTATCGCATTCAAGTTGAGGCACAACGCGTATTTATTCTTTTGGTCTCTTCGCAATGATAGACACTTTAAAAAAGACTTGATCTGATCATTTTAACCTCAATCAGGCGCTTTGCGATTTATACCTTAGAAGATCCTGGCAGTCAGATCACTTCAAGATCGTAAATAATCTTAAATGATAGAAAAATACCGATACTTTCTGATATAATCTACTAGAATGCGCTTGAAGTTCATTTTTAAGCTATCAAGAATATAATGTCAATAGGATGAGAAAGCTTATTAATAATGAGTTAATATTAGCTCAACAGGCTTGTCCTCCTTTTTTTGAGCCGTAAACCCAAGCCAATAAATAATATTTCTAGACTACTTCCTTTTGGTTGCAATTCTAAACTCATTCAATAACTCATTTGATAGTAGTTACTGTCAGTCTGAAGCATCAAATAATACTTGAAGACACGAGAAACTATCATGCTGTTCGTCCTACCAGTAATTATTCTCTCCAACCATATCGGCTTCATGGAAGATCTAATGTGCAAGGTATATTGATACTGACTGTTTTTGGTAGGCGCTCACGTTGAGCTCTTGTATAATTCTTTGGATATGATATGATCTCATTATTTTAGAATATTTGTATGTACCCTTCCATATGTATGATAATCATTGTTTTCTATTTCCTGACACTAGCGTACTACATCTACTACCATATGTTTCAATTTATGAACTTTCCATTAATACAACCTCAAATTCAATATCCTAACATAACTATTAGATTATGAACTTTCAAAAAACTGTTCAACTCACTTAATAATTCCTGATTTCCATCTTTTCATTTTTTTTGACATGCAATGAAAAACATCAATTCGTGAATAATGACCAAGGCCAATGAAAGGTTATACATATACGGTAATGCTTGTTTATTTTGATCTTTCAAATATTGATTCAATTGTGCAAAGTCATAACGTTTCTGTTCCATTTTTGAATGGCTTCCTTGTCATTGACTTATTTTACTGATGGTTGCGACAGACAGAATAACATAAAATCATAAACTTCCTGCTTGTAGGAGTTTCAGACACATTTGAAAAAAATAACACATTTCTAAATGCTCTTTTATAAGTAGTCAAAAGTTGGCAACCTGTTTGTATGAAATGTTTCCGCCTACCGTTCTGCGATGTAGCAAGTATTGGCCAATATGGCATTCGTTAAGGTAATAACATAACCTATTGGCTCATCCATTCAAATAACGTACTTGGCAGGAATGACACACTTAAGTTATGCCATTTTTTCCGTGCCACGCTCTAGTAAATCTAACGCAGGCTACTTCTAACATCCAGCAGACCATAACTTTTGATGTATGGTTTGGTTTTATACGCACTAGTGTCAGATTTACATAAAGGTTTCGTCAACCTATTCAACTGACTTGCTGAGAGAGTAGATGGATGCGCAAATAATAACACTTTGGTGAAACCATGACGTGCCATAGGCTTACAGGTCACTCGATCAAACCAATTGCAATGCAAGTAGATAGTATCTCCTTTCTTCCTTCACCCTTTTCCTTGTGAGCCAATCGCGAACACAGGCGAGAGAAGATGCTATTTTAAGAAAGCTAGCCGGGCGATGACTTCTGGTTGTCAGATATTTGCATTTCTATTTTCGCTTGCTCTTGATACATAAATATTAACTTTAGAGCTGAACAAATTATTTTTACATGTAGGTCTGTCAGATTTTTATTGGCTATCTGAAAATTGTTCTTTAGGAAGAATTCTATTCTGGTTGGCAGAAACAGCTATCACAATGCTGTGATTCTTCAACCCAGCACTGCTTGGCTTTTCAATCGGAGAAATATATAGCTTTGATAACTGATCTAATACATTAAAGTTTTAGAGAGATAAAATTATTAAAGTTGTGGTGAGAAGATGTGTGTAGTTAAATAATTCCGTTAGCGGCAAACCAGTAAAAATTTCAGTAGATGTTATCAAAAAGTACCTGCATTTTTTAATCATTTGCAATCCTTTTTTGATGTTTCAGGTGATCTGACTGCCAGGAAGTTTCAAAATTAAAATCAACAAAACTTGATCATAGGTAAAAAGCTTAGATCAAGCGAATCTGTGATTATGAACATTGCAGCTTGAACAAAGTAGCCAATATCACTTATGAAAATTATTGCAATTAGTGACATTTGTTTGCACATATTTGTTTCTGACAATTTTACTCGCAATCAAGTTGTATTAATTTCCATCTTAACCACTTGGCAGTCACATTACCTCAAACATAAAAAGAAATGGCAAATAATTAAAAAAATACCGATATTTTCTGATAAAGGTTTAATAAAATTCTGTCTAATTTTATCTTTAGCAACGCCAACTGATGTAGCAGCTGGTAGATGTTGAATGTGATATGAAGTAATCAATAGAGAGTCAATAAACCCCGATCACTATAAATACCATCGGTGGACAATAATAAAGCTTTCAGTAAAATTATTCCCAAGTGTTTAGACAAAACAGGAGGTGGCCTGAACCACCGCTAAAACTTATTTTAAACACTTTGACAACAACAAATTTTAGAGATTTTAATTTTAAGTTGAATTATTTCTTTTTTATGAAGCGATCATTAAAAAAACCTTTTTTAGTCTACTAAAAAATTTTTTAGCTGCCCTTTGACCTTTACAAGGTGAACTAGGATACCATAGTTGCAAAACAAATAATATTATTGAAAGTTCATGTGAATGTAATGTTTTTTGAAAATATATAATGCGCTATTAGTTACAACACTGTTCTAATACATGCTTATGATTTACTTTTAAAAATTGTGTCGTATGTTGTACGTCTACGTTGTACGTAAGACTACAACTTAGACAAGAACCCTACTAAGCAAAAGACGTTGTACGTCTTTAGCTTATTAGGGTTCTTTCGATCGATCTTCAAAAATTTGTTTTCAATTATGTCTGCCAAAGTGTTGATCATTTTAGTCCAGTATATTTGTTGATTCATTGATAAAATGCCTGTTTTCTGATGCTTGTCCGGTAAAAACAGTTTTTAAATATACTTGTTGATTCATCAACAAAACTGTTTTCTAATTTTTATCCAGTAAAAACATTTTTCTAAGCCTAATTGCTGGGCTCGTGAATCACCCACTTTAGGTATGCAATAAAAATTATTTGTCCACTCAAAGATATTTGTTGTTGCGACAAGCCTAACATTCCGGATGTGTCAGAAAAAATATAATGAAGTTATGTCTGCCTCATCTGGCATGGCTATAAGCTATATTGTAGGTTTACCAATTTTTTATATAGTCAAGGTAAGCCTGTACAGATCCGCATAATAAACAGTTCAAGGAATTTTAGCGTAGACAATGTACGTGCAGCTGTGAAAAGACAACATTCATCATTCTTTTGTAGCTTCCATGTCCTGTAGGGATGCCTCTGTGTAAATAACAAAGCCCATAGATTTACGTGTGTGTGCTTGACATAGCTTGTAATAGTCTTTCTATGTATTTGACATAGCATATAACAGGAATAGGTTAGATAAGAGTACTCCGGTGATGTAAACATTGCATATGCGGGTACCTGTATATATTTGACATATTGCCTCAGGTACTTGTATTTAGTTGATTTAGTGTATAGAAGTGTTTGTATGAGGTTGATGTCATTTACAAAAGTGTCTGTGCGTGGTTTTGCATGGCATATTATTCCCCACTCTTCACTGTGTATATGTTTGTCAATTTCATCCACACCTCATACGCATATGCTCCATGCTTTTCACCAGGCTGCCAACAAATACTCGGTTACAAAACTTCATCTTTTTCTAGTGAACCAGCTTTCTAAATATCCACCTGCGAGCTATTTGATTAAAAATGGAAAAAATCCCGGACACTGTCGGACCTACTGCTGGTAAAATGTAAGAATATTATTGTGCGGTTGAAGCCACATGTCCCATTAATGTCAATAACCGTATAATAAAGACAGATGGTAGATCCTGAATTAGCCCGAGACAGAAAAATGCTTGTGGCAACGGTGGTTTAAAATATATGCTCAGTAGTCTCTTTGCCCATACTTGCCAAGTCTCCTGGTTTGGCCGGGACCCTCCAGTTTTTTAAGTCAGTCTCCCTTTTGCACAAAATCTCCCATTTTCCTCCTGCTTTTTCAATAAAAGTTGTGGTTTAATTTTTTTACTTGTCGTTTTCCTTTTGTTTACTAGTTGTGCGCCCTCATCATCCTACAAAGCTAGCAACAATGAAACAGACCGCTATTAAACCGTATGTTTGCCATAAAACCTGGGCTATTTAGATTTAGCAACATTGATACCTAACGATTTGTTCTACAGTTTTTCATCAATAAACAAAGATTATACATGGAGCTGTGACATATCATTGGCAAACGACCATGACCTCACATTGATAGTAAAGTACCTGAACATTGAATAAAATCATAGAAGGGCCTATTATGTAGGTACCAATGAAGAAAAAAAACTTCACAAATAAGTCTAGGCTTCAGATTCAACTAATACATTTACCGTCAATCTCACACTTTTTTTCTCAACTACTTGGCAAGTATGTCTTTGCCCGTCTAAAATGTGTAAGCATTAACCTGATAAAGTGTTGTTAAAGTATAAATTTTCTTGGTTGTGGTGTCTTTCTCGCAACAAAACCTAAAAACTTATAATAACTTTGGATGTACACAACTTGAATTGATTTTCAATCAAACTCTTTCACATTTGGCTACTACTGTTCGAGTATCCGTGAATAATAGGTAAGTTTTTGAATGACTGGTTGGTATTTTAGGTACTCCTTCTGTTTATACTCGTTTTTCCGTAGCGTAACAAACACGAGGCTATCTTTTACTGCGCAAACAAAATTTTGTCGGCCGTAATTGGAAGCGTTTTTTCAAAATTTATCTGCATCTCACACAGCTGTAAATTCTCAGGTTGTATTCACATCTGTTTGTCTACTTCTTACTTGAACACTTGCCAAGTCTTCATGAGCCTATGGCTATTGAGTGCATAAAACCTCTAGTAGTAGGGATAAGATCTAAACACATTCAGTGAAAATCTTTCAAAGTGCCTGAAAAAGCTCAAAACTAGATCTTTAGCCAATTTGTAAGAACAATCTCCTTGTTCGGGAGCTTCCCAAAAAGTTGCTATAATCTTGTTTCTTTTTTCATATTCTTATGCAGACGTTTAGCTTATGTACAAATTAAAAAATTATTTTATAAAACACAATCTCTGCAGCCTTTCTTATAATAAGAGTAAAGACTTAACAGGTTTCTATTCATTTGTCTGTCTGATTCTCAACCAGCAACTCTGTCTGAAGCCATAGTTGGTGGTTGAGAAAAAATGTTTCATTACGCAGGATTCAAACTTCTAACTTTCAGCATGGTGGGCTCCCATTCCAACAACTGAGTAAATCAACCACACATTGGATTTCCAAAATGTTTGCATGAATGGTCATGACATCTGACAACCTCTCACAGCGCATGAGACTGTCAGATGCTACAAGTTGTGATTAATAGGGATCTAGAAAATTGATGAAGCTGTTAATAATATGTAATTCAACAGCTTGGTCACCAAGGTAATGCTCAATAAACAAACAACAGGATATTTAAATTTAATGTAGTAGAGGAAACATTATCTGGTTGGTTGTTGAGTCACCGACCAGTTATATAATCTCATTCTGAAGTGGCCCTCTTGTGAAGTGGTTTAATATGGTGTTTAATACGGTTTATTGTGCAGTAATCCTTACTTATTTAAATTTTAGTGATGCATTTCTTTTCGCATGCCTCTCATATATGCTCAGTTAATCATAGAGAGTTCATCCAAAACCTTTTACTGGTGATTTTAGATTTTATACCCGTAGGAGGTGTGCAATTAAAGTCCACCTGAAAGGTTCTAAATCTCAAATGCATGTTTCACAAAATTTTAAGATAATTGTGATAGTTGTTGTAATAATTTAATTAATTATAACAAGGTAATAACGGAGTCACCTTGGGTCTTTTAACAGTGAATAAGCGCGAGCGGGGCAATGTATCATTAACAGTCATAGCCCGAGGTCCTTTTAAATGTGGTTAAATTTAAGGTTACGATAACTGAACTCTTGTTTTGTTTTCACCTGTACTTTTCTGGTATGTTGTTCACCACCATTAAGATTATCTATCAAAGTGCACTTGCATTCATGTTTCGTTTCCAATCGGCTTTCATTTATCAATATAAAAAATATTTATATTTCCTGATCAAATTTCCTAGAATTTGATGTGATTGAGCCTTTAAAGCTTGTTTACACAAATGTTTTTTTGCGTGAATCATACAAGAAGTTTGAGTTGCAATAAACATTCTTATAGTCAATATGACAAGTGTAGAAGAGAGCGATGAGTACAGAAGTACTTGCTTAAATGCAGCAAATCAGAAGTTGCTATGAAGCCACAACCACGAGTCAGTGCACTCACGTTTCTTGGCACGTAAAATTCTTGGGTACCCTCTCTTGACAAACTTATTATTGCATTTCTATGCAAATTGCCTCTTACCAGCATAATAATACATTTGTAAAAAGATGTAGTGGCAATGACCTCATGAAGTAAAGAGGATAGAAAAAGGTCGAGCGATATGCAGACTAATGCTAACAATGTGACCCAGTTTGAGAACTGACAAACCACAAGTCATTTTGAGATACTGTATTAAACAGTGAATAGATTATGAAGGCTCTATCGGAAGTCTTTTCATGAGTTCGTTTTTCTATGAATATGGGTGACCTTTCTTACTACTAATAAAGTGCTGGCTGAAAAACAATTTAGAAATCTGGTGAATAAAGAACTGAACATAAACTAGTGACTGCAGGAATTTTCGGCTGGCAAAATAAACTGATTCAACATATAATTTCTCTATTGATAGCTTTAAAACTTGAAAGCCTAATCGTGTATATACCAGCAGGTGGGCTGATCCTAGACCTTCTTTACTTCTCTTCACCGTTTTAAAAAGCACTTGGAAAGAAAGACTGAGAAAGCAGTTCTTTTTGAGCAGAGTATTATTTTGAAGTTCTAATCTTGCAGAGCTTAATAAAGAAACCGAACTAAATGGAGTGAAAACTTTTGACACTCTTCCAAAGAAATGATAGTTTTATAGGTGTTGCAGAGACATAATAATTGCCGTATACTGAGTATGATAGAGTGGGTCTATTTGTTCTGAATCACATAACACATAGTTTAGTGTAAAACTCTTGTTACTGAACAGTAGAAGTTTTTTAGCTTTGTCAGTTTTCAATCTTTCATTACCATGAGTTTCAATCTGAGTGTCATTAGAAACCGTCAATTAGAAGTGTCCTTGGTATTTTGGGATATCTCAAAAAGTAATAGTTCATTCAACTTCATGCTTTAAAATTTTACTGAAAACTCACAAACTAACCAAAAGCTTGTAATCTAACTTGAATTGAAAATACAAAAAAAGGAAACTACTCAGTTGTGTTTATTCAAGCGTGGTATCAGGTGAGAAAACAACTCCTAGAATTATCTCGATCCTTGCTTCGAAAACTTGAATTGGTCTTGTTCATAGAAAACCTTGTACTTTAATAGGCCAATAAAGTAGTTCCTTAAATGCCATTTAAAATAAGAGGCAGATAACAGATGCTTAAAAAATCCTAGCATATAGGACAAATGTTTGAAAAACATTACTGGCCTTGAGTTGAGTGCTCACAAACCTTTGCTGTTTCCATTGAATTATGCATATGTACCATGCTTTAGTTAGGCTAGTGGTCCTTAACCTAAGCTAAATAAACATTAAGGGTTTAGTGAATCAGTCTCACCGGTTCTGCGGAGGTCGAGATATGTAAGCAATCTATCAAAAGCAACAGCAGAAGTCACAGTGATTTTTATGCCAAAATATTTAATTTGTTGTGAGTTCATGCATTGTATTAGTTTTGTACTTTGAACATGGATATTTAATGTACAGTTTATTGTATGCAGCTGTAGAAAACCTGTAACTATGTCTTGAATGTAAAAAAATCTTTATTAAATACTTTATTTTTTAATAAAGGGTTCATTGAGAGTGCATATTAAGCTCCCGAAGATCAGTAAGTCTAAAAAAGCTGCAAACCAGTCTGTTAGGTATATAATCACTTTTTCTAAGTTTTACTAAAATACACTTTCTAGTTTCTTTTAATTAATCTAATCAAAAATAAAGAAATCAATCTTTAAGAAAAACATTTTACCCAATGTTATTTTGTAAAAAGCTCTACAAAAGGCAAGTGTGCAAAATTTACAAAGCTTAAAGATTTGGAATTGATATTTGCGTGCTTATACATAAACGCTACAACAATAATCAATATTTGGTTACTCAACTAAATATGCACTCTAACAAGCTAATTACTCTTTATCTACAGGCAAATGCTGTGATATTTTTACCTAGACTTTTGATTTGTTCTGATACCTGTTTATTACATCATCTTATTGTTATTATTATTACTATTGTATTTTGAATGAACAATTTCTTAAGAATATGCTGCAAATTTGCTTGTCATAAAACTTAGAGAGCTTCATATGTTATGCCGATAATCACAAAAGCACAAAAGCCAGTTGTTGAGTACAGAAGGTGATCTCCAACTTCACAAAAGACTCAGTTATGTGTAAAACTCTTTGACAGCTAATACTGCAACCATAGTAAATGTTTTAAAGAAGCTGCATTGAATTCTTGGAAAACTATTAAGGTAGTTTGCCATGTAAAGTGATTCAGTTGAGATAGGGAACAATACGATCAAAAATTGCTTGAATGAAGTAATGGAATCAAACAATCAGGTGAATGGAGCAGATTAGCTTGATTAAATGGAAGTAGGCGGCAATGAAGGCTTGCTTTTCAGATCTATCTGTGAATGTCCATATGTTGAACAAGATGTGTCTTCCGTCGCATTTGGTAAACTTTTGAAAAGATTCTAGAGATGTGCGATGCAGCTTTTGGTACCTTTTAATTTCGTACATCTTATAGGCAGAAGATGAAGTATACATGCGTACAAAAATTTTAAAGTTTTATCGATGATCTACTTACAGACTATTAGTTGATAGAATAAGTTAATGGATGCCATTTACTTTACAATAAAGCCGTACATGAAAAGTATATATTAAAAAATACATATTCGAGCCGTTCAAAGATCTAGACATAGGTGCTCATTATTGTTTCCTTTCATGAATGATGAGAGTGCCCATATATGAATGCCAATCCAATAAAGTAATATGTATGTGTATAATAATAATATAACAATATAGTAATATATATAAATAAATGTATATAAATATATATATATAAATAAATATATATAAATATATATACCCTGGACACTTATGTATTCGCCTCATCTAACTTTCGCGTTTTTGCTGAGTCATCCTCTCACGAAAATTTTATGAGCGAAACTAAACTGCCAAAACGAACGAGCGAAAGCACGGAATTAAATAGCTTTGTTTATTGATAGTCCAAGAAACAAATGGCAGCAAGCGATCAAATTGCATTATTTATCTCGGCCACACAATTCTACCTGCGACTCACAATTACAAACTAGTCCCAAATTGAAAAAAATTTTCTTACCGGGGAACCGAATTTGAAGAATCTAATTACTGTATGTTTGTTTCACTACATTTATTTTCATATCACTATATTTTCGCACTCATCGGAGCTGCGAAATTAAGTTTCAGCAAAATTTTACTCTGTATGCTACTCACGAAACTAAATACTAGCGAAATATAGGTGTCCTAGGGTATATATATATATATATATATATATATATATATATATATATATATATATATATATATATATATATATATATATAAAATTGAAGAGATCTTATAAAATGGTAAACTAATTTTATTACTTAAAGTTTCATGCTACTAGCGTTTGATAAAATATACGTGTATAGTGTATAAAACTCTACAGCTCACGCTGGTATCAAAATTATATATATATTTATTTATTTATTAGCGAATATAACAAGCTCGGGTGGCTAAATTGAATTGGTAGAGCATTGGATTGATGAAGCGGACCAGACCCAGATCAAACTCCAGATCAAACATGTGATACAGATTCTTTAGTTCAAGATTTTGATAGCTATTGATGTAACTACAATCATATCCACATACAAACTCTGGGAAATATATATACATTTACCTACAGTTTTGGCATAGGTTACAGTTACTTAGCGCTTGCCAGGTTGATGGTTTTTTGGAGTCATGACAGGTCTGTTTCATGCTTATGCCTTTTTCAGGTGATCGGGGTATCAATATCCAGAACCGAACTGTCTGTAGCAAAAGTTTACATTGTATATGTATACAGATATATATTTACTTGTTCTAACAAAGCTTTTATAGTCTTTTGAGTAAGGTTAGGTAAAATGATATGACATTTTGATTAACCATAGTCGGCATGGTTCGGGGGTTAATGCGGTGCTTTATGATTAGTAGGCCGGCTGTGAGAGTCACACTAGCATCATCTAATGGTGGTACTAGAAAGGGCATCAAACCACATTTTTTGTGCCAAATTTCATCAGCAAATGGTCACAATAAATAATATGCCAGGAAAAGAACATTTCCAGGGGAAAACTCAAACAGGAATACATGGAAAAATAAGATATTGATATGGCATATCGCTTGTAAAATATGAAGGAGAGGCAGTCAGTTACAGTACAAACTAGTCTTTCAGAGAATAAAAACCACTAGCTGAGGCTCATGAAAAATAGTAAGCTGGTTAGCGAGTTAGCAGAGCAAAGCTGAAATAGGAGATCTATAGATCTATAAATCTACAAACTTCAATGCAGTACTGCAAAACTTCGCTTCAGATATGTTTTGTTGCATAGTACATGAGTAATAGATGTTATCACAAGCAAAGCAATTACTGAAGTATTGTGGGGAAAAACACCTATAAATGAGGATTTGGTGTGGGCTGGCTTTAAGAGTGGTAGATGCGGAAGTAATACACAAAGGAGGCATTCTCAAGTGAATGCTCTGACATCAATATAAGCCTAATATAGGTAGACTTTTATGACCCTGTGCGATCAAATATGCTCTGGAATATTAATAAACACCTTGTAAAACCTATAAAAAGGTTTTCGGACACGTTGTACGCGAGTGCTACTTTTTTCCTCATTGCACAAGCTTCATAAAGAGTGCATATATGCAGTGCAACCTGTTTTCTGTGATGACCTTCAGCTTGTGAGTGTTTGATTTATGCTTGTAGAACAGTTGAAAAGTATAATCAAGCCTGTTTTCCCGGTTTATCTAAATTTATAGTCTACACATATTACAAGTGTTAGGAGTGAATGCATACATTTGCTATTTATGTAGATCTAGTATAATCATGCTGGTTTCTTTAAAAACCAACTCTGAAGCTTCAATTTTATGCATATATTTTAATATTTGTTTATACTGACACTTTGCTTCACTTAGAACGTTTAGAATCCAGTCTTCTTGTAAAAGTTACTTTAATTACAGTAGCATCTCTGCGCCAAATCTTTCAAAGTGGTATAACCCCGAGATCGGCTTGTAACAACAGTATTATTTTGCTGGAATGTGATTGGAGTAAACAGGAAAATTCCTCACTGGTCATTCATCTGTTTCTGCCCCGCTTAGTCCTAAAAACATAAAAAGGCATCGTGTTTCATTTAAGCCTCATGCATGTGAAAATACTATCATGTCTGTAGCAGTCTTCCAGATTATGGCGGTGAACAGCCGTAGTTTAGAACGCCTCACATGCAAACAACAGGTTAGAGTTGAATTCTCAAAAAAGGCCACTGGTGGTCACATCCGTCTTAAAAAGCTCTTTGCAGCTGGGTACGTCTCCAGTAATTGAGGTTCTCTTACCACTGGACTCAGACATGTTCAGCCAATGCCACAGAGCTCTTTTCGGTGAAAAAGTGCTCTTAAAAAAATGCACAGTCTCCGCTTGCAGTAAGATAAGCAGACGTCATACTGCATCTTTGAGGAATTGCTTACACGTAATTCAGAAATTGGCATAACATTCGTAGCATACTTATCTCGTATGTGTTCAGAAATGTTTTTCCAGATCTTTGGAGGTAAAAGATTTGTTTTCACATACAAATGTAAGCAGCATAGAAATGGCATGAGTCGAATATTAAAAGAATTTGAAATTAGGAGAAGCAATTTAAGCATTTTATTATATAAAAGAGCAGTCCAAATCATTGTAATACACCTTGGCAGAAATAATCAGTGATTGAATGGTGAAATATGCTCAGTTGGGCTAATTAGCAATGCAGTGCACTCCCAAGTCACGTTCTCTCTGCTTTATCGTTTTTTTGCTTTACACTGTGGAACACGATGTTTTTTTATTCTTCCATATGACTTTTTTTCGTCGTTTGACATCAAAAAAAATTTCTCTCGAACTTCAAATTTAGCAGTCGGTTTACTAAGTTTGTCTAAATAGCAAAGATACTGATATGCTATTTGTCAGAATCTGTCTCACAATGCTTGAAAGATATACACTTGTTATATATATAAGTTTACGCTCTCTCAGTTCAGCATTATTTGTTATTAGTTACAGCAAAAACGAACCAGAAACAAGTAATAAAAATTAAGACAAAGGCAAAATTAAAGCTTGGTTTAGTAAAATACATAATAAAACTTAGCTTTATATGTGTGCTTAGTAAGCTAA
This sequence comes from Watersipora subatra, assembly GCF_963576615.1. Lineage (NCBI taxonomy): Eukaryota > Metazoa > Bryozoa > Gymnolaemata > Cheilostomatida > Watersiporidae > Watersipora > Watersipora subatra. Next base: position 60,303,886 of record NC_088715.1, read on the forward strand.
ACTCAATTAAGTTAGATTCAAAGTTTGTGTTATACGTCTGTCTCGAAGGTAAGAGCTCCATGCGGTATGTACTGTACATACAGGTAGTAATGTTAAATTTTAATACAGATCATAGCCACTAAATATACTAAAGTTACTGTAGTTATTAAGGTTAATAGACTATTATGTTATTAATTTTTTTATGTTCCATATGTATATGAAAATTTGAAGTTTTAACCAAGGGGTGTTTGCATTAAATAATTGCTATGGTTTTCTATACTCCTCTATTTAAAATTTTCAACTTATGATGCTAACACTGGAACGAATTAATGTCTTGTAGCGGTGGTCTACTGTATGCATAAAAAATTCAGTCATTCACATCAAAGTGAAAGATTAGGTAAACCAAAATATAAAGATATTTCCGAAACATACACTATTATGTATGTGTAACTTTTATTGGCATTGGAATTATCAACAAAATGATGTTTTTGGTTATATTCTGAAAAAAGAAAACATGAAGATAAAGAAATAATTATTGCGTGAGTTTTGGGGAAAACATAGTCTTGGCAAAAGAAAGATAAGAAAAATAAGTACAAAAAAGAGATAAGGAAGTGCAATGGGGAAGGTAAAGGCAAAATTAGTTATAACTGAATCGTATTCACTCAGCTGTATTGCAAATTGAAAACTAAATGGCTATACGCGACCAGCTTTTCCTATAAGTTATTGTAAGTAAAGGCTAAGCGTACACTTTCACAAAGGCATCCCTATTGGTATTAAACTGGTGCGTGCTTAAACTTTGTAAAGCCAGGTTAAAAGAGAACTTCTCGATTTCAAAAATCATCTTGCACTTGGATTCGATAAGGCAACTAGACAATGTACGATATAATACGATAGTTTTATGTATCCAAACTTGTTAAGTTTAATTAATATTTGTAGTGTATTTTAACTTAAAAAGAAACTGTTTTGTGTTTGTGATAATTAGAGACATTTATTTTAAAAGCACGTGTGCGGAGAAGGCCACAGTAAGAGATTATTACAAGACTAGATCTAGATTATAAGGTCTTTAGTTTATTTCATAATATTTAAAGACAAATGCTATAAGCTGATAAACTGTGGTCAGAGTGTTTGCTCGCAGTAATCAGGTAACAAGATGACAAAAGTCAGGGGCTCAAAGGAGAAGTACACAAGAGCTGAAAAATGTAGGTCAAAGAAAGAATTTCGCATAAGTAGATCACTATTTTTTATAAAATATTTACGTCACGCAATCTTGTGCGCATCATAATCAAAAATGTCTTGATATCAGTGATGATTCTACATGTAGCGGTCATGGGGGCTGAGGCTGATCCGCTCTGTAAGTTATGTGGGTGGATTGGATTGCATTGCATGTACGGGATGGAACAGGTAGGTACGCTTCATTTAGCGAGTATGAGCTAAGATTTATGTATGTAAGATTTACATATTTCATCAGCTAAAAGGTAGCAAAGCATAATCATGTAAAAGTAGCCAGTTGATGGCGAGTGCACCTTAGAACCACTTGCTTTGGTGTTATGGTCATACTCTTCAATTTAAAACACTGTCTTCCAACCTTCAAAAAGAAGGCATTCGTTTTAGCTCTTCCATGTACAATTTATTTCCCTCATTGACCTTAGATGTTAATTGATTTTTTCCATGATACTCATGTAAACTAGTCTAATAGACCAACTTGTCCAAAGGCATTCAGTTTAAAATTGGTTCGTCCAAGAAACCATTTGGTCTGATGAAGATTAGCCATTGATGGAAAGGTAAGGATAGAAACGTGAAAACTTAAATCAGAAACTCATATTCAGCACACTAAATTGAGAGAGAAAAAATAACTTTTTTTGGGTTAAGTGTAAGTTCAGGTAAGTTATGTGTATACACAAAAACACTGAAAATTTCAAAAAGGAAGTAAAAAAATTTAACGTGGTAAACAATATTGTAACTATACGGTTAGCTCAAGTTTATAGATTATTAGACTATGTTCTAGCCCAAACTATTTCGAGCGGAATATCATATATATTGTATATATTATATTTTGGATTATTGGTTTTAGATCCTTCTTGTCATTGGATCAATCAGACCGTTAGATAATTTTATTTTGGACGATATAGCTTTAGACCAATTGAAATGGGTCAATCGTCATTAAACCAGTCGTCCGGCACCAGTCTGAAGCATATGTCACCAACATGTCTATCTTTATCATGCATCTATCTATTACCAGCGGAACGTACATGTACAATCATACCTCGAAATGCGAGTTTAATGCGTTCTGGGACTGGGCTTGTATGTCAAATAACTCGTGTCTCAAAGCACTATGTTTTATATAAACTAGCTAATTACAAATTAGTGCGTTACCATAGTATGAAAAAACACATAAAACAGGATATTACAGTGGAAAATGTACTTTTAATTGTTATAATTCAGTACCAATGCTAACAAAATACATGTGACTAATATCTATTTTATCGGCAATAAAAGGTAAGATTACCATGTAAACTGCCGTAAGTTTTTACCTTAGAGACAGATGTAGTGGCTAACGGTGGTCAGAGAGAGACTTAACAGCAATGAGTTCGGTATACTAAACTTTATTTTGTGGGTCTATGTAACAGAAACTAAAATTCAACTTTAATTAATGTTTCTTTCTAAGCACGCACACAAAGCCAAGTTGTAATCTTTTACTAAACTCTCTTTAATTATGTTGTACTTTTGTTCTCTAAAAGTTTTAGCCAATCTTTTAATACTTTTATTAACTGACTCAAGGAGAAAGACCAATCATATTTGGCCAGTGTGGCCATCCAGAACTGGATCATATGCTCGTATCTCAAAAAATTACTCGTACTACATGGAAGAAACTTATTTGAAATTATGCTAGCATCCCGAATTTCTCTTGTGTTGAGGCACATGTATGTCTAGGTATGATTGTGTCCTCATGCCTTTCATGCAGACTCAGAATTAGTTTTAAAACGGTTCTTAGCATTCGGTGAAAAGTGTGATTCGTAAGAATCCTACATTGCTGAATCACATCCTTCACCAAAATGTGAAAGTTAATAGCCTAGCACGGACTTGAATAAACGGTCTTTACCGGTAAGGCGAAGTGTAATTTTGGCAACTATATGCAGGCTTATAAAACCATTTGACATTTGTCTGATGTTACTGTTTAGATAAGCATCGTTCCATGCACATGCCCTATATAAAACTCCAGTGCTAGCCATAGCACATGTTACATAGCTATTCTAGACATTCAGTCTATGCTCACATGCATTTCTTATCAAATCTGTTGATCTTTTTTAGTTTCCATTAGATGCTTCTATAACGTAAGCTTCCTTTTACATGAATTCAACTGAGTGTAATGGATTTATGCGGAGATTTTGCACCGTATTATGTAAGTCAAATCTGTGCATGTTCAAATTTGATTTGAATAACAAGTGTCCATAGTTAGCCTTAAAAGTGTTGAACTTCAGAGAATAAAAACCTTATATAACTGCATTTGGGGTATCTATTAAATTTTGATGTTAACTTTATGTTAAGCATAGGCAATTCTTTTTCTTTTTTTTCAGCATAGATGTTGCTGTCGAAAAAAGTGGTCAAATGTCAAAAAAATTATGATTAAGTTGGCATGACCGGTGTGGTCTTCCTTTAGCTTAGCATAAAATTGCCATAGCCGTAGACCCTAAACCAAGTAGCCTATATACAATAAGAAAAAATGGAAAAGTTGATGCCAATAATACCACAATTACTGTGCAGTCATTAATTAAAATGTAAAGTGTGTATTTTTCGTGTTGAAGGAGTAAAAAGGGTAAGATTGGGAAAATCTTGAAAAGATATTAGATAATTTATAGTATTTTACGCTTTGTATAGCATAAAATATTAATATGTAAATGCTCTCAGAATAGATTGTTTACATTGTAGAAGCGAGCGTTCTACTGTATCTGCTGGGAGGTTTTTACAATGCTTAAATTCTAAAAATGCATTCTTTTGTTTCAGCTTCAAAACATACATTAGATCAAAAGCTTTGATAATATTAATTGATGAGCTATGAGTTTGCCTTAAGTCATTTTGAGCATGCTACTTATAGATGACCGTGTCAACTGTTAACGGGTGCTTGCCAGTGTGCCACATTCACCTGCACAATCCCTTCATTTTCATACCTATGAAGATTCTTGGGGCAGTTTGTATTTTTAGTGTTTTCTCTCTGAGATATTCAAAAAATAGCCAGTAAGGCTGTAAACCTGATTATTATTAGCATTTGTTTATCATCTGTGATTGTTTTTGACGTTTGAAGTGATCTGACTGCCAGGTTATTTCAATACTGAAATCGAAAAAACTTGCTTGCGGTTAAAACTCTCATGCACCAGAAACTGAGCCTCTGCCAGCCTCACTAAGAATTAATTAATGACTTTGTTATTTTCTTAATGCAGTTTAAGACTCATATTTCAGTATTTGCAATACAATTCAGGAGAGTATTTGAAGCGTTATTGGCAAATTATATAGCAATTCTCTACTCATATACTAAAGATTTAACATGGTTGAATAGTCAAATCTTGAACATAAATAACACGGTGACCACTCTTCGGATCATGTCATAATTTAGAAGCAATGAAGCTTGTATTTTTAAGATGCGGTGACGCCATTTGACACTTAAATGATTCTATATTTTAAAACTGGCCAGCTGTATTGCATTTGGTGCTCTTGCTAATTTACCTCAAGTATAAGACATGAGAATCATAAGCAGGCAAATCAATGACTAAAATCAATTGACAAAATACCTGATCACTAAGAATTCTAAACGTGACTAGATCTTCACTCAGAACTCTAAAAATATTTCTTATCATTCTTTCATTGCTTATACAAGTTTTAGTACATTCATTGTGTTTTCATGATTTGAAGATCTTTGTATCCTTTGTAAAAGTTTCTATTTCTTCAAAGAACCATTCATGGTCAAATCTAAAGAGTTCATCTGTCGCCAACCTTCATCTCAAATAACATTTTAACTAACCTATTCTAGTTATTTTTTGTATCCATTCTAAATGTAAGTAAGTGTAAGCCTGCTCAAGTGTGTCTAGAGGCTTTTTTACAAAAATATTTAGCAGTTTCAAAAATACTAAGCAGTGTCTCATGACTTGAAGTTACGTCGAGCCATATTTATTTTGTTTTTAAACTGACACAAGATCGCACAGCGGAAGTTACAAGATTGTTAACACAAAAAATGACTTTTTTATGACAACAACTTACTTGCGGTTTTTTAAAAGGTAAAATAAACCTTTAAAGGTTGGAATTTCCGTTTGTCCGGAAATTTCTGGCAGAATGAAATTTACGAAATATAGTGAAAGAATACAGGCGCTTCTTTATCTCTATATTGAAGATAACTCTGCTGGGCTTCTTCTATACAACTGTGCACTTGCACTTGTTTATTTATTGCCAATAGCATAACATAGTCTCTAAACCATGGATTACAGTCATATAATCGTATATGTATCAAATCTTACTCTCTGACTGACTCCACTACCGACTCTTGGCTCCGCTAAAACAGTGGCTGTTTATATACAATAGAGATGGCAGATATCTGCCGATGCCAGCAGATATGACTAGTACAGAGGATGCTGGTCAATACAACTAATGTGGCAGATATTAAAATCCCAAATATGAGTCAAAAGCACTTACTGAACATTAATTACCAATAGAAAGATGAATTGAAACACTAAAATATGTGACTAACTAAAATTCTGGACAGAATTTATAAAGATTTGCCAAACATAAACCTGTGCTAGATACATAACTATAAAACAATAGTAGGGTACTATCGTATGAGCAGAGCAAAGACTATCTTTTGAAATATAATTTTTTCATGGTTTAAATAGCTTCGAGTATCTAGAGTTACTAAGAAAAGCAAATTTTCAAAGAGTGGAATGCAGTAAATATAGGCTCAAATTACCTTTATGTGTTGGCATCTTAATTACTCTGGTTTCACAATTTCATGCATGAGTTGGTTCATAATCATTTTGATTGCTCTTTTAATCTCTGATCTTTCTAATCACAGCTTCAGTCGTGTGTGAAAAACTCTAAGAATATTATTTATTGTGATGGTATTAGATCTCTACTAGTTCGAACTAGGGAGAAGACAACAAGCTTAGATCGTCATTATTTACACCGAACTTAATCACTTCCATATTTCGTTTTACATATGTTTGCGTGATTGTGTTCATTTTTATTATCTGCTGGTTGTTTACTCGTTCCTCCATAATTGACAGTTCTCATGGCAAAATTCTTAATTTCGATCAAAAGCTTGATTAATTAACTAAATGATGTTCAAATAATTATCCTATAAGCTGGCTTGAATGATTGCGATTGCTTGATTTGTGATCACCGCTGAAGGTATGACAGGAGAGTAGTTGCACGTATTGGTTTTAAGGTTATATACAAACCTTACTAGATCAATAAAGGTCTCTTTGCAAAAGTTTCAGTCGCCAGTTATCAGTTGTCAGTTAGGCCTACTAGTTGCCAGTTGCCACTTGCTAGTTGTTAGTTGTCAGTTGCCCGTGCCTAGTTGTCAGTTGTCATTGTATATTTGTTTATTGACAGTTTACATCGAGCTGTTGCAGCTACATGAGCTTTTTCAAAACTATTTATTCGTATATAATGAAAGTATGTTTAAGTTCATGTAAGTCACTTTTAGCGTTTTACACATCCTCTAAAAGAGCATAATTGACAAAAATTTAAAAGAATTTTTTTTGAATGTGTGTTTGTTAAGTCTTAAATTTGAGTTATCTTCTCCATGCCGCATTAGTAATATGTAAGCATCCCAGCAGTTACTTTATTGCAGATCCAATAAAATATTTTCAGCAAACTCTGAATGGGTTTGTCACAAGGCAAGTGTTCGCGTGTCAGCAACTAAAAATTTTAAAACATTCATAAAGAAATGTTGCTATGCATGAGGTTACTTACATGTACTTACCAACTAGCTTGTCATGTTTTGTGTTCACAATCTCTAAACATTTCATAAAGGTACTTGTGATGTCGTGTAATATCCTATACCCGAGTGACAGCAAAACTACTACTTTTTTTCTAAAATTGGGAATGTTATGCGATTAAAATCTAAAAATTTCATGGGTACCAAAGTACGTACTGTTATGCACAGTAAATACAAATAAAACTGGTAGCTGACAACTGGCAGCTGACAACAAGCAACTGGCAACAGACAAACAACAACTGACAACTAGCAACTGGCAACTGACAAACAACAACTGACAACTATCAACTGGCAACTGACAAACAACAACTGACAACTAGCAACTGGCAACTGACAAACAACAACTGACAACTAGCAACTGGCAACTGACAAACAACAACTGAAAACTAAGTGAAAACTTAATTGAACGAGACCTATATTGATATATTCAGCCTGTATATAACCACTAAAACCAATCACTGCATCATTTAGTAGACAGATATTAACTTGCTGCATGCAACTTAAATACCAAGCGTGTCTATTGAATTCTGAAGTTCTGATGCTTTGCATTTTGATACAACTACACTCAATGGAGGCTGCAGTTAGCGCCTCTATTGAGTATAGAGCTGTTGCATTTGAGCAACTTCATGTCTGTGTTTTTTCAGCATTTAAATCAACAGCAGTTGATAGTTACAGATTATTTCCCCTTAGTGTCTCTTACTCTAAATAGACTGAGCCCAAACTTGCAGAAGAAAGTGAATACTAAATCATAAAATCCTGAATAATATTACCTATAATCCTTGTATATTAGATTCTGCTGGTGTCAAACTTTCACACCTTTAATATATGGCTTGAGATAATAAGTGCGGTTTTCACAAGTTGTGAAGGATTATCATATATTAACGGATAATCACAAAACAAGAGACAGCAACTACAGATTATGAAATCTAACACAACTTTGGTATGTAGTCGGAATTACACAGCTCAAAGCTCAGTGTAGGCTTGATCAAGTATTCAAGGTTTGCAACTGAACGCCTTAAGTCTTTTTTCAACTTAGCAATTGTCAGTGACTTAACGCATTCTACAGATATCAGAGCTTGCCAATAGTGCTATGACTTTAGGCAGTGCAGCAAGAAAGTTGTTCTATCATAATTATCCGATTTAGTTTGACTGTCAGGAACAACAAAATTTTAAAGATAATTTAGGCCATTTGGTCAGGTACTTTTTAGTTGAAATTCTTTATCTGTTCAGATCCGTTTATGCTTCTAGCTGACAAAATGCTTGCGAGCTTCTCAAGCACTTAATCTGTCACCGGGAGTACAATGCTAACAAAAGAGTTTAAATGCGTCTGTAAAAGCAATTGTAGAGAGGAGAAAGATTGTTGAGCACTAGATAAGGTTCCAAGAAAGATTTTATTCAGAATGAATAGACCAATTATTATTCAAGGTAATTACAGTGAACAGCTCAGTGAATTGGCTAGAGTTTTCACACCTCAGGCTTCGGGCATGTTATTACACGAGGGCTGAGTACAGCACATACGAATTTGGCAAATTGCCCAGGGTTTTGAGTGCAGCTTATATCAACACTGCCAAAATGTGCTAGACAAAATATTTTTAGCATTTTAGCGAAGATTACTTTATGCAAAGTACTATAACTTGTGAGTGTACATTTTAGAAATCAGGCATCTTATAGATGTAAGCATATTTTATGTCAAATTACATTTCACTATGAAATAACTTTCCTAGTTTAGATAAGATGATCTTTATTATAATAGGAGTCATGTTCATCCTGTTCATCTGTCTGTCGGAAGCCAGTTAAATGTTGGAAAATTACTGCATTATTCGACGTTTGAATTCTCAGTTTTTTGCACGGAAGACAAACAACCTTCCAGCTGAATCATTTGAATTCCAGAATAATTGCGCATATACTTATTGTAGTTGATGATCTCTCACAGTACACTAGACAGTCAGGGTACCAGCATGTTTAATGTAAGAAATACCAACTGCAATGACAGTAGACTCAATTATCAAAGGCTACATTATAAAGAGCGGTAGGCTACATTATAAAGAGCGGTAGGCCATGTTAACAATGAACTTACAGAAATTTTGTGCAGTTTTTATCAGAAACTATCAGTATTTTTCTAATATTTGCTATTTTGTGTGTTGTTTGAGATGGTCTGATTGACACGCTGTTTCTAGATTAAAATTGAAAAACTTGGTGGTTGTTGAAACTCTCAGAAAACATACTTGCAAAACGACGCCATTAGTTGTTATAGCTGCTATAGCTGCTATAGCTGCTATAGCTGCTATAGCTGCTATAGCTGCTATAGCTGCTATAGCTGCTATCACTATTGCGTTCAAGTTGCAGCATTACGCCCCATTATTCTGTTGGTCTCTTTGCAGTTATAAGCGTCATAATTGCACTTTTGATTGATACTGATACCTATATTGATCTATCAAGTTTTATCAATTTTAGTCTTGAAACATCTTGGCAGTCAGATTAGTAACCCCAGAAATGCAAAATGGTAGAAAAATACTGCTACCTTCTTATAAAATCTTCTTCAAATTTGTGTAAATTCAATTTTAGCAACCAATTGTCAGTGAAGGAGAGAATCACTTGTAGCAGTTATTTGGCTGTTTCAGCGTATTCACGGGTGATGTAAGGGTGCTTATCCAATAAGCTTACAACTAACTCAATAGTAGGATAGCTTTGCAACTTGCAAGCATTCACATCAGAGCATAGTAATTGCTTAATGATTTTATTGTTGTAGATGCTAGAGCTAAGTTGGTGGAGGGGTACCGATTGTATGGACACGAAGCTTTTGAAATGCGATCAGTTTTTCCTATAGTTCTTTAAGAAATCAGTGGCATCTGTGGCAGTTTTTGTAGTTCTAGAAAGACATAAAACTTCTAATCATCAATTTTGTGATAGCAAGTTTGGTAATCGAAAAATTTAAACGTAAAAATTTATCGAAAATGATATTGGGAGTACTGTACATCGGCTTGTACCAATATTCATTTGGGTTTTGTACAATTTATGTCCTTTTCATTGAGCCGTTGAATTCTACTATTATTAGATATTTTCCCAAACAAGCATTTATGTAAGTTTAGGGAATAGTTGTATAACATCATAATGATATACTGGTATCATGATTGTCTAGTGTACTAGGAGAGATCATCATTTTTAAATTGATATATGATAATCACAGCGAGTTGTCTGCTCTTGCTAAAATAATGGGAAAACTCAACTAAAAGAAAAGACAACTCCTGATTACAGTTTTTTATGGTTTTTTATGACCAGTTGTTTATCACTCATTTGCAGGTCTTTTTGATTGCCGTTGCTACCAGTCAATCAATTAAATTCAGTTGAATGGAACTACAGTTATTGATTACAAATCATATCAGAAATTATGAGAATGCAATAACAAGTCCAGATTTTAGCTTGGGTTTATATTTGCTAACCACAAGTAATAGTGTTGTTTATACATAAAAAAGTGAAAAACAAACAGCTTAAACCTACTATTAAAATTGACTAATAAAATTGGAATTGTAGTGGTTATCCTGGGTAATAGGCATTAATATCAGGTCAATATGTAGGAAATCACAATGTATTCATCGAGAGATCATCCTGAGTAATCAGTATATGCATGACTAACCTAGGAAGTGGCAAGATGACTAAGGTGTTTAGTGGTAGTGTGCTTGCCAATGATTCTGATACCTGAAGTTCAACTCCTGTGAGAGGCAATCTTTTTCTCCTAACAATATTTGCGTGGCTTCCGACAGTTGGACAGACAGACACTGCTCTTATTATAGTAAAGACTAGCCGTATGTCCTATGTTGCGTGGGTAATGGAAAACAGTGTATAACCATTAAATTACTTATATTACATTTACATTTACTTTACTTGCAACTGTTTATAAGCTGTTTTTATTACTCGTTGGATCCTGCACATTCACCTAGTGAGGCAATGAGCAATGAGGCTAGCTGGTAATCGTTATGTATGACACAACATTGTTCTGCGTATTTTTGCCGATGTAATGAATATCTTCACTATTACTAATTACTATGCTCTCATGAACACTCAGGGAACACTCAGTCTAATGGGTAAGCTAATCGTCTGCAGAACTGGAGGTTGTGAGTTCAAATCCAGTAGGAGGTGCATTATTTATTACAGGTATTAAAACTTATCTAAAAACGAATCCAGGTTATCAGTATAACTAGATAATTGAGCATCGACGCTGAGATTTATATATAGAAAATATCTTTCAAAATTGAATAATCAATCATCAGTTTGGCAAAACCTGTCGATTATCAAATATTACTAAATAGTTTGATGATGCCTGGAATTTCTTTCCGCTTCAATCAAGTTATATGATTATAAGTTGTTGGTACTCGGAAAGGGATAAAGTTTTTAAGCCAAATATGTTTACGATCTGAAAAAGGCACAAAGCATATGAGTGCGAAACTAACACACACAGGCACACACCAAAGGACAAAATGCAATTTATTACTATAGATACTTTAAATTTTAGATGCTAAAGTAGCCCAGGTAAGTTATTGCTAAGTTGTAAAAAAAGTTTTGTTGATGCTAGGTTTCCCTTTGTCTTCCTTTGGATCCTGATTTTTAATTAATATATTTTTTATATTATTTATTTCATTGGCAGAAAACCAAATATAACAATAATCTATGAATTTCAGTTGCATTACCTCATCAATAAAAAGCTGTGAAGTTGACGGAGTAAAAAGCTAAATAAGTCTGCTACCATGTATGCCTATTAAATTACAACGGTAACGACAGCATTGTATTTGTAGCGAGTCATTCTTTAGATTCTAGAGACTACATTATTGTTGTACTAGTGAGTGGAAACTATTATATTGAATGAAACAAAATAAGTTCACTCCATGGTTTACAGAAGACACACCTGGGCGAGTTATGGTAAATAAGCACCTATAGAAGTCATGGTAAAGATGTATCTACAGATGATTTTTTTATTTGGTATGTATGTATGAACAACAGCGTGCCATACACTTGTATTATTTAGCCTTTGTCACTCAAAAATTGATTGCGATAAAATTGCACCCCAAACCATTTTTCATGAACAGATTTTATTGCATATTGAAGAAAACTTCTTAAAATATTCGGGAAAAAGAAAATGGTGCAGTAATAACACATTGTATATTAGCATTGGGTTGCTTTAGTTATTCAAACAGATACTTATAAGGACAGTAAATTGTCTTTTTCGTGTATTTGCACTAAATCTCTGATGTAACCATGACAAACTACTTATAAACTATAACAAACTAATATGAACTGTGAAAACTGTGAACTGCAAACTGTGATAAACTGATTCCTGATTAAAATAATTTAGATGTTCTTCAAATGAGTTTTAAAAAATTTAATTTTAACTGGTTTTTCTTAAATCAATTTGTCTCAACTCAACTCATTTTGACTCAACAAAAATCAATTAAACTTAGTTCAATTCAAGCCGACTCAAATTTTGCTGAATTCAAATCAACTCAATTAGGATCAGCAGAAATTGACTCAACTCAGTTTGATTCAACTCCCCTTTTCAGTTTGCCTCTAATTTTGGGCCTATTGTAGACCTTTGTATTTTATAAGCTATGATCAATTGCACTGGTGCTGTCTGATTTAACAATGCAAGACACAGCTGCATCTTCAAATGGCTGCCAAGAGCTGTTGCAGATATGTCTAAACAGGTCTCCGGTTATAAGTAACCAGTCCAAATAAAAGCCTAATTATGAGTTTGCCGTAATAAAGTAAATTAAATTATAACGACAAAGTGAAGATCCATTTCGACTTTTCTAAAATGGCTTACTGGGCTTCATCTGCATTGACAACAGGCAGAAATTAATCTGAGAAAAGAGTCCGAGTATCAGATAGTCATTATGGTGGCAGCGTGTATAATTAAAAATCATGTTATAATAAAATTCACATTGCTAATACAATAGTTGCTAAACAGATTGATTTACTAATATTTCTAATTCAAGTTAGCAAATCAAATAGTGACAACAAAATATAAATGTTTTCATTATTTATTGACAAGTTTAACTTAAATAAACATCCAAAGTTTAGGCTGCGTACAAGTATTTTAGAATAATAAATAATTAATATTGTTAGTAACTTATTCTTATGGAGTTATATTACAAAAGTTATCAATGTTCTCACAGTAATTACTGAGCACTCTATTGTTTTCATGCTAGGTATTTCAAGTCTTTTCAAAGACATACATGCACTTATACATTATTTCTTGAAAATATCTTTTAAAAGCAGCTTGTAGTTTAAATCTGTATTGTGTCAGTCAAATACTTAGTCTCAAAAAACAACGTGGATGTGAATGAGATTTAAGAAAGAAAATATATTAAACTAGCTATTTCAAGATTTACCTTTTCTCTTAAATTGAGAGAAGATTTGATATTAAATGCTTGTTCCTATTTATTTTTCATAGTGCGAGCCAATTAGGAGTTATTCCTAATTGCCCAGAGCTATAATTGGCTGCCTTAAAGTTCTGTAATTGCTTCCTCATGCTTTGAGTCATGTTCATCATCTTTGCTCGATGCCCTCCTTGCACAACTCCCAATACTTGCTTCTTGGTTAAGAATTATGGCAGCCTGGTGTTCTTTTCCATTCGGTTGGCTTATTGAATTCTGTTCTCTTTGCAAAATGGGTTCTATTTTTTGGTTTTGTTCATGTTTTATAGTCCTTACGTCTTTAGTGTTTGGTTCATTTTCAGCATTCTCATAACTTTGTGACGCCTGTTCACTTTTGACAGGAGAAACACTTTTTGTAGTCTCCATTTTGTTTATGTTCTGGTCATCTTTTAAGCAATAGACAATTGAGCTTTGCTTGCTTTCTGCGCTTTCCTCACTTCCTGTGCGCTTTTCACTCTGGGCGCTCTGTTTACTTCCTGTGCTCTGCTTACTTTCTGTGTTCTGTTCACTTCCTGTGCTCTGCTTACTTCCTGTGTTCTGTTCACTTCCTGTGCTCTGTTTACTTCCTGTGCTCTGTTCACTTCCTGTGCTCTGTTCACTTCCTGCTGTCTGTTCACTTCCTGTGCTCTGTTCACTTCCTGTGCTCTGCTTACTTCCTGTGTTCTGTTCACCTCCTGTACTCTGCTTACTTCTTGTGTTCTGTTCACTTCCTGTGCTCTGTTTACTTCTTGTGCTCTGTTCACTTCCTGTGCTCTGTTCACTTACTGTGGTCTGTTCACTTCCTGTGCTCTGTTCACTTCCTGTGCTCTGCTTACTTCCTGTGTTCTGTTCACTTCCTGTGCTCTGCTTACTTCCTGTGTTCTGTTCACTTCCTGTGCTCTGTTTACTTCCTGTGCTCTGTTCACTTCCTGTGCCCTGTTCACTTCCTGTGGTCTGTTCACTTTCTGTGCTCTGTTCACTTCCTGTGCTTTGTTTACTTGCTGTTTTCTGTTCACTTGATGTTTGCTGTTCGCTTCCTGTCATTAGCTCACTTTTTGTGCTCTGATCCATTTTTGTTTTTTGCTCAGCGTTGTGCTCATATACTATTCTAAACAAGCTTTTTGCGCTTTTGTCATTTCCAGTGCTTTGTATATTGTTTAAATTTTGTTCACACCTTGTGAATTGCTCACAATTCATACTTTGTCCTCTACCTACTCTTTCTTCAGCTTCTAGTATCTGATAACTTTTAGTAATTTGATTCTTCTCTGCACCCCCTTCAGTTGTTGTACTCTGGTTACCTTTCACATTCACTTCCAATCCTGTGTCTGGAGAACTTCTTGTTTTTTGCTCTTCTTTTGGCTTCTGCTCCTTTACTGCACTCGGTTCCCCCTGCCATTTTTTGTTCTCCTCATTATCTGGTAGATCCTCATTTGTTGTGCTTGACTTGCTGTCTGTGTTTTTCTTCTTTTTTAACATCAGTTTATTTTGAGATTTGTCATCACTTTTTGTATATTTTTCATCACAAAGTTCACATTTCAGTGGTAAATCTTGTTCATAATTGATGCATATAGTAGGTTTCAGACCTTGTTGAGTTTCTGTATCTGCAATGAACTGAAAAGTTGTATCAGCTTTTTGATCTACATCGTCGGTTTTACACTCTTCCAAACAGTTGTTTTGGGCATTCAAATATTTTTCATCACAAGTGTTTGAATGATCTTCCTCTTTTCCTTGACATCTTTCACCTTGGCTATGCATGATGTCGGTTTTAGAATTTATCTTCCGATCAATTTCTAATTCATTTGAATCTATAGAGCTCACTGTAAGGTTTTCACTTTTTGAACAATCTTCATTGGTTGTGGATGGAGTCTGACGACTCTTAGTGCTCCATTCACTTTCTAAACTGATTGATGTTTTTCCATCTTCACTCTCAGAGGTCTGTGCAGAATCCAAGTACTCTCCTCCCTCGCTACCAGTTGAACTTTCGGTTTCAGTTTCACCAGTACTACTCTGCTGACTTTTAGAACTTTTCTCGTTCTTGGTGATTACCTTCCTACCAGATTCTTGTTCATACTTTTTTTGTTTGTTTGCTTCAAGATCCTTCTTAGGTTTTTTCTAAAAACAATAATTGATGTGAAGTAGTCAGTTTAACTTATTTAGACTCTGAATTTACTTTGCTTTTACTCAAGCCGTCACTACCATTCAGCTTTTTTTATAATCAAAACTAAAACAAAAGGTTTATTTAAGGTTTTTTATTATTAAAGATGAGCTTGTCAGGCGGTTTTTGGTATTATTCTACGATTTGCTTTTTTGATTTTTGAGTTGATGTGACGGCCAGCATGTTTCAAGATTAATTTGACAAAACTTGATCTCAGTTAAAACACTCAGATCCAGCGAAAGTGTGATTATGATGCCTATAGTTGTAAAGAGACTGACAGAATAGAAGTGAGTAATGCTGCAACATGAATGCAATAGCCAATCTCAACTATAACACCGAGATCATCTAGTTACATCATTTCACACGGGTTTCGCTTCTGAGCACTTTAACCTTGATCAAGTTTTGTTGATTTTTATCTGTAGACATCCTGGCAATCAAGTCACCACAAGCAAAAAAACAACTGCAAATAATAGAATACTGATACGTTCTGATAAAATCTTGTAGAAATTTGTGTAAGTTCATCTTTAACATTGGTCATGTCAACTTATAGCTAAAATAGGATATAAGGAGTTGTTTACTCTCAGTGTAATATGCTTCCATCCAAATGAATTATTGAAGCAGCAAAACATTTAGAATTAAATAAATATGTTTAACAACCTTAATAAATCTGTTCCAGATGAAGTATACAGGCAGGGCTATGTAGAATGCCCAAGATGCTATGAGAACAGAGGCTATTGGCAGTATTATTGACAAATCGCTGTCAGGCTGTCTGGCTATCGACTTCACAACCAACAAGGAGATCATTACGTTCTGTGCACCGGTTTCAATTGAGATCGTCTGTAATACATAAGACATACACTAGACATAAAGTACTAAGTTATTATGATACAATTGACTAACAAACTGAATGACAGTTACGAATATCATTTTTCTTTATTACCATTTTTCATTTTAAAATTATAGCTACCGCTTTTCTTCCCGTCTATAAGCTCTCATAATTAACGAATTGGAAATAACTTATGCATATTTGATTTGTCAAAATGAGTGGTCCTCTTTGGACAGACTTCAAGTTTTGCGTAATTCTTTCTTTTCTAAAGACAGCTTCATTCGAGATACATTGATGACGACTCACAGATCTGTCATTAAAAAAGGTGAATTTTGAATCAATGGTAAGTTCTAAGAATGATATAAATCAGCATGGATATCAAAGCCTTTAATTTTCTTGTTAAAAATAGCAGTCGTTTTAATTGTGCCAGCTTTCACTGATTCCCAAGATGTTGTACATGGAATTACCAATATGAATAAAATTTTTACCTACATGGAACTTAGACCAATGGCATTAAACTTATTAGACTGAGCTCTAACCAAGTAGAGCAAAGAAAAGGAAAGAAAGAGATCGTTAAGTGTGAGTGTTGAACCAGTTTAATCCTCCCAACTCTTTAACCAACAGGTCTAATCGGCTGCTTCCCGAAGCTTTAGAATATTTTTGCAAATTTTTATTTTCTATTATTTCTGATAGAAAAGGCAAAAAGAAGAATGAACAATAGAAATACATAGCTTATTTTAGCAGCAATTTTATAAAAAAAATTTCATTTGGAATAAACAAAAAATATATTATATCCGATTTAGTAAATTCATCATAAAAATATATGTGCTGTATTTTGAGTGCATTCAATAAACCTTCAATCTTCAATAAAAATAAAAAAAGTTATATTAATCAAGAAGAGGAGATCTGTGAGTCAGAAAAGCAGAACAGTGAAATATCTAATTTGATTTGGCCACCTACCTTTATGAGTTTCCAATCAAACCGTAAAATCCATGCCAACAGGGCGCCTAAGATATATCCTCCATATGGCAAGATGCATGCAGCCACCACAACTCTAGCATTCCAGCCATAGAATGTGTAAATGTTGACATAGAGACCAAATGTGTAGAAATATACAATGATCAACACGAACAGGACCTGCAACAAAATATGCATACTGATAGAAGGGAATAGTAGCCTTTGTTAGTGTCTCCCTGTAATCATTTCACTCTAGCCTAATAATGGGAATTTGGTTAAACAGAAGCATGTTGGTCTACATAAAAGGGATTTTTAATATAAAAAAAACTAAAACGTCAGCTTAAAATTTCACATGAAATACTATAAACTTCGGCTCAATATTTCATATGAGACTTTTTGAACGATAAATCATTTTTTAATTTAGTTTAGGATCTGAACTACTGTTAAAAATGAATTTGCGCAAAATTCATCATGTTTCTATCATTTGTGATTGTTTTTGATGTTTGAGCAGGTCTGACAGCCAAAATGTTTCAAAGTTCTGGCTGTCATTAAATTATGCCATTAAATTGCCAAATATAAACTTATTTTTCCTGCGTAAGAACCCTTTGTTCAATTTTAATAGAAAATTAAAATCAATAAAATTGGAATGTGGTTGAAACACTCAAATTAAAAATAAGTACAAAATGATGTCACGAGTTGCTATCATTGCTACGGTTGATATGAGCTATTGTCTTCAAGTTACAGCATTATGCGTCTCTACGCCTCTCTGCAATTATAGTCTGATAACCACACTTTTGCTTGATCTGGGCGTTGTCACTGCGAACAAATTTCATCAACTTTAATCTTAAAATATCTTGGCAGTAAAATTATTCTAAACATTAAAAACGGTCGCAAATGATAGAAAAACATCGATGCTTTCTGATAAAATCTAATAAAATGTTGTGCAAGTTTACTTTGAGTAGTTGGATCAAGCTGAAAGGAAGAACAACTCTTCTCATTATTGCCTTGAGCTGAAAGCAGTCTTAAAATACGCAAAGAACCAGTCTATTTTATAACTTACAGCTTTTATACTTACCTTCAGCCATTTTCTTAGAAGGTTGGCAACTTTTGGAAACTTAAATCTTATTAAGGCGCCAACAGTAAGTGGTAATATGATAGTGATCAGAGACCTCAAAATTCCTAGAAACGGGATTTTAATTCTCCCCATTCCATCGTCTGCTGGGATGGTTAGTCCAAGAGTGTACAGCCAGGCTGGCAGCGCTCCTAAGAAAGGAAAATTTTTTTTAATTATGGTCGTTTTACCTGTTTTTGGATGAATTACTAAACAGTTTTAGCATTGCTCCTATCTTGAAAAACTGATTTACAACAAAAATATATTTTTAATAGGCTGCAACACCAAATTTTGCAATCATTCAACTCTGACTACAAAATGGCAGAGATTTTACATTTAGATGTAATATCTACGTTTAGATGTAATATATAATACCGAAACTATCTAATATCAGAGTGTGTGTTCAGATGTAATACCGAGACTATCTAATATCAGAGTGTGTGCTCAGATGTAATACCAAAACTATCTAATATCAGAGTGTGTGTTCAGATGTAATACCAAAACTATCTAATATCAGAGTGTGTGTTCAGATGTAATACCAAGACTATCTAATAATAGAGTGTGTATTCAAATATAAGACCGAGACTATCTAATAATAGAGTGTGTGTTCAGATGTAATACGAGGCTATCTAATAATAGAGTGTGTGTTCAGATGTAATACCGAGACTATCTATTAACAATGTGTATGTTCAGATGTAATACCGAGACTATCTATTAACAATGTGTATGTTCAGGTGTAATACCGAGACTATCTAGTAACAGAGTGTATGTTCCGATGTAATACCGAGACTATATAATAATAGAGTGTGTATTCAGATGTAATACCGAGACTATCTAATATCAGAGTGTGTGTTCAGATGTAATACCGAGACTATATAATAATAGAGTGTGTATTCAGATGTAATACCCAGACTATTTAGTAACAGAGTGTATGTTCCGATGTAATACCGAGACTATATAATAATAGAGTGTGTGTTCAGATGTAATACCGAGACTATCTATTAACAATGTGTATGTTCAGATGTAATACCGAGACTATTTAGTAACAGAGTGTATGTTTAGATGTAATACCGAGACTATCTAATAATAGAGTGTATGTTCAGATGTATTACCGAGACTCGCAAAGGTATTCAGTGTCGTCATTGTTGCACTGAGGGATAGATCTGCATTGAACAGTTTTGAATACATATTGCTGTGTCCACCTCCTGGAGAGCAGCCGAGAACAAAGAATCCAAGTGCTTTGGCACCAGTAAATCCCATCACCCATATGATTCCATATGAGACCTGGCAAACATAAGCCATTAAATTGCTAAATATATAACTTAGTTTTGATACGTAAACAACCTCTGGCACTCAGCATCATGCTAATCAAATACTAAGTTTTTTTTACTGTAAAAAAATATTTTGTTTCACTTTTGAGACTGATGACGAGCTACATAAATGAGCTAAATATATCAAATTATCTTATTGAAATGTGTTTAAAAAAACTTTCTGTATCAGCATGAGCTCGCACAAAAAAACTGTGAACAAATAGCTATCAACAACTGTAGCTTCATCAACTAAGTTTTATGCTAAAAGTAAACGTAATATGTTTACTTTTAGCTTGCTTACTTTTTACTTTTAGATGTAATACTAATAACAAACATTACTATATTATAGTAATGTTTGTTATTAATAGTACATCTACAAAAGCAACTGGGTATTATTTAAAAATGTTGCTAAACAGTGAAAATGTGAGTCAACCGATTTCTAAATGCTTACAGATTCTACAGGTTATGGTTGGTAGTAGACTGTCTTTTAATATTAATGGTTGAACTAAAGTGAACGTCTCGAAATTTTAACATCATAATAGGTACAATGATGAAGACCATTCTTAATGCTTTAAAGGAGGGAACACACTGAGCAAACTTTACAAACTTACCAGAGGCATTATGGTAAACTGTGAAACAAAAGCAACAAAAGGGGCTTTGGGCTTCTTCAAGTGTGATTTGATGGTTTCAAAGTCTAGATCATTTCCAGTTGCTATTTTTATCAGCACGATCTGTACAAAAGCAACGATCGAAGATTAAACAAGCAGTTAAATGTGTATATACGTGTATATAGTAGGTAGGTTGTAGGTAAATTGAAAATAGTAGTAACTATTAGTAGCTATTAGCAGCTCGTAGCTACTGTGGTGAGGGCCAGCGGGCCTTGTGTCCGGGCCAATGCTCGGCTTGTTCTGGCTAGACTTGATTCAGTATGGCCAGACTGCTAGTGAGGGGACAAGGGGACCCAGCTTGGAGTGAGGGGACAAGGGGACCCAGCTTGAAGTGAGGCGGAGCCTAATCATGACATTTATATGTAAGGTAACATATGCAAAAGACCATATCAGTAGAGCTTATATGCATATACGCATGCATATGTATATGTATAGGTTTTTGACTACAACTTTCTCACATCAGCTACAACGTTGTTTCACGCTTGGCACTCGTCAGGTTGTGAACAAGAATTTGCAGCCTGACAAGCGCCAAACGTGAAACAACTTTGTAGCTGCCACAGAAAATTTAAGTCAAAAATCATCGAGTTTCGATACACCTAACTCCCAGAATTCAGAGATCCCTTTTTAACTTAATTTCTTCGAGATAGCAGATGAGTCTCTGGCTTTTTTTACACTACTAGTCACAGACTAGTGTCAACTGATATCAACTACCAGACCAATCAAAAATAAAATTGAATTTGTAGATAAATTATGGTTATAAATTAGGTTATAAAATTTACTCATGAAATTGGATAAAAAAGATAGTTAAAGCTACAAAGTAATTTGACTTATGCACTGTAAAAAAGTACAGCCCAAAAATAAAGTTTTTTTATTAGAGGCTTTTATAATAAATACGAAAGCCTTTTTTAGCCATCCAGTACAAAATGGCCTGTGGTTGAACAACTACATTAAAACCGTGAACCATAAAAAAAACAAAAAGTGGTCCCTTGATGACTTCCGCACAGTACAGAAGTGAGCACTCATATGGTGACAGAGTTGCATGAGAATGATCTCACTAAGCTACTCTTTGATGAATAACTCGCTCTTGTCATCTCAAAGCTTCTCTCCTGAGAAATTTGTAACTCCAATGAGTATGACTACGCCTGGGAGGTAAAGGTACTACATGCCCTATAAGTACATGTATTTCAAGCTAATTGCATTTGCACTTAGTGAAATGAGCTATGATCAGAGGTAGATAGATCTTCTTTGTAATTTTAGAAATAAATTGTGTTCCGTCAGACAAAAATGGGGACAACAAACTCTCCCTTTGTGAAACAATCAATTTTCAGGTTGAAGACTCTTTGATTGAGCCATCAACCTAGATATTCCTCTTAGTTTGGTCATGATTTGATGAGTTGGAGTCTTTAATTGTAATGGTTTCACCTTTAGTTGGTTGAACCAACCTCACGATGAACTTGCGCAAAATGTTAGTAGAGTTTATTAACAATTATTAATGTTTTTCTATCATTTGCGATCGTCTGTGATGCTCAGGGTGATCTGACTGCTAGAATGCTTTAAGATTAAATTAAAAAACTTGATCACAATTAAAACCCTCGGATCAAGCGAAAGTGTGATTGTTATGTCTTCAGTTCTACAGAAACCAACAGAGTAGAGACTCGCAACGCTGTAACTTGAACATGCAACCATAGCAATGGTGTCATTTATAGCAATGATATCAACTATAGCAACGATACCAACTACAGCAATGATAGCAATGAGTAACATCATTTCACACATATTCTTCTTCTGATCGCGTTTTGTCAATTTTAATTTTAAAACATCCTACCAATCAGATCAACAATAGTAAACGCTTGTACGGCTCCTCAATGAGCTACTTGACTCACCAATATCATAAGAGAAATGTCGTATGCTGTGTCCACAGGGCGGTGTGATCTTATCGTTCGAAGTCTGATGTTACCAACATCAAAGACTTCGGTGCTGTTGTCCAGGGAAGCCGAGAAATTCAAAGTTGAGTAACCCAGATAGACTGAGGTACCTATTAAACAGTTCAGGCTTCATTTAGTAGAACACATGCTATGGTTCATCTAATACTCTTTTGGTTTGATCCTGGTCATTTTATTAAAGCAGTTCCTACAGAAACTTTAGGGCTTCTGTGCATTTGTGTTGACAATTGTCTACATAGCATAAGATTCTGAGACTACAAATAACCTACATTAGACTGTCTTACCTATGCAAGATTTATTGCAAGTAAAAGCAAGTAACCATTGAAATACTTTCCGAAATTTTTGTCTAGATTCCTGGGCATATTGTTCATGTCATGAATCGTGAGAAGTATTTTTAAAACAAGTTCTAACTTTTGGAAACTCTTGCAGAATGGCATTTACTATGAAAAACTTCTTTTCAGTGCAGGTATAAATACATCTTCAGAAAAGGTCCATCAGATTTGGCTGCATTTACATTTGTACTTTATTCTCACTAGCATGTTGTACATTCTAGTAGTATTATACTGCAAAAGGCAGTGTAATGGAATGCTAATGTACATGTATTACATCATCATTTCAGCATTGGCGCCAGCATATTTGAAGTGCTGCTGTTTTACTTACAATAGAATGACAGGTTGTAACAGGTTCCTAATTCTTGAATGCTTTCATTTCCACTCGCCGATAGCATGTGACCTTCATATTCTGTGACATTATGGTAGGTCTTTCCTTGACATGAAGTGACAGTAACTTGCTCCTGCAAAATGTGATGTTTATTATTAATTATATTTTCAGGTTCTGCAGCCACAAAAACAAGCTATTTCAGCAGAATAAGTACCTTGCCCATCTCCTAAAAGTCAAAGAGAGATTCAATTCAAGGGTTTGTAAGCCTCACTCAAGCGACACCATTGAGTCAATAGCTAGGAAAGTCTCATAAGAGACAACCATTTAGTTTGGCAAAAATGTTTTTGCCAACAAAACACTAAATAAATTATAGGCTCCGTTGACTAATGCATAGAAAAAGAAGCCTACCTCTGACTGATACCCAACCAGTTACTTGCTGAAATATCGACGTAGCATCTATGAGATGAACAAAATGGTCCTGCAAGCAAAAATTTGCTATGCTCACCGATACTGTTGCGACACTCCGCTGTGAACTCTCAACAGAAACATTAAAGCTGTTTAGTTCTTTATTTATAAATAGCAGCACAGATCTCTGAGTAGGAGGTTGCTGATAGTATATGGTGAGAATCTCTTCTTCTGGATGGATAACAGTCACCTGTGTTGAGCTTTCACTTCCTAAAAGTATATAGTATAAATTTTCAGAATTTAATCTGTTATAACTACTGAGAATATTGTCTCAACTAAATTTTTTAAACAACAACTTTTAACTAAAAAAAATAAATTTAATTTCAAGTTTGAATGAACTTTTCAAAATACATATTTTTATTAATTTAAACTTTATAGAGAAAATGTAAAAGCGTATGCACTGATATTTTTTATAATATTTTTTCACATCTATTTTTGTGAAAATGTTTTAGGACTTTCATTAAAATTTTGTTCATTCTTTTTTGTAAATTGGTCATAACATATGGCATTATTCCACAAAGGCAATTGAACAGTGCCAATATTGAAAGCTGATAGTTATATTGGAGTTGTCTGATCATCTTTAGAATAGGCAGTATCATTAGACCTTAAGCTGTTGCAATGGATTTTAAATTAGCAATGTATCTTATAGAACTCTATAATTAACTTTTGGTTTTACTACACAACACATGTATCAGCTTAAAATCCGTTTATTAAATTTGTCTGGCCCTTAAAAACATAAAGCTTGTAACATGACATTTAAAAAGAGTGAGTAAAAAATGATGATTGGGTGATATTGAAACTTTTTGTTTAATTTAATCATTGTCGGGTTTTGTGATAATTATGATTATGGCTGCTATTGCTTATTTTTAAAATACTCCTGACTCATCTGACAGCTATAAAACTTCACTTAACAATGTACCAAATGTGAGACCATTTTTCATGGTTAGTGGCAAGTAAGCCATGATATTCTGGCAAAGATAGCAAATGCTTCTACTGTAGTTAGTGCACAGCTTTTAGTTTTATTCGAATCACATCTATATATATATATTTCTCAAAGTATGTTTGTGTGTATGTCGTATGTCTGTCTGCATTCCGACTATAGCTATTATTAGAATAACTGCAGCTGGACAACAATGCTGACGCAATATCATGGAGTATCGTCATTAAAAGCCTAGCAGCTTACTACAATTTTCCATTGGCAATGTGCCAGGCTACTAGCTCGAAAGTTACAGTTGTTTAACAAAGTTTTAAAATCTTTACAGTGGTTTTCAATTTTCTCTTAATTTATCTAAACTACACAAAACACTTCTCTCATGATATGTAGTTTGCAAGTTAGAATAGTAAATGTTGTTATATGTTAAATACAAATCAATTTTTTGTCCATACTTTTTTATTAATCGGGCAACGCCGGGTAGCACAGCTAGTAGTGTTATTATAAATAGAATCAGGCAACAATTACTGGCTACAATACAAGTTATTGATCAATATATGCCCTGGTATGTCGTCATCATGGTTCATCACAAGATCTCTTTATATGCTAGACTTCCACAAACTGATTGACAAAGAATTTCCATGTTCAAACTTAAAACAGCATTTGCTGGAAGCATGATGGAGTTTGTTGTTGGTTAAGGACTGGTTTTACAGCTAAGACTAATCTTCTGCAGCAAACAGATTGTTATTGGCATGCAAAATCCTTTCCGTGTTTCAACTCAGTGAGAGATTATTATAATACTGAAGAAACGTAGTTTCACTAACAGATTGTAGCATTAATACATTCCTTAATTCACCTTTATCAAAAAACTTCAAATTCGTTGACACTTTATTGTTCAAAATCCTTCTGCCAAAGAGTGCAACCAGTCTATCAATATATATTTACTTCTTTACAGTGATAACAGTAATGACGGTCATGACAGCAATAATATCAATAGCTTTAAAAGCCTCATTCGTGAGTAGGAACCTCTGCAATCTTCAAAAAGTCTTGGAGAGAATTAAATATGAGTCCTGCAAGCCTCTTCAAGCTACACTGATGAGTCCTGAGCTAGAGAGTGCTCAAAAGAAACAAACATTAATATATTCTCAACATAGAGTTTTTGCTTGTAGATTTTGGCAAGTGCTGGTCAGTATATTGTAGCTTTTTATATATTGTGATAATGTAGTGTTGATATATTTGCACTAATTATTTGGCTACCAGCAATTCAGCCTTCCTATTTTGACTAAAAGAAAAACCACACAATGGTTGTAAACAAAGCTCTCTTATGAATCAGAGAGCACTTATGTCTATCACATATTCTGTTACATAAAACAACTCTATAGTTGTAGAAGTTGCTGCAAGAGAGGGCCTGAAAGAACTTTTTTACATAGCATGCTTAGCTTGGCTTCTAAAAAGTCTTGTAATAATAGTAACAGTTTCTCGTAAATTACATAATAGATAGCCTTCATCAGAACTAGTTTCCTAGATACTCTATGTTCCCATGATGCAATTAATCCACAACTTTTCGCTATTTGCAACATGGAAACAGCTAAAGTCTACAAATCCAGCGAGTTTCTTTACTCAAAGATTTTTCTCAAGTGTTTCTTGCTTACGAATAATAGAAATGTCACTTTTGAATGGTGCATAAAAAAATACTGTGCAAGCTATTCCATTTTAAACATTTTCAGACTTCAATCATTCTTATTACAGAAGTGCTAAAAATAAGGCAGGAATGCATGAATATGACCTTTGGCGTAAAACCCCTTATCATTTTTAGCAAAGCACCCGCATTAACCCGCAATATGCAAATGTTTATAATAATCTTTATTACACAGAAAGTCAACTTGTGCAAATTTCCAAATCTACATCATCTGCGCAATGGAAACTTATTAAAAGGCTTTATACATAGCAACAATAATTTTATATATAAAATACTATATTCTCACTGTTCATTAGTCAATAGAGGCAAAAAACTTTTAAGCTTCAGTCAATATTTTGACTAATGAAAACACAGTCGGTTTGACTCGTCCTTTTAAACAAACGGCGTACATTAGCTAACAAACATACATACTCGTAACATACATACTTACCATTATGTTTACCCAATATGTCATGAGCGAGTGTAAGTGTGATGAAAAAGAACCAAAAATACAAAAAATTCATTCTTCCCTGTGAGCTGGAGAGCATCTTTCTGACGAGTGAACGTTTAATGGCCTCGTATGTTTTGGGAATCTGACTCTACCTGGCCCTCAGGTCATGCCATATATCTGATGGGTAGAATGTTGATGCGCAACATTAAAAATGTAAAGGTTGATGGAGGTGAACAAAAACTTGGCTTCAATAGAGAATGATCAATATTCTGCAGAATCCTAGCAACTTGGGTTGCCATGTGATGAACCTATTTAGTTTACAGAAGATACAAAGTGTTTCTGCATGACTAAACAACACAGATTATCTCTCGAATCTCGCCTTAAAGATGAGCTCGCACAAAGCTTTAGTAGATTTTATCATAATATATATGTATTTTTATACTATTTGCTATCGTTTTTGATGTTTTTAGTGATATGACTATCTGAAATTTATTATATTAAAGTCGGTAAAACTTGATCACAGTTAAAACGATGTTCTATTAGCTTCCAGTTGGAGGCCGTAGCAGTTAACAGTAGTTTGTAACATTAACTTGTTTTTTTTATTTTGCAAATACATACATAAACTACTTATAGCAGTTATTAGAGAGTAGAATTGTTAGCTAGATTCTGTAAATGCTGCGTGTAAGATTGGTTCAACAATTTTTCCAAACAGCCGTAAATGTAAAAGAAAGTGAAGTCTATGAAATATAAAAATTAACTTTGTACCTTTTTATTCATTCAACCGCTAATGCGATTTAGTATAGAGTTATCTAAACCGCTATAACTTGAAAATATTCTATCATTCTCATTTTATAAAGATGCCATAAATGAAGAAACAAGCTATGTAGCTATTGAGCAACCTCACTAAAACTGCATGAAGTAAATCAATATAGGCCTACATGTATATTAAATATTAACTGTTATCATCAATCAATTACTTTCTGTTTATTTAAAATATTTATCACATGCATTATTGTTAAAAAATTAATATTTTCTTGAAAGTCAAAGTTTTCATTGTTGTAGCCTGTTTATAACGTATAAAGGTTTGGGGGTTTCTCATGCGGAGTCTTCCTCCCTTTACAGGAAAAATATTGAGTCACTATTAAGCGGAGGTCTTTACTTGTCACTCTTCTTGTTGCAATTGTTCAGTTTGTAACAAGCATGAAGCCAGTCACGTCTAAAAATATTCATACTAAAGGGTATAGAAATATTCATAACCGACTCCGCATTAATCAATGTTCTTGTATGATGGTTGTGCAAATTAACTCTGTCCTACATAAGCAAAGTGTTCGTCTTTTCACAACAATTATTCTTAGACACTTGAAGACATGTTTGAAAAGCTCTCTTGGTGTATTAGGGGTTTCACTTTAATTTTTTAAACGCGCAGTGTAACAAAGTTAGCTACCAAACGCTTCAATGCTTTGGCTGTAGCCCTAAACAGTGGAGATTTTGGGTAGTTTTCTCCCCCTGTACACAAGTTTCTACATATTACATGTTATTGACATTTATTTGAGTGCATTTGATATTGTGTTATGTTATTTTATTATTGATTCTATTCCTTGAACTAAAATTGTGTCAATACATCATTATCTGTATATCGTATTATATGTTTATGTGTCATTACATCACTGTTTGTATATCGCATTATGTCTGTGTGTCATTACGTCACTGAATGTATGTCATATTGTATGTTTATGTGATTCAACTTTTTACCTCTTTCCTTCTGTGAGCCTATGTCAGACAGTGATTTTGATGTGTGTCCAAGTTTTTTGAACGATTATATTATTAGCGATGCTTGAATAACTAATATCACAAAACTAACAGTCAGAACTTTTTCTGGTAGAGGTATTTTACAGATACCTTTAAAGTCTCTCCGCTGAACTGTACAAGATTTTGTAAGTCTTGTTGAGTTATTAGAAATTCAATCAAAGTACAGCATTCTCCAACCCTGGATGTAATCGAGTCATCTTGGGTAGTAAAAACAATCTGTAACTTCTCCATTCAATATTGAAAGCCACTGATATTTAGAAAAACTGTCCATTTTCTATCAACTATTTTATAGCTGTTTAAACTTGTTAATATATCTATTCATTGTCTATTCATTAGACTATAAATTAGAGCTGACGTATGAGAAATCTGGAGAACAAGAAGTTGGTAACTTTTTCAAACAAAGTTAGTAAAAGTCGTCATAGTTTGCAGCAATAAACTTGCGTTGGTTTGGTAACAAAAAAAGGGGAGCATCATTAATTTTGCCGGCTATCATTGGTAACAAATTATGCGTAAAATGAGAGCAATAAAAATAAATGGAAAGTTTTTCATGCTGCAAGTAGTAGCGTTAAAATTCCTAATACTAACCCAAAAACATTAAGCGGCTCTTTTATGTTTGGTATTTATCTAAAAGTTTAAAAAGAGTTTTTTTTTCAGAAAACTCAAATATGCTAAGTTTTTGTATATATACTGTTGCTGAAACAAAACTGTTGATTAATTGGTGATGAGATGTTTGTAAACTGGCAGCATTTCTGACAACTCACGTTTAGATAAACAGTAAACTTTGGTTGTTCCTATTTACTCTCAGAAGGCAGCTTTTGGTCGTTTTCCAAAACATTAGTGATTCTATTTAGATTAACAATGTTTATGTTCTCGACAGGCAGTTATAGCAGACCAACATTTCCTTTCGCTGCCAGATACCAAAATCATTAATGGAGGAATAACAATAATATCCTGTATGTAAGGCAGATCACATAAATGCAGCAGCAAACTATGTCTTGTGACTGATTGTTGTTTTAGTCAGAAAACGGTTTTGGACTCACCTATGAAAATGACAGTTCTTCGAATTCTCTGCTTTTGTCCTTGAGGCCAATTCCACTTATTCTATATCTTTGTGCACAATTTTTCAACTCTTTGTTTTATTGTTGGAATCAGAATTCGCCAGTTTAGAAAAGATTCAAAAATTAAAACGTTAGGTTGCTTAGTATGTTAGATTCAAAAGGCTGAAGTTCAAAACTGAAATTGTTTGGTGGTAATTATCGGTTTAAGGTAACAAGATACCAGCAATAAAAAATTTAAAAATCTAATGAATTGAAGTTGTTCAATTTATTATAGCCCAGTTCATTTCTCTTTCAGCTGTTACACTCCTTTCCCTACCCCCTTCAGCTTCCCTCCCCTCTTTACTTAATATTCAACAGTAATATCGATATAGAATTCTGCATGACCTTTAAGTAACTCCGTTGTAATATCTTTTTGAACTTTTCCTTACAAATTACAGCTAACTTGTGCACCTGCTTCAAGATTTCACCTAAAGCTACATGTATTAGTGTGTAACAACCACTATAACTTTGTTCCCTGTTTTATCTATGCTATGAATAAATACTCGAGCCCGTGTAATCTTTTTGATACAAGTTTTAAATTTTAGAGCAAGTGAAAAAAGTTTTGAAAAAAGTATTTTAGTGGCAAAGCTTACACATTTAACAGAATTTTTACTGGCTAACCATTAGATTTTAACAAAAAGGAAGTTTTCGCCGAAGCGCTGTATAACTACTCAACAAATTTATTCGTTAGCTAGAGGGTTACTTTATGTTAAAAAAGATAAATATGGTGTAAATCACTGCTTTTTAGCTTATGTGTCAACAGTGACAACTGCTGATGCCTAATGGTAGACAACGTCTGACCTGCGAACAACACGCTGGGGTTAAATTGCAAAAAAGGTCACTGATGGTGCCTTAAATAGATCTCTGCAACTCGGCATCTCTCCATTAACCGAGGCTACCTCGCCACTGGACTCAAACATGTCCAGCCAAGTTCACAGAAATAATGTTTGTACAACAATGCGCTTCAAAACATGCACAGCCTCTACTTGCATAAAGCTAAGCAGACGTCATGCTCGACCCTTGAGAGATTGTTCGCACGTTGCAAAATATATACTGTTCATTTGGTTTTTAAGAATCCATTTACGATGGGCAAATACTTTTTTAAATGCATTGCTAATATCATTATGGGACCGCTGTCAATTTACCTAATTTTTCAGATAATCGCTCAGCATTTTAAATCCATTGTTTACAATGGATTTTAAATCCATTGTTTACAATGGATTTAAATTATAACATTGCTCATCTATCAATGCAAACAAATATTATTTAGTCATTGTAATAATTTAAAAATCAATGAATTTAATTTAGACTTTGTTATATTTAAAAAATAATAAGAAAAACTGGCAAAAAATTCTCATCCTCAGCAGAACTAAAATTACAAAAGTACATGTAGCTCAATTATTTTAGGCAATCATATTTACCTGTTTGACAACTCTAAAACTGGACAAGCTCTTTGTTCTCTTTATAAGAGTAAGTGACACAACGTTAATCTGACATAAGCTTTTTAAGTTTACGAGCAAAACAATAAATAATATAAGATAAGTAAAATAATTATATAACAACCAGGAAAAGTTTTAGAAAGCATAAGCATTGCACAAATATTCATAATCATCTTACATTGTAACTTTTGCTATACATGCTAATATTAAGTGTTGCATTCTCAGCAATTAAAATGTGGTAGCAATCAGCGTTTCAACATTATGGGCAGCAAATTATTCTAATTTCATATTAAATTCTAATATAAAAATGTAATCGATGTATAAAACAATTAAAATTATCATACAACTCCTCAAACTTCTTATTTGTATGCAGAAACCCTACAATCTCTATTCATCTGTCAGGAAACCTCAAGTCGTACTCAAAGGTCAATAACTAGTTATATCGATTTCAGGTTCCCAGATTATGCCTCAGCAGTGGCCTCTCTTGTGCAAACAAACAGTAAAAAACCAATGCCGGGCCACAACTGGCTGCATTTTGCTGACTGTAAATAAATATTTCTCAAGCAAGTAAAGCTGATCATATTTAGCGGGTAAGAAAAAATAAACTTTGTGTTGGTTAATGACATTACGATACATCTAGAGAGGAACCCACTGACATGTTAAAAACTGGCCTTAATTACAGTGAACCATAGTTCCTAAAATAGTTTTACTGAAAATAAAGTAATGGATTCCGGTGTGTGTGCGTGCTCTGTGTTTATCATAGCCTGAGAAATTGCACTGATTGCGCATAAGTATGTGCTACTGAGGTCAATCAAGTATACAAACATTTATATTTCCTGTCAATACTGCACAGCATAACCGCATCCTAGTTCCCAGCTCTACAGTACCAAACTATTATCTCGTCTTTACATTGCATTACAGCTTACGTTATGACTGGTTCCTAAACACAATGTCTTGTTTTACAATTAAAAATTATAAGTTTTCAGCTGTGCTTTGTAAATATCTAGAATTGCACAAAAAATACAATATTTTCTTCTTTTTTATATTCAGTATTATTTAAGAAATTTTATAAGTATTTATTTCAGACCAGTTTCCATTAATGGAATAATTATTCTGTTATTTGAAACGATGAAGCAATAAAAAGAGGTATTTTACACTGCAACATATATGTTAACATATATGTTACAATGGGGAAGATACAACATATACAACATGTTTATGAAGATGTTATAAGGGGAAGATACAACATATACAACATGTTTATGAAGATGTTATAAGGGGAAGATACAACATATACAACATGTTTATTTTACGTTACAACATATTTGCAACCATATATGTTAACGATTTTTCAACGAGTGGTTTTTAAAGAAAAGCACCCGCTGCGAGCAAAGTTATAATTACAATTTGTTTGTTAAACAAGTATTTTTAGTATAGGTTGAATTTGTTGTTAGAAATCTTTTCTATTTTTTTAAATTTTTATCTTTGATGTTATAATAATGTATATCTGTAATCCAGACTAGTGATGAAGGTAAATATGGCCAAGAATTCATTTGGTGGTTTCATAATATGTTAGAAGTATTTATGTGCATATGATTGAATAATACTGCATATCATTCTTGGACCCAGGTTATCCACTTACACATAAATACAAGCCTTTCCTTGTTTTGATTTGTCTCTGGTATATGCTCAGAGAGCAGTTCTTTACACATGTATTTATTTATGCAGTTGTTACAGCAAATACCAAGGTTTTAAATTCTCTTTGCCACTATCTGAAAAGCTGAAATAATCTTTGTTTTAAGCTCGAGGGGAAGATAACAGCGAGTTTGTGAACAAATAGAAACTATTGTTTTTATATGACTACGGTACCTTGTTTTCACACAAAAGAAAGTGCTAAGGCTATAATAACTTATCAAAATGTAAAATACAGACTTGTTTATTCTGGTACCTCATTTAGAAATATTAAAAGTCTTTTTGTGTGTAAGCAATTATTCAGAAATCGGTGTCTGCTTAGCTTACTGCAAGCAAAGGCTTTGCAAGGTTTTTAAAAGCCATTGTTATACAGACAAGGTTTCTACAATCCTGGTTAGACATGGTTGAGTCCAGTGGTGAAGAAACCACAACACCTGGAGACAAGCCCAGTAAGAGAAACCATTTTTAAGAAAAACTTGCATGAAGTTTTAGCAGATTTTACCAGAAAGTTTTGGTATTTTTTTAACATTTCAACTGTTTTTGGTGTTTGAGGTGATCTGACTGCCAACATATTTCAACATTATTGTGAGTAAGATTTAAAATCGACAAAACTTTAATGTGATTAAAATACTCCAGATATAAAATCGACTAAAAGTATGAGCAAGTTTCTCTTTAAGGTTTGATGTCATTCTTGTAACCACCAGTGGTATTTTTTTGGAAATTGTACCCCCCACCAACCTGTTGTTTGGAGTTTAGGAGTTCTAGAACACGAGACTAACTTAGTTAATATAAATATAGAGTTATCATTTTAATTTTAATTAACGCAGTTTGAATTGTTAACATTTTTTCTTAATGTCCTCCTTATAAAACAGCAGTGTGTTAAATGCAACACCAAATCCAGCCAACTGCCTTCTTGCGTCATGTTTTTGCTTTGTCCTAAAAAAATTGTGCAACAAATTTTCTAGAAGTTGTTCTTTCAACTCTGTCTTCTCAATTACTGGACAGCTTTGCGAATGTGTGCGACTTTTGCTCTTGCGTAACAAAGAGTGCTTTGACTTTGTCTCGAAGATAACAAAGGCTGAAAAAGGTTCAATTCATAATTATTTCAAAGATTTCAATGGATGTTCAAAACTCAGTCAGTCGGTATGTATTTATGAATAGGATATCAGGGCTTAAATATCAGGCCGCTAAAGTTAGTTTGTATCAAATAACGTGTTTAAGGAAATATATCTTACAAAAAATGTCAGTAGTTGTTCTATTTTCTCTTCACCGACCCACATTGTATGAATGAATCTGAATCTATTTCTATAATTTCCTCTGAAGAATTTGTTTCTGATTCAATAATGATTTCTGAAATAATTTCTATGAGTGAATGAATGAATTAACTAATTAATTAATAGCATATGGGGTACTACTCCGCAACGCTAGATATGTCATAGTCTACAGTACTAATCCTAGATAGGTCATATGCATGTTTGTTTTGTTATGGTGGCAGCAATTCGCTGCTTCCATACGTTTGTGTCATCTGCAAAGGGGAAACAGCCCACAGGTCAAGGTAATTTTGTTACTTCCTATTTTTTATCAAAGATTTAATGCTTGCGCAAGGCAGAAACTCGCTTGCGAATGATGTGCAAAAAAATGCCGCTGAAGCTAATTCATTTTAAACATTTTCACACTCAGTCATTCCTATTTCAATTTAAGCCTTTTCAAAGGCTCCACTATGACATCTAGAGTAAAACTTCTTGTATTTTGTGCCAAAGCCTCCATGTTAATCCACAGCATGCAAATGTCTATTGAGACAAATCGCATGGTAACTCAACGAGCACACAATTCTAAATATGCATCATCTGCAATATAAAAATGTAATGTTCGTAAATAACAGTATTATGATGACCTTTGGTCAAGATGTCACATGAAGGCTTTTCATATCAGCTGCAGTGAAAGTAAACGAGTTCAAAGTTCAATCAACGTTAATACTTACATAATGAAATATTTTGTTTACTCAGTGAACCGTACAGGCCTGCTATAAATGTTCTAAGTCAAGAAAGTGATTTTAGTGACCACAATTTTACTGATCATTAGTTTTTAGGCATTTTTACTGTTAGTGATACTCGCCACTCTATTGGTTGGAAGGTGATTTGCAGACTAATTGAATAACAGCATCTTGGCCTGTCCGTAAACACGCCTTTGGTGCAGAAGAATGCCGATTATTGCTGCCTTCTAACATTAAATGGTAAAGGAGGTCTTGCACCAAAGATTTGATACAGCGTAGGCAGATGCAGATGTATTTCCTTTCACAACTAAGTCCTCGCATGCTAGCAAGTATTTCAACAATCACAAAAACTATCGAACTTTGTTTGTTTGTCAAAGATACGTAATTTGAACCCATGCACCATATGTATACTTTATGTGCCATACATGCACCATGCATACACCATGTGAATACACCATAAGCATATATTCTATGCAAATGCACTTTATACAATATTGCCATACGCATAGTCACATAGTCTATACACATAGTCGCATACACTATACACATACATTATACGCATGTACCATACGCATACTGTTACCTCATAGACTACCAAGTAATGCTAATAAACATCCTCTGCCCACCACAGTAGGATCCTCCTAGTCAAGCACCTTCACAACAAGTCAGTGCAAAAACATAACATGACATAACGCCTCACATCTTATAAACGATTGGCTCCACAATTCTATGGTCATTCTTAGCTTGAAGAAGGCATAGCTAACATCTGACTTCACTATAATGCATAGCTTTTACTCTCTTTTTTTCACCTTCTGTTTAGCTGCAGGATACGTCTCAAGTTGGAACCCAGCTAACAGTAAGTAACAGTTTGTACTTTACAGGTAATTTATGACAGGCATGAAAGGCTTCAGGTTATTGGAAACTAATGACAGTGCTCCAGTGCTCCTCCCATAGATAAGGTATTACATGTAGAGAATAGTCAACATGTATTAGTATACTATATTAATATCTATATCTATGGGACTCATAAGTGCCAAGTAGTTATTCTAGTTGTGCACTGACTATCAGCATTATTTTATTTTAATTTTCTACTAATAAGCACTAAATTGTTTAATTCACTTTTTTAACTTTGTTATCTAATTGAAGACAACTTTTTTGTCTAGTTCCTTTGTTTTTGTTTGGCAAGCATTATTTTATAACATCGCAAATTTTTTGTACAAATATATTCAATGAGAATAGTTAAGTACTATGTTTTTATTTGTTGAACAAGAATTCATAAGAAATGACTTTTAACGAATGCAACATAAAAATTTTAAATCATAGACATTGTCTCCTCATTATGGTTGAAGATGCTAGTTAACCAGCCTAAATGGATGTACGAAAAATAGTCCAATAAGTTGGTCGCTAGTTTTTGGGTTGGGAATTATATGGAAGTATCCTCTCTTTGCTGTTCTTCCTCTGATGTGTAATGATCTGATCATTTGCAGGCAGCTCTACGGATTCAGGATTTAGGATTGTTCCTCCTGAGGAAGGCCTACTTACAATATACTATGACTATCCTCCAACGCTTTGCCAAGTGCTTCTTTATGTCGATGGGCCTGTTAAAAACTTTTCCATATCCATAGAGAGTGTCACGACCAGCGTTGCTACAGTCTCGGTGAGTCTAAATTCCTAATCACCACTTCATACAACCGAACTTTTGTTCGAGGCTAATAGCATTTCCAGTATCACATAATCTACAATATCATTGATTATCGACAAAGAAATGGCCTGATCATTTTTGTCAAAAAGGTCGATAGTTGGGTGGGTAGACAATCTGCACCAGTAACTTGTGAGGTGGTTTAGATGTTTTGCTTTTTAAATGATAGACCAAAAAAGTATGAAGACCCAAAAATTGGGAGCCACATCTAATAGCAGATAATCTTTTTGAAGTTTAGCAAATTGATAGACTTCATATAAATGAGCTACCAAAATACATGGTTCAAACTTGTCCTGATTGATTATTAAAGAACGACTAATCAATCAATTACAATGGTAATCAGTATAGATTACTCAGTAGATCATAACATGTGCTCTCGAGCTGGTATATCTATGCAACTTAGGCAAATTTTTGTGTAATCCGCATTTTTTGTTAAATCTTATTAAAAATCGCAGATATTTACTATAATAAAAGTTGTGTTCATACATTCACCCATAGTCATGATTATATGTTTAAAAAAAAGTTGCATCACATGGGATTTGAACTCTGATACTTGACTTAAAAGTCAGTTACACTACTACCAACAGTTTGAAATAACTGTACAGATATTTATTACACCTGATGTTCTCTCACCGCGAATTAAGACTGCCAAAGTGCCAGTATTTACGTATAGATAAAAATCTTATATAGCTGTTGGTTCTATTAGCTAAATGAGGTTTTGAGAGGTTATAATTAAAGTTCTCTAGTTACTACTTCCTGTTGCATAAATCGCATTGAGAAAGTACTCTCCTGATTTTTTGTTCTTCTGTTGATGTTTAAAACGGCATATATAAAACTATCAGTATTTTTAAATCAATGGGTTTTATGTACTACAACAATGAATTACAACAGTAGGATGCAAAAGACACAAAAAAATAACCCGCCATCGGTGCTCAGACTGTGTAGATGTAATTGAGGCGCCATTATGGATATTGGTGCAGTCTTGCCAGGCACTGAAGAATTTGTGTCATAAAATTGATGCAGTTTTGACAACATAAATGTACAAACCTAAGAGCACTGACAGCTATGTACTAGTTCTAGCAGCTCTGTACAACGATGTCTGGGAAATACCAATCATAAAAGCATCCAGTTGCCAGCAAAAGGTCAAAAGGTCAAAGTTCTTTGTTTACAAGAAGTTAAGCTTTTATGATTCTAGGACTTCCTGTCTGTTTGTTTATTGCTGACATTCATATTTAATTTCTTCCCAATAGTAAATTCAAAGGAAGCTTTTCAGAGGAAGGCTAATGTTAAGGAATGTATAGTGAAGACAACTCCGTTCATTAAGTCATTTCAAAGCTGTAGTGTGCATATTGTTAGTTACTGGTTGAATATTCTCAGATAAATTGGGATTTTGTCAAAATTACTTTCTTGTAAAAGGCACTAAGTTGTTTTTTAAATTCAGGTCAAAGTTTTTGCTCAGTTCTGCTGTAGACACCAAATCTTTGTGCCTAGAATCAATATTGAGCCATGAAGCAGAATCAAAGTTTAGCTAAATGGTGCAAAGTGATGCTAATTCATCACAATTTTGGATAAATTTATACAACTAACACAGGACCAGCCGTAGATTGACCATAAACCTCCAACCAGCATAGACTTATGACTAGGTACCAACTGGCCATAGACCTCCAACCAGCATGGACTTATGACTAACTACCAACTGGCCATTGACCTCCAACCAGCATAGACTTATGACTAGGTACCAACTGGCCATAGTCCTCCAACCAGCATGGACTTATGACTAACTACCAACTGGCCATTGACCTCCAACCAGCATGGACTTATGACTAACTACTAACTGGCCATAGACCTCCAACCAGCATAGACTTATGACTAACTACTAACTGACCATAGACTTCCAACCAGCATAGACTTATGACTAACTACTAACTGGCCAAAGACCTCCAACCAGCATGGACTTATGTCTAACTACTAACTGGCAATAGACCTCGAACCAGTATAGACTTATGATTAACTACTAACTGGCCATAGACCTCCAACCAGCATAGACTTATGACTAACTACTAACTGGCAATAGACCTCCGACCTGTATAGACTTATGACTAACTACTAACTGGCCATAGACCTCCAACCAGCATAGACTTATGACTAACTACTAACTGGCTATAGACCTACCACCAGCATAGACCTATGATTAGCTCCCGACTGGCCATAGACCTCCAACTAACATAGACTGATGACTAGCTACTAACTGGCTATAGACATTACGGTTGCAACCACCATTGCCTTAAACACTTCAAAAAAATTGTGCGTTTTGAAATTTAATACACAAATAATGGTGATATTGAAGGATATTGAAAGACAATTATTGTAGAATAGTATGCTTCTTGCTGAAATCTTAAGTTTAAATATAATTATTTCTTATAATGCCAACTTTCAGGCATTGCCAAGTTTGTATAACCTACTGTAACAAGATTGGCTAGGTATTTGTTCCAAGTCATCCGTTTCTCTCAGTTTGGATTATAAAGTACAGCTTTAACATATATTGACAAGTGTTGTGGCTGATTGCCAGGAATTTGTCAGCATTGGTATTTCACTAATTATAAAAAAAATGTCATGCAGGGTGTGTAACCTTTCAACACAATTTATTGATATACAATTATCAATCAAATCGCCAGATTTAGCAGATGTGGTATTTGTTGTTATTTGGTTCTTTCGAAAGTCATGCCAAAACCTTTAGTGACCACATAAATATTTCTGGTTTATTTTTCATAGTGCTGGTGGCATATAAACTGTTTTTCTAACGAGTTCAAGTGTCCTTAATAGTACGAAAGCATTTATCTATGAGGGCTGTCATTGCTATAAACAAACTTTTCTACAGCCAAAAGAAATATGATTTTCCTAATTATTTCCCCACTGAATTGTAATGCTGTATATACTGTGTGGGGAATATACGTAAACATGACATACTGACAGATATAAAGCATTTCATGCCTAAATCTCCTACTAGTTTTGTTTTAGTAAAAAGCCTCACGAAAATTATGCAATCACTGAAATAAATATTATTTAAACTTGCTATTTTGAGTTTATTTCAAAATGTTTGCTTCACTTCTGCTTCTTCAAGAGTTTATTGTTTTTCTGATCATGTTTTTAAGAGATTTTCAAAATAATGTCTGAAAGGTTGCTCGACAGCTGTTGAACACTTTTATGGCCTTAAACTAGTCTGTTTTGTTTTTGTCTCAACATGTTTTTGGAATTGTTTTCACCTGACTTAAAGCTCTTTAGTATTACTTGAGCATGCAAGTCTTGTTGTCCATTAAGAGAAAGCTTGTTTATTAGCTAAGATAGAAGTTTTAGGCTATTTTGTAGCTGATCTCAAGCTATAAGTTACATTTAGGCTATAAGTTTTAGACTTTTCTCAGGCTTTTCTCAGGCTTTTCTCAGGCTATAAGTTAACTTCCCAACTGCATTCTGGTCGAAAAGCAGAAAGTTTTTATTTCGGGTTTGTTTTCCTCAGCACTCAGATAAATTCTGTTTGTTTATAACATTTGTTACGCTACTTGGGAATTTTAATGTTTTTTGTTAACAGTATGTTAAGAATTAATTAGCTTTTAAAACTATCTAAATACTGTAAAAATTTTGAAACGGTTTAATTGATAAATTATCCATTGCGTCAAACCACAGCATATTTCTTTGTTGAAATCATAGTAAACAAAGTGTTTCAACATTCTTAGAGAAGAAATTGCTTTTAGGGTATAGAAAAAAGCAAAATTTTCAAAAGAATGCAGATTTGCCAAGACACCAGGTTAAACAATTTTATACTGTACTGTACGATATTATACTATATGATGTTATATAAGTATTGCTAACATATAAGCCTACTATATGTTGATAACACAAGTAATGTTTTGGTCTATATGCTAGCTGTTTTAATAATTGCGTCAGCACACTGCATAGTAAATTTTCAAAAAGTTGTTTAATGATGACATTTTTCTTAGCAACATCATTTTTTCTTTGAATTGTATTTAATATGACAAAAATCATTTGAAGGAGCATATTTCTAATTATAAAACTTTTTCTACAAAAAGAGTAACTATATAAAATTTTTATTGATGTATAAATTTAGCTATTCAGCACCAAGAACACTTTTGGCCGTCATTGCTTGCCTCATTTACTACAGAACGCATGTTTTCATTTCTAAATTTAGTTATGACCTCTTGTGTTTAGATCACTTAAATTTGCCCAATTAGACACAATTGTTATTGCTATCTAAGCTCTCTTTATGCGAAGACAAAAATAGATCTTGGTGGAACTTAGGACAAAAGCGCCAACCAAATAAGTGATCACCAAATCCTTTAAAAAATAGAAAAAAGGCGCTCTAAAGACTGCGAGACAAGAGTTAAAAAAAGCACTAGAATGTCACCAGCGGAAGAAAATGAAGAATAAGCTGAAACCACTCTGTAACAATTTCAATAGCAAGAAATGTGGAGGGAAGAACAGGCCGCTAACAAAATGCTATCTAAAGCGTCTAGCGAAGATCCTAAACGGCTAATGGAGAAGTTCACTATAATTATAT
The DNA here is from genome assembly GCF_963576615.1 of Watersipora subatra. Classification (NCBI taxonomy): domain Eukaryota; kingdom Metazoa; phylum Bryozoa; class Gymnolaemata; order Cheilostomatida; family Watersiporidae; genus Watersipora; species Watersipora subatra. The sequence goes on from NC_088715.1 coordinate 60,344,714, forward strand.
TTCAATTCGGCCATGACTTCGAAGAGTAAAAATAATTTGGAATTTTATTTATATTTTAAAAGAAATGTTTGCTCATCGGTTAGCTTCAGCCTTCTGAAGATGGGTAAACCAGTGGTGAAAGATAAAATACCGTAATTACCGATTACTGTCCCTATTCTTTCAACATAAAAGTTAGGAGAGGAGTTGAGATAGTAAACTAATATAAAGGTTTTGTGTGCTATCTTTACTGCTCCACCAGTACAGAACTCAGTGCATGAGTTTATACATATATTTGTTTGCTTCGTTCATCAAGGGTTACAATAGAAAGCACGCAACATGTAATGAACAGGGGCAGAACACCTCTGCTCTCTCTCTCTCTCACAAATGTCCGAGCTTGTATAGCGGGTAGCTCCCAACCCCCACCCCCTCACGTTACACTCGATTGGACTCGGCTCTGACTGGCCTAACTCTCTTCATCTCGTTATTCCGCATGACTGAGCACATCCAGGCGGTTTAGCTCAGCCCTAAGCTCAGCTATCAGTGGATCATATTCCACAACACTATTTAGATAAACATGATACATAAGTTTGGCTTGGTGCGGATGAACCTGGCACACTTCGCTGGAGTTGCTAGGCATCCTAACATATTTATAGTTTAATCTGTGTGGATTATTATAAAAAATACTGACACAGGCTAGCATGGTTAAAATAGTATTTGTTGTGTTGATGTTTGAATGCTTGAACAAACACAAGCAGCTCTAGCAAAATATGAGTTTGTCAATTAGGTGACATTTTTCAGCATAATTTGATGATCATTTGGTACAAAAAAGTTCCGATCTACCACCTAATATAAAGGAATTTTTACATAAACAATCGTGTTTTGGATGCTTACCAATTTTATCTTATGAACTAAAACTTCAAATTATTAGTGAGCAGCTGCTTGGTTGACAAGTTTAGTTGGTGCTTGGGTCAAAAGTTTAGCTGGTATTTGCATGACAAGTTTAGTTGGTGCTCGGAGGCAGGTTTAGCCGGTGCTTGGATAATACGTTTAGTTAGTGCTCGGATGGCAAGTTTAGTTAGTGCCTAGATGACAAGTTTAGTTGGTGCTTAGAGGACAATTTATTTACTATTAGTTATTTTACCATACACTAATTAAAGGCAGCCATGACTGCACGAATACAATTACGAATAAACAAGTGATTTGCTGTACTTATGTATATAATACTTATGTTCATTCATAATAATTTATAGCTCTTCTACTCAAGAATATTTTGGTCGACACTAATTATTTGACAAGGATGATATTGTTGTCTCAAATAGTCATCGGTTGGCACCGCTGGTGGTTTTCACAAACTTTACACAGTATTTTTTTTCCAATTGTTAAAAAGTTACTTTTTTCTTCAGTTTGCAGAACTAGATGAAAATTGTTTAACTTGATGTTTCAACTCATTTTATTCAGCTGATTTCAACTCAACTCTCTGATCATAAATAAAAGCAGCTTGTATTACTATTTTTATTATATATAACTTCATGTCCATTTAATTTTAGAACATAATCCATGAAATATGTGTAAATTATTTTCACTGCTAATGCTCAGTAGATTCTTCATTTGATTGGTTATGTATGATTGAAAATGGCCTTATTGACAACTACCAACAGGTTGACTACAGCTGCCAACAGGTTCACTCCTGACAATGTGGGTTATATAAGCTAATGTTGACAAAGCTTATGATCTATAAATAAGATCAGGCTCAGTTGGCTAGCATCCAATACCTATTAGCAGTCAAGAATGGGCTGTTGTCTAACTATAACTGAATACTATGGGCAATACTGCCAACAGGCTGACTACTGCCAACAGGTTGAACATGGGCATGGCACGTGCCAGTTAGCTAGTCTCTCTCAGAGTAGCTTTTTAGAAAAATCATCTTAACATTCTATGTTTCCTTTCAACTCTAAACTAAACCACAAAAATGATGAGAACATGATTTAAAGGCATTCCTACTCTATGCAATGACGTTAGCACTTTTTTAGCTGAATTGAGTAGCTTGAAATTTTAGCCTTTTATTGCTACTAACTAGATGAGTGTGAGCCAGGGCCTTCAGCTATGATTTCAAATAAAAATTAGCATGTAAATATTTAAAAACAAGCTTTTTAAGTCAAAGGGCAAGGTTTTGCACTTTTTACTGTATCACACCTCTGAACTTAATCTAGCTTTAGCTAGCTAAACAACATTCTAAGAGCATGTGCGCAAATGCTGTATTCTCACAGCGGGTGTTACCTACCCTTCCATAATACTTTCCTTACTTCATAATAATCCTTCAAGGTTGTTTTATTATGTTTATATACTTAAGCTTTGGTGTGTTGGCTTCCTACTCACTTGCATTCAGTTATTGCTTTAAACAATAAATACAACTTTTACTAATCATTAATTTTAAAAAAATTTTACCATTTATAACATACACGGTAGTTCTTAAAGTTTTTTTAAAATCTCAAACAATATTCCTCTGATTTTTTAAGCCATCAAAATTTTTAGGATATTTTCTACTAGTTTTAAAAGTTCTCAATCAGATGATCCTTTTAGCTTTTGTTGTACCAGTTTTCTGTCTCTGTCATGAATGTTGGGAAAAAAATCTTATCAAGAGAGTAAACACTGAGAGAAACTGTTGAAAAGCAAAATTTTAAATAACTGTTTGTTCATTATAGGGAGAAAGTGCAATCACTCGTTGCCAAGAGAAGATAACTTCAAATGTGTCTTCTAATGCAAACAACTTGTCACACACTGAAGTCACGTATGACATCTTACAAGAAGCAGGCACCTGTTACAACATTTCATTTTATGGTAAACCTTTGAACTTTGAATAATCGTCAAATTTACTCATTGCTCAAAAGTTGCATTCAAGACTTCTGTTACATTTATTGACAGGAAATGCTGTTTATATTGGCTACTCTACTCTGAAGTTCTATGTCAGGACCAATGGTAGCCAAGAGCTGTCATACATTGATGACCTACTGCTGAGGTCGATTCGACGGAGAAGACCTATTGACAAAGTTTTTGATATCTCCTTCAAATGCATCGTAAGTTAGTTAGACATACACTGGGTTTCAAAGCTTTGAATAATTTTGGAGTTGCTTCTGCTTCAAATCATAGAAACAATAAAATTCCAATGCAGTCAACGCAATTTCACCTCGCTAAATTTTTGCAAAAGCATTTGCTTTGAAAGTATTTCAACACCATAGAAAGGCTCAGTGCTAATGGATCCAAATCGATGATACTCAGCTAAACTCTCCCCAGTGGAGGTAAGCAAACTTCAGCACACTTCAGCCCACAACTCTGCAGATTGCTGCTCCGAAAAGGTTCTATTCCTACTCACTACTCCTTTTTTCGATATTTTGCTTTTGCATCAACATTTAGATAGCCAAAATGAGTTGTTACACGGAATGACAAGTCGCTTGTTTATGGATGACAAAATAGTTTCCTATTAGTGCAACTAGTTACTTATTAGTGCAACTAGTTACTTGTTAGTACAACTAATTATTTGTTAGTGCAACTAGTTACTTATTAGTGCTACTAGTTACTTATTAGTGCTACTAGTTACTTATTAGTGCAAATAGTTAAAAATAAAAGTCATGGGTTTAAATCCCATTGAAAACAATATTTTTCCTAACCTCTAACAGCCATTTCAAATTGACGGAGGCACACAACTCCTCTTATTAGAGTAAAGATTTGTCTAAAATACCTTCTTCACATTCATGCAGTTTGTTTTATCCTAACATTTTTGTGAATTTGCTGTATAATCTAATGCTTGCGTTTTTACAGACCATTATGACAGTCATGGCAATGGGCACAGACCTAGAGTTTCAAACTATTAGAGACCACTTACGAAGACCCAAGGCTCCTGGAATTGCCCTTCTCTCGCAGTTCCTCATAATGCCCATGGTGAAAATGATACTTACATGTGCAGTTTGCATAAAAATAGCTCTTATTTATCTAATTGTTAGATTTCATTGCTTTTTCATGCTTATTTATTTGAAAAAGTTTCAAAACAGCTATATTTTAACCATTTGAGCTGAGCAAATTAAATGAATTTTTAAATTATTGTTTTGTTGACATCTTCTCCTTCAAATCTTACCGACATCTAAGTGCACCAAAGTTCTTGATTTTGTTGCAGTTAGCTTATTCCATAGTCTGGATATTTGGATATACTGGCGGAAAAGCTCTCGGTTTCTTTGCCATGGGCTGCTGTCCCGGTGGAGGAACGAGTAACATGTATTCAAAACTGTTTAATGGAGACTTATCTCTCAGCGTTACCATGACAACCCTAAGCACAGCTGCCTCTTTCGGTATGTGATTGCGACAGCAAAAACATACAATAGCAGTACCTACGTATTTATTACATCATGCTAGCTAGCTATTCACCGTGTATCTAAAAACGATAATTATTTTCATGTAATTAGCTAGTATAAATCTAAAACGATGTGATTTAAACATGCGCTACAATTATTTTGGACAAACTGTCTTTTTAAATTTAAATACTCAGCTTTAAACCAGTAAGCATAAACAAAAATCAAGCAAATAGTGGGAAGTCTACAGTGCAAATTCTGTGGGTAGATAACTCTCCATTATTTGAGGTTTAACAATAATGTTCCTGTTTCTAGCTTGCGAGTAATTTTGTTAAATCTTTTTTTCTGGTTTGGTTACTATAGATACTCCATCTGATTCCAAACTTTCAGTCAATTTTAGAATGTAAGTTCATGCCTTCTGCTTCTGTAAGTTCATGCATTCCACAGGAATGCTTCCGCTGTGGATATACACTCTTGGTAGAACAATTCCAGCTGATGAGGGAGTTGATAAAGTAAAACTACCCTTCCTCAACATCCTCCAAAGTCTATCATTTATGGTCATCCCTTTAGCTATCGGTTCTCTAATCAAGTATAAGTTCCCTAGAGCTGCTGCCAAGATACGGAGAGGCCTTGATGTGAGTCTTTTTTATTTGATTTTTCTACATTCAGCAAAAAGTTATCTTATCTAAAACGAAGAGAAAGATAGGGAAATAACAACTTTTTATTTATAATACTAATTCAATTTTCATTTTTATTCCTTTGCTTCTGCTCCATTAGACTACCAGAAATCAGGCTGATGCAGGGTACCTTTGGATTTCATTAGCTTCTGGACTAGTTTTTATACTGATATTTGGCTCTGGGTCTGGGTCCGGGATTATTTGTCTAAATGTCTAGATATGGAAGCTCACTCCGATAAAGTTTTGTAATAAATGTAATTATAATAGTAATAATTTTAGTAATAAGTAGTTGCAATTATTAAAATAAAGGTTAGCTTGGAAATTTTATTACTAATTAGAAAATTTACTCACTTAGTTAAATTAATTGTTTTATTTATTTTGGGAAGCCATGAAAATTATGCGAATACTATTGTAGATCTGTTGTATTAACTTTTTTTCTAATATAATGTAACTCAATAATGAAAAAATAACTTTTCCAAAAACAAATGGATTAAATTTTAAGAACTGTTACAACAGTAAAATATATTTATTTACATAGTAAACAAAATTAAAAAATATTTTAGTTTTAAAATGCATAAATGAGACTGATGCAAAACTATTAGAAGGTTTACACTTCTTGCCAAGCAAAATTAAGTTGATATGTTTTCAGTGTGGTGCCATATTTAAAACTGGTTGTCAGTGAAGCATATATTTTTACTAAATATAAGCGAGCTCAAATAACTTCCTGTTACTAGAAAAAAAATCGCCAAAATTTATTTTAAAAATTATAAAAAAAAATTTATTTTTTGTCTGTTAAAATATTTCATATAAGCTTTTGTTATAGCTCACATCAGGAATTGCAGCTAAGGAGTCTATCAATCCTTTTTGTATTTTATTTGTACTAATTTATTCATGCTCGTCTCATTGCTTCCTAATTAACTATATTGTATCATTCACAATACACACAACTCTTTCAATTCTTTCCATAAACAATTAAACTTAGAGTACATAATTCTTTCAATATTTACTATAATAAGAGCCGTGTTCATTCATCTGTTTGTCTGTCCAAAGCCACAGTAGAAAGTTGAGAAAAAGATTGCTTCTAACAGGATTTGAACTCATGACCTTCAGGTTTGCAACCGGACACTCTAAACCCTGCACCAAAAAACGCCTAACCACATTGTGTAATAATCGCGAAAATAGTTATTCCCTGTGCTTATCGGCACACATTGCATTCTTTCATGCCACAATGAGCTGCCAGCCTAATAAGACACAAAATTTACTTCACTTTATTTTTTGTCTTTTTTTGTCTCATGGTCTAATTTTTTTAAACGGCATTGACCGATGTAAATAAAGGTAAATCTATCAATCTAATAAAAATGTTTGAAATTCTCTTACATTAATCCTTTATGATATTCCTAAACGCTTAGCTTTTGGTAAACAAACACTTGCTATCATTCTTTGCATTCTATAAGTCTCTATTATTGTTCTGTTGCTCTGTTGCAGATTCTGTTTATCCTGGTAGTCATCTCTGTGCTCACTATTCTAATCTACGCCAACCAGTACATCTTTGTGGCATTTGATGCTAAGCTTGTGCTGTCAGCGTGTCTGCTGCCTTATTGCGGATATATCTTTGGAGGTTTTCTTGCTTGGGCTTGCAGATTCGACTGGCCTCTTATAAAGGTATTTGAAACCTGTCATCTGAAACGGCTATGAACAATATACCAGGGCAGCACATCCACTGTAATTTGTAATGTTTCTGCTTTACTAACACTGTCTAATTAAATATTATTGATAAAACCATTTAGTATGTATCAATATTTGACTAGAGTCAGGATTTTTACGGCAGGAGGGCGGATTAAATTTATTTATTTAAAGATAATTATGTACTAATTAATAAAGGCAGCCCCCTAGATTGTCAAAGAGCTAATCAGTGGTTCGAGCACCATTTTGGTATGGGATGTCGAAAAGGCCACCAGCATTAAAGGAGGCAACACTGACAAAAAAGTGTAGCAGGCAATGGGAAACCTCCTCAGTAACCTTCCGAGAAAACTCGTGGAATTTCTAAAATAAGTAAATGGAGAAAAAGATAACACGAGGGTCCTGCCTACTGTAGAATACTCTTGCTGAATGTGTGTGTCTGATATGTTACAATCACACTCTAACTCCATCTTGCAAAAGTATACAATGAAGTCACATCTCTGTTTTACATTCCCATAAGTAATAAGCACTTGTAAATACTGTGAATAGCCACTTGAGTTTTCAAGCTAAGCCAGTTGTTAGCCGTTTATGTATTATCAATGGAGCACATATCAAAGCCATTAAAATTATTACCAACATATTATTCTATGTTAAGTTAAAAGGTAAATTTTTGTGTTTTTTGTTTGTTTTATAATTACTAGTATCCTGGTAACCTTGTGTGCCTTAAAGGTTGACTTGCAACAAAATTCACATTACAGTTAGTTGATATCAAAAGATTCACCATGTCTTACTCTGCTGTGTTGTAGGTGCAAAATATGTGGGAATGTGATTACAAGCTCTTAAAAGCTCAAAAACGAACAGCTAATCGCAGCCGCATGAGACCGCCATAGTTTGGATTCTCTTTCCAAAACAGCTCAAATGTGACGTAGCTGCGGTAAATGGTTTCTGTTTACACTTGCTTGCAACCTTATTTGTCGAAATATTTTTGCAAATATACTTCACGCATTCAATAAAACCATTTCTATTGTTTTTATGGGTCTGTTTTATCATCATTGTAATGCTGTCACTTTCAGCAGTGATATTTTATAACTTACCGTAAAAATTTGTTAAACTTTTTAACCTTAGCTCGAAGGAATGCATATCATTATCTGATAATCATGACGAGCCTGTTGGTCACCTGCGATAATCGAAAAGTGCTGCAAAAATTATTTTCGAAGTATTGGGTCACATGATCAGATTATGATTTGACAATTAGTCCAAGCCAAAACAAAACTGTAAAGTAGCGAGCATCTATATTCGATACCCGGAGTATATGTAAAACCCGGAGTGTTTGTCATAAACTAGTGCTCGATAAGTTTATATTGAGCTTTTATTGGTCTTTCAATTCACGTGAAAACATCCCGTGACAAAACAATAACCAAACTGTAATGACTACGTCAGAGAAATAAAGAGATTCCCATCTACGGCGGCTTTTCGTTTTTGAGCTTTTAAGAGCTTGTAATCACATTTCTACATATTTGGCACCTACAACGCAACAGAGTAAGACATGGTGAATCTTTTGATACCAAATAAACTGTAATGTGAATTTTGTTGAAATTCAACCTTTAAGAGATCATCGGATGTAATCAGTATATATTCGCACAATACAGTGAGTGTTGACTAGCACAATTGTTATTGCGTCATGCTGCTAAGCAAAATATCATGTGTTCGAATACTATAGGATGCAATCTTTTTTCTAGCCTCATGCCATGGTTTTAAACAGACGGATATACAAACAAACACGATTTTTCTTACAGTAAAGAATGTGTTTAATTAAATTTTATAAAAATTGATAAAATAGAAATAGTTTTCTAGCTATACTGGCAAGCTAGCCTATCTACTTCAAATGTTTGAGCAGGTTCCCATAACTCTCAGCATAACCACTGCTCTTTAATTTGGATAAATATTTTTCTGTTTTAAAATTGGTTGTGAGTGAAATTTTAACTTGTGCACAAAATTTTAAGTGTGAGCTTTTAGCCACATTTTTCAAATATTTCAGCATAAATGTAGTATTGCTAGCTATACCTTAAAGTGAAACTGGTCATTGTTCAACATGAAATTCAACTTCACTTTTTGGGTCAGCAGCTTTATTCTGAATATTTCTTATAATAAAATATTTTTTAAATTTTTAAATTTAAAAAATGAATATGGACTGGCTATTAGGCCGTCTTAAGATTTGCTAATAATCAACTTAAAATTGTATTTGTTATTTGGCCATTTTCTGATTTTCAATTGATCAAAGTTGCTTTAAATGATTGACCCGTTCAGCTTTCAAGCCTGTACATTAGCTGTATTATCTAATGTACAGAAAGTTGAAACTCTTGGCTAAAACTATTAATGAAAAAGATGACATTAGTACGTTTAACTTTTTTCAGTAGATAAAACTTTAGAGTTTGGTCGTTTAATCAACAGCGGGTTGGTTTATATCAGTCTTGTAGACTTTAAAAGTTTGACAGCATTCATTGAAAAAACCATAGTTTCAATTCTCCTAATTATATGTTAGGTTCAATGGCAGATGATATGATTTGGTCGCAGCTTTTTAATATTTTTCTTCCCTGACTGCAGAAAGATTGCTCCACACGGATTTTGAACCCAGATATTTGGCCTTCTTCCCACACACACTACCATCTGTGCCGCTCGATCAGCATTCCAGATTTTAAAATGAACATTACAAAATATTTAAAAGATTATATCAGAAAGTATCAGTATTTTCCTATCATTTGTGATAGTTTTTTTATGCTTGAGGTGATCTGACTGCCAAGATGTTTATAGATTAAAATTGGCAAAAGTCGATCGCAGGTGAAACGCTCAGATCAAGCAAAGGTGCAATATTGATGTCTATAGTTGTAAAGAAACTGACAGAATAGAGACTCGTACCGCCATAACTTGAACACAATAACTGATACCAACTATAGCAACCAGTGATGTCATTTCACATGTATTTTCCTCTAAGCGTTTCAACTGTGATGCAGTTTTAGATTTGAAATTTAGATTATAACATTAAAGTTGTCTCTTTGCTGCCTCATATTTTTATTTTTAACAAGGATTTAGATAACAAATTATTATACAATTCTGTTGAAAAAAGTAGAAATAATAATAATCTTTGGATAAATAGAAGTACAAGTAGTTTGTTTGTCTGCCATATTAGTTTTACCCAAGCCAGTGATATCATTGATTGAAATGATTAACAGGTATTTGCTATAATGTTTTTAGACTATTGCCATAGAAACAGGAATACAGAACACAGCTGTCACTATTCTCATAGCGCTGTCTCTCTCAGGGCAGCCAGACGCTGACCTCGCAGTTATTCTTCCTATTGCGTCTAACATAGTCTCTGCTGGACCTTTTTACTTGAGTCTGCCCATATATCTACTCAGACAACGAATGTTGAAAAAGGTAAAATCATGTGTATTTGATTTTCAAAGTATATTCATTTTCTTTTTTAAGGACAATCTTACACAAAATTTAGTAGATTTCATCAGAAAATTTTTCTAGCATTTACGACTGTTTTTGATGTTTGAGGTGATCTGACTGCCAGGATGTTTCAAGATTAAAATTGAGAAAACTTGATCGTGGCGAAAACAATTGGAAGAAAAACGCAAGCAAAATGATGTCACTAGTTGTAAACATTTGTATAGTTGATATAGGCTATTTCATTGAAATTGCAACCTTACTTATCTTTATTCTGTGAGTCTCTTTACAACTAAAGATGTCGTAATCGAAATTTTGCTTGATCTGAGTGTTTTAACCACAATCAAGTTTTATCAATTTTAATCTTGAAACATCCTGGCAGTCGGATCACTTCAAACATATAAAACAATCGCATTTGATAAAAAATACCAATACTTTCTGATAAAGCTTACTAAAATTCCATGAAATATCACCTTTAAAAGCTGTCAAAAATCTACAGCGTGTTTCAAAAATTGATTTATATCTAGTTGCGTCATTTTCATCCCTAAAAAATGCTATTGAAAAAGAAGGTACATTGCTGCTGTATTGCTATAGAGTTATTCTAGTCAAACGATGTTGACAAAATTAAGCTAATTTTTTTAGGCGTATAAAATTTATGCAAAGCCTGCTCATAAACATCAAAAGGGATAGTATTAAATTCAAATCATTCCCTTTCAAAACTTTTTTTGCCGAGTTCAATTTAGCGGATTTTTATGCTTTGTAAAAACATGAAAAGAATACTAATGAAAATCTGAACTATTAGCTTTTGATTCACAAGCACAGAAGATTGGTATGTAGCATAAACATAAGTACAGAAGGTTACTAAATTTTAGGAGAGTCGTTCAAATGGCATAATTTATTTTTGTAACGATTAAGCCAGTATTTTTATTTTTGATTTCAACTAGTGTAAATAAAAATAGGAAATGGTCATCATCATCATTAAAGGTTTTACTTTCTTTTCATAGAGGCCCTGCCTGACTTTCGCTTTTATAGTGCATGTCAGGTTTACACCCTAAATATATTTTTCTAAACATTTTCTTGATACATTCATAGTCGCATATCAACTTAGTTAGCGCTAAGCAACTCAAGTAGCAGCACTGACTGCCTGCAACATTTTCAGACTTAGTGGACAGTTTCGTAGATTAAGAATGACTGTGCCATTTTACACTTAGCAACATGGCACTACCTCGCAAAATTGCCAACTTTTGGGCTTATGCTATTAAATAAAAGAATATAATATATGCACAGCGACACAAACCAATTATTGGTTGTGTTTCAGTACAAACAACCAATAACTACCAACTACCTGTACATAATTATGCGCCAAGTGAAATACACTCACAATCATAGAAAATTCTGTCATTTTAAAATTGTTGTACAAGAGGCCTGTCAGTTCAAGTATTAGTTTTGGCTGTAAATTTTGTTTAAATCTTTAATTTAAACTTCAGCCAACTTGCAATAACAAAATTTACTCAGGCTATAAAGACCTGGTCTAAGTAGAGTATTTTACAAAGACTTTCAATGTTTCAACTTGCAGCACCAATTTCTTTTTGGTTTTAAATAAATGTTTTTAATTGGCTTTCAGAGGGCGACTAAGAAAGCAGAACTGGAATCAAAAGGAAGCGACACCTTAACCGGAGAAGAATCGGATGAAAAACAAACATTTGAAATTGAAGAAAATTCTAGCATGGCAGAAAAAGAACGCCCACACGAAATGAAACTTATAGATTAACTTATAAAAGCAAGGAAGAACAACTCCTTCAATTGTGTGTTCGAAAAGGTCTACACAGTTTCAATCTTGCTATCTATATGTCATGATGATGCATTTTAGTTTCAAATATTCAAGTTGAAATTATTAATATATTTTCTCTATGTACTTAATTTTCAGACAGCTTCTTTTTCCGTATCAAAAAAAACATCAGTAGATAGTAGAGTGGCAAGAGAAGACAAACCTTAGCTATATTGCCAATTGATTGGTTCCACAGCATTTGAACAATAACTGTATGCATGCATATTTTATACAATCGTCATTATATAAAGTATATATATGATTTATGTATATGTTTAATTATTGAAAAGTTTTATTATCACCAAATTCATAAGCGTTTATTGGTTTGCTACAATGTTACAAAATATAATAACAGACAATAGGCTATTACACTTCAGAAATAAGTTTGAAATATTAACCTGACATGAATGTTTAGTAAGAGTAAAAATATTTTATTAAAGAGAAGATGGAATTAATTGTCTAGCAGCGCGACCAAGGATTTTATTTTATAGAAATTCATAAAATGCTTCAACAAAGGTTCTGTACTTGGTTCATGCACTTTACTTGCATTCGAAGTTCGTTACAAAGTGCATACAAATCGTAACAACTCAGATGTTGCGAAACCCATGTACCGTAAATTTTATCCAGCCAAAACTTGACTCACCGAAATAATTTTTAATGTAGGTAAGGACAACGGTAGCAGGTAAAATATCCAAATACAAGAGAACAGAATTTTAATACAAGAGAAGACAACAGCAAATATATTCAACAAATTAACTAGCTCGCCACTCTTGAAGCAGCAACAATACTTTTTGAAAGAAAACTTCTAGTTTCACAGTTTCTAGTTTTTCTGAAAGAAAAAGTAGATACTATTTATGTTTATTTTAGACTAGGTGTCACCATTCATACTGAACCATGACAGCTTTAGCATTGACCGTACTCTTTACATATCTATGTAATCTTCAACAGGTAAAGAACATTTTAAAATAAATATTTAAATTTATCATTTAATCTTTTCTAGCCACCAAAGTCTCGTATTAAAAAAGAAACAGCTATTATATCAACCGTGCATTTAGTTGGGAAAATTTTTCAGCATGTCAGTAACTGTTGTCTATGCGTTTTAGAGATGTTAGCTGCTACATAAAGAATAGGGACTTACATGTAGATATAGGTATAAGTAAAATATTACCCTGCTTCAATAAAAAAAATTGAGAGGGTTGTTTTCTCTCAGTGCGATTTTGTCAGCATTATCTTAGTTTAAAGTAGTCTGCTGTAGACATGGCCCTCATGTTATGATCTTCTCCAATTCCTCAGATTACGCATTTTATAAGTTTTTTTAGGAGAGTACTGAGGTGGTTTCCTATTGCCTGCCAGAGGTTTCTTGTCAGGGTTGTCTCATTTAGCACAAAAGTAATTTATGACTAGATGCTCTTTCTGACATCCTATAATGAGGTTTGAACTACTGACCTGTCACTCAGTAGACCGGAAGGCTATGCACTACACCCCTAAGACAGACTGAAAAGATGTGTATCCAAAACGATGACTTCTTTATTTGCAAGCATTATCTATGTTAAGCTAGATAAAAACACTTATTTGTCACAATTTAACCAGCGCTAGGAGCTGATCAGATTACACTCGTTAGTAATTTCATCATTTTGAAGCCTTGCTCTGGCAGCATGAGCCCGTATGAGTTTGACAATATGACAAGATACTATCGGTGCCTTGGCATCAGACAATGTGGACAAAAAAAATGCCAAACAATAAGAAGTTGTTTTACTGCCTACAGTAACTAAAAATTTCCTTGATTAGGAATCACAACGAGTTTATAGAGTGTATTTAAATAGTTAGCGAATGCAGGTTTATGAGAGGAAATGGTAAGAAAAGTTAGTTAGTAAAGTTAGTTAGTAATCTAGAATTGAATAAGTGTTAGTGAGCAACATGTATCTATATAACACTGAGTCTTATCTGTTACTAATCTTTAGGATTTCATTAGTCTATCAGTTACTCGACTCTCTACAACACAGTTCCTATCATCGCTTTCGTTGCTTCCGCTTCGCTCTTTTTCCATAGTTTCCATCTCCAGTTCATCTCCCACTTTGCTAGTTTCACTCACTTCCTCTTCTTGCAGTTTAGCCTTTCTCTACATCACAACAATTTACTTAAAAGGTGCAGAATTCAAAATTATTAACTTATTTAAAATTACATGATTGCTAAAAATTGCAAATCCTAAAAAATGTTACAGAAACAAACTATGAAAATTTGGTGCGGAAGTGATGTATGCGCTATTTCTATCAGCTTTTTATTACATAGGAGGTAAATAAATATTTTTTGTTCTGAATAGTGACAGCTTTGCTGGAGCCACTATTTTGTTGCTCATTTCAATTACACAAGTGATGGAGAGCAAGTCTATGATGCGGAATGTCGTGAGTTCAAGTCCCGCACATTGCCATCTTTTTTCTGCATTTTTGTAATAGTAAAACTTATAATAAAGATTGTCTACAGATAGACTTTTAAAGCTGAGTATCTTGTAATTTTGCTTGATATCGTTGCACTGAAAAGACAATACAGGATGTGATTAAAGTTATTTATGTAAAATAACTATGTTCAGAACTTCAGCTTGTGACATTCAGGTTAGAATACCAACACTCTATCAACCACGCTAATCCAACCACCTTTTAGATTTTCAGAGTAACCTTGACTATAATAACAGTGGTGTATGAAGTTAAAGCGTGCTGCATTATGGAGGAGTTATAAGAGCAGACTGCCAGAGTTCCATTCATAATTTGGGGTTTATTTAACGTGAAAAAGCAGGTCGACTCCAAGCAATGCTGGGCTCGATTTAAAAACTTAGAATTTTAATTTTCTATAAAAAATATGCCGTGATATAACTAATTAGAAAGACAAAAATGTGCCATTCCTTGCACTATGCACGATTACCCTAAATGAATGCATTGTAAAAGCAGTGTAATAATTTGTGCTAAAAAGCAAAGAAGTCCTGAGCAGCGCATGGCTTTCTGCTAGTAATTAATAAGTTGCATAAACACGATTTATTTCCAAACAACTGGCCAAGAGCAAAGACTTAGCTAGACCCTATTAGCAGGCGACAAGAACCTATGACTACTTAATCGCATCAACCCTTTCTCCTAACAACTTTGCAAAATTTAACATTTTACAAAGTGTTACAAAATTTTACAAGTGTTTCTTGGCTTGATTGCCAAGAAACACTTAACAGCTCCAGTGTTTTGGTTGAAAGTTTCATCTATGGTTTATTAAGGACATTGGCGCTGAAAGTCTTGCGCATCGTGAGAGACCATCATGCATAATAACTAGGTGCACAATCATTCTTAAACATGGCAAGGTGGTCATGTGGTGGTCGGTAGAATGTCTGGCTGGCTGCTAATTGAACTATCGAAGTTTAATTCCAATGCAAGGCAGTCTTTATTCCTCAGACTCATGGGTTGCATTGAACAGACAAAAGAACGAACACGGCTCTTATTATAGTAAATATTTGCTCGTCAGTGAACTAGGCGCAAGGCATATTTAGATACATTAATAAAATCTTTGGTGAATAAAAAGTGTAGATGTTTTCTGTGGTTTACACACATCAACACTACTTAACAATGATTTTCGACGACAAACAGATTGACCAATGAAAGTTAGTCTTAGTCATGTAAAAACCATGACGATCGTACCAAACTTTTTGTTTTTGTTAATGTTCTAGAAAATTTTCAGCATGGTTATTATTCATTATAAATCACAAGTTCAAATCTCATAGGAGGTAATCTTTTTTCTAACCTTCAACCAATCTTCAGACAGACTGATGGACACGGCTTCTATTATTATAGTAAAGATTAGCAATTTTTGATAGCAAAGATGTTTACGCAGTCATTTGCAGTGCTATATTTTATCTTGCATAAGAATGCAACAAATAGGTGTAGAGAACAGCGAGGCACATAATACTTTAAGTTTGTGGCGTGAGCCAAGCTATAATTGTAGTTGATTTTATTTAATTTAATATTTATTTAATACATTAAATCTGCTGATGTAAACCAACATATTTGTAGTTTTGTGTAGCTAGTACACAGACCTACAAATATGTTGTATGTTGAAGTATGGTTGTACCAGTGGTACCTGTAGAACCTGTAGAACCACTAGTACAATCATATCTCACCAGGTTTGATGAATAGACAAAGAGCATACCTTGTTAATAATCCTCTGTCTCAGCAAGTAGATAGGTAAGATTATAAAGAAAGGCCAGCTCGCTACTAGGGTAGAAGCGGCTGGTAGAATAATAGCTAGGTCACTGTCTGGATTTGAGGCTATTGACTGAACCACTAAGATGCAGACACCTACATTCTGCATGCCTGTCTCCAGAGAGATAGTCTAAAAGTAAATACAATCGACAAGTACGGCTTGTGTCTTATAAAAACTTAAAAACGTGAAATGTTATAAAAATCTAAAAATGTGAAATGTGACTGAATCCATCAATTATATTTTTCTTCATTAAACAGACAAACTACAAAAAACTGTATCAGCTTCAGCTTCTTTGCCATTTTCAAGAGTTTGGTGTTGTAGTTTTTTATCTGTTGGTTTGTAAATTCACATACTATTAAATATAGGTAGTATCTCTAGACAGCTAGTGACAGCTATCCAGACTGTATAAAGGCTGACTATATTAGGGCAAGTAGTATAAAATTTAATAACTTGTTGGTTTTAATGTCACCATTGTTAATAATGAAATGTGTGCCATAAGATAAGACAACTTCAATTCAAGATTTTTGGTCGATTATTAATTATAAATTTTTGTTGAAAAAGAGAATTAAAATTTGGTTTTGTCTGCACTTGTATGTAAATGGATATGTGCAACTGAAGTCAATGTGTTCACCATTAATAAAAATAGGGTTTTGATATTTTTTTAATTCAAAATATATAGTAGTCCCAACCATTAAATTGATTTAGTTTATGTCTGATTTAGTAGCTAGTTTATATACAAGACAAAATAAGTTTGTCTTCAGTACCACAATCCATGTTATGACTATATGACAGACACAATTGCGTCACACATACACACATGTATGCACATAATTCCAGCTACAACTTAGCGATCTAAATAGTAATACTGGTACAAAGAGTGTAGAATCTGTAAAAAGAAGACCTACTCTAGATATTGTTTTTAGTATGTATTCAGAATAAAATTTTACTCGTGGAAACAATGGCTATCTTATAACCAGTCACTGAGTCAAATTTTATTGTCATGTGTTGTAAAAACACACAGACTAATTATTAAGTATTTTATTATGTATCGTGAAACAGGAGGTGCTTTCAAAGATTTTCTCATGCTCATCAGAAACAGTCTATTCTCTATTCACCTTGATAAGCTTCCAGTCAAGGCGACAGATCCATGCAAACAGACCACCCAAAATGAACCCCACATATGGCAGCGCACATGCCGCTAGAGTCAGCTCACCATCCCAGGCAGCAAATATGTAGAAATTGATGTAGATTCCAAATGTGCAGAAGAAGACAATTACCAATACAAATACAACCTGTAGAAAATGAGGTAAATGTGGGCAGGTCATGTATAACAATCATATAAAACTTTTTTTCATTTTGCTAAATAAATGCTGTATTTCCATTTTCACACCAAAGAATAAAGAACAGTTACAAAAATGCAGTTGTAGCCCTCGTCAAAAATAGATATAATTATGTTTTTCTGTGGTTCTATAATCGATTATCTAACACTGTTTCTTTATTCTAGTAATTTGGGCTCTCCTCAGAAGAACAAACTGTTGAAAATACCAAAAGGATCACTTAGCAAGAATGATGAAACTTAAAGAAAAACAATGAATGTGCTAACCAAAAACCAGATTTTAGCAGACAATTGTACATAATACTCTACAGGATGAAATGATTCGATCGATTTAATTATTTGCAATTTCACTTACAGTCAATTCCGCGAGTTATTAAAATCCGCAAATAATTACCATATAGGTTGTTTTATTTTTAACACAAGGAAGAATAACTACTACTTCATATAAAAAAAACTAGCGGCTGGGCAGAGTTAGTAAAAGTAGCTGAGTTCCAAACTCTTTTAAAATCATCGCCGGGGCTTTGAGTTAAGCCCGTTGCCAATGCTTCACACTTTTTACAAATATTTTCAAGGTTGTCACAAGTTATTCAGAATCTGACACAACATCATTGCAAAAGTCCTTCCTGCAGTTCTCTACGTTAAAAAAACTTATAACTTACCACAAACTGTGGTTCACCAAAGGCCTCCAAATCGATGAATATCTATGAAGACTTCTGGTTGCAGCCAAAAGATTATAGCCTACCATGATCAACATAAATCTCCTAGCTATATAAAAACCTTAACACGCGGTATACGCACGGAAAGGTTTTACTCTATTGCCAGCTGCTTTCACGAATTAAGTCCTTTGAAAAGACAATTTTTCACAAAATTTAACTCCTCAAATAATTTCATCCTGTAGGGTATAAATACTTGTGAGGACATTCCTTTTTGTTTATTAGGATTTTTCATTTAAGTAATCCTAAATTTTTTGTTTGCAAGAAAATAATTTGTTTGCGCTTTTAATTGTCAAGAGTGATTAGATTTTATTTTTCTATATGTAATTATTTTTATGGAGCTTCCCAAGCACTAAAATAATAAAGTAAATGAAATAGACTAATGCTAAACTGATGAATCGAGGAAGCATTGCACGTATCGAGGGAGAGTATGCTAGAGAACAAGAAAGCACCTCCACTTAAATTGGTGGTCAAATAATCAATGATATGGCCTCAGCTCCAAGACTGTAAAAAAAAGTAAAGAGCAAGTTATCGTATGACCAACCAGATCTAACAGTTCCAATTACCATGGATGCGATTAAATTTTTTCTAAATATATAAAAGGTAGAACTTTAATGAGAAGAGCTTTCTCCTTTTGCGCGACAGCCTGGCAATTATAGCTACAACAAGTTATCCACTACTCAGGCAAAGATGAAGTATGCATCTATGATAAGGAGGAGACCATCATTATATTTAAAGTGCAGTACAACAACCCGATACTCCCCAAACCTATTAGGATTGACACTACATTGTTTTAACGCGATACGATGAGAGATGTTGATTTATGAACATTATATTTATTGACTCTCAGCGTTCAATTTTTCTATTTATATCCTGGTTCTACTGTTTCTATATCCATTGTAAATTTCTGCTTTTTTGGTACAATAGAGCTCGCGAGACATTCCTACTCAAAGATAATATAAACCCTCTTCATTTATATCGCGCACGACAAATCACATCCTGTTACAAGAAGTTAACACAATTATCTTTGAATAGTAAGTTCAGGATCAAAACATCATGGTTGCTTCACACATACACAAGCAACTTGCACAAGCTTACTTTTCCTATCATAGTATAAAGATTTAGAAGTAGTGACAGCAAGAAATGTAAAACCTCGCTTATAGGGATTTGGATCACGCTTGATTTTAGGTTTTAAATCTATTTATTTCTAAATCTACAAAGTATAATATTGCTTTATGTATCAAATACTTTATTTATGAGTTGTAAACATCTAAGCTTTAGACAGATTAAAGAGTATATTGAAATTTGATACAATGGCTTTCAACTTACGATTAAGAGAAGAGCTCATTGGCACAACATACGATTAAGAGAAGAGCTCATTGGCATACTAAGTTTACAAATGTGCAAAGAGGGCTGCTGAGCAAAAATTTATAGTTTTTGTTAGTACAGTGCTGCATTCTGAGGTTAGTACAGTGCTGCCTTCTGTGGTTAGTACAGTGCTGCATTCTGCGGTTAGTACAGTGCTGCATTTTGGGGTTAGTACAGTGCTGCATTCTAAGATTAGTACAGTGCTGCATTCTGGGGTTAGTACAGTGCTGCCTTCTGTGGTTAGTACAGTGCTGCATTCTGGGGTTAGTACAGTGCTGCATTCTGGGGTTAGTACAGTGCTGCATTCTGGGGTTAGTACAGTGCTGCATTCTGGGGTTAGCACAGTGCTGCATTCTGAGGTTAGTACAGTGCTGCATTCTGGGGTTAGCACGGTGCTGCATTCTGGGTTTAGTACAGTGCTGCTTTCTGGGGTTAGTACAGTGCTGCATTCTGGGGTTAGTACAGTGGCAATCAAAAATCCAATAACAAAAAGTTTATATTCATCAACAACATTAGCCAAAGTTTACATGTTTTTTAGAGTATGTATACATTTAACCAAATTTATATGAAAGCAAATAGATAGTTTTTGGAGTATTAGTAGCGTCTTAAAATTGAGTTAGTCAGACCCTACTGTCGGTCACAGATTAGGATAAATTTGGTGTCCAAGAAATAGATTATGTTTTTGGGAATGTTTTCGATGGCAGACAAAACTTACCTCTCAAATATATGTAGTATAAATGGTTAAAGAAAATAAAGGGATTTTATGCTATAAATGACGATAAAAATGGAAAAAATTACTAGGTGATACTATAATTACTGTCACCATTATGTTTGAGCATTTCTCTGCCAGCAATATTTAGGGAATTTTCAATATTTGCATCTGACTTGCAAAATACATTGTACAAAGTAGCCATAACTAAAACCTGCTAAATACTTTGAAGGTGTGTCCTAGCTAATTTAACTAGTACATGGGCTTTGGTAGACTCTCTAGTAGTTTAACTTCTGTTGTTGTCTTCTACCCACACTCTCACTCACCGTAAGCCATTTGTGTATCACTCGAGACACTCGAGGAAGTTTATACTTGATCAAGGCTCCTATTGCTAGCGGTATGACTATAGCAGCTAGACTTCTCAAAATGCCAACAAATGGAATTTTTATTTTCTCCAATCCTTCATCTGCAGGAATGGTTGCACCGAGTGTGTATATCCACAGAGGCAACATTCCTGAAATATTTGAAGGTTGTGTTTGCACTATTTTAGGTAATGATGTTGCTTCACTATTTCACGGTTTTAAAAATATATTA
The DNA here is from genome assembly GCF_963576615.1 of Watersipora subatra. NCBI lineage: Eukaryota > Metazoa > Bryozoa > Gymnolaemata > Cheilostomatida > Watersiporidae > Watersipora > Watersipora subatra. Next base: position 60,365,621 of record NC_088715.1, read on the forward strand.
TTTTTTCAGGAAATGTATTTCTGTTCTTATTATTTACCAGTCATTGGATGAAAAAAAATGATGATGATTTATAAAAATAGAACAAGAGATCAATAGTGCAACCTCAAAATAGTTTTAGAAGTTATGCAAAAGTTTCTCATTACCAAGTCTTGATTTCTTTTAAATATTCTTTTTCGATATTAAACTTATGAAGAATTTAAGCGTAAATAGGTAAAAGTGCCAGAAAGATTTTTTACAAAAATCAATTGGACTGAATCACAATTTATTTTTAAGTAACCTTTTCTTTCTACAAAAAAATGCAGTTTTTATAAAAATTTGATAGGTTATATTTTAATTATCGTGTGCTGAGTATTTAGTAACTGGGTTTAAAAACGTTAATTTCTGTCCTAAATTGTAAGATGTAATAAATATGATACTTCCGGTATTATAAGATAATTAAAAAGAGAGTCTCATAAAGCCTGGTGAAAGTTTTTTTTATAAAATAACAAAAATTAAATTAAAACATTTAAAGTTTTGAGTTGATTATACAAATAAATTTCTAAAGACAAATAACTTTATCTTTTCTGTGTAAAGTTTAGGCAATTTGAATACAGCTAAAAAATTAACATATATACATTTTATTTCATTGAAAATAATTTCATGTTAAACAGAAATGTTTTTTTTAAATTATGCCAAGCAAGAACCACAAAACAATAAAATAACAAATGAAAAAGACAACTATTAGCTACTAAAGATTTAAGAGCTTTTTTAAAAGCAAGCTTTGAAAATATAAAAATTTCATAACAAGCTAAATGCAGTAAGTGCAACTTTTAAATCTAATTGATAGCAAAACTGACTTTAAGCATTCAACAGAAACCATGTTTCAATAAACCATACATAGCCTGTTCTTAAACTGAATGTCTAACAAATGCTCTGCACGAGTTTACTAGTGGTTTAACTTGCTGGGATAAACAGTAAATAGCTCGAGCATATTTCTTTTATTAACTGCTCATGTGAAAAGGGAAAAATTAAAACTTGATTTTAGCGTACAAGATAAACAAAAAAAACAGTGTTGATGGCTACTACAATGATGCAACACTCAAAAGAAATTGAAAGGTAATCAATATACTGAATGATTTTTTCCTATTAACTATTGAAAAGATTAGCTTTGAAAAAATAGCCATTTCTATCTCTCCTATCAACAAAACTTGCTA